>NC_140579.1:726913904-726916404 GCF_964204655.1 Triturus cristatus | reverse complement strand
CTGTCTGTCTGTCTGTCTGTCTGTCTGTCTGTCTGTCTGTCTGTCTGTCTATCTATCTATCTATCTATCTATCTATCTATCTATCTATCTATCTATCTATCTATCTATCTATCTATCTATCTATCTATCTATCTATCTATCTATCTATCTATCTATCTATCTATCTATCTATCTATCTGTCTGTCTGACTGTCTATCTATCCACCCATCTATCTGCCTATCTATCTATCTGCCTATCTATCTATCTATCTATCTATCTATCTATCTATCTATCTATCTATCTATCTATCTATCTATCTATCTATCTATCTATCTATCTATCTATCTATCTATCTATCTATCTATCTATCTATCTATCTATCTATCTATCTATCTATCTATCTATCTATCTATCTATCTATCTATCTATCCATCTATCTATCCATCTATCTATCCATCTATCTATCTATCCGTCTATCTGTCTGTCTGTCTATATGTCTGTCTGTCTGTCTGTCTGTCTGTCTGACTGTCTATCTATCCACCCATCTATCTGCCTATCTGCCTGTCTATCTGTCTATCTCTCTACATACATGTCTGTCTATCTATCTATCTATCTATCTATCTATCTATCTATCTATCTATCTATCTATCTATCTATCTATCTATCTATCTATCTATCTATCTATCTATCTATCTATCTATCTATCTATCTATCTATCTATCTATCTATCTATCTATCTATCTATCTATCTATCTATCTATCTATCCATCTATCTATCCATCTATCTATCCATCTATCTATCTATCCGTCTATCTGTCTGTCTGTCTATATGTCTGTCTGTCTGTCTGTCTGTCTGTCTGACTGTCTATCTATCCACCCATCTATCTGCCTATCTGCCTGTCTATCTGTCTATCTCTCTACATACATGTCTGTCTATCTATCTATCTATCTATCTATCTATCTATCTATCTATCTATCTATCTATCTATCTATCTATCTATCTATCTATCTATCTATCTATCTATCTATCTATCTATCTATCTATCGATCGATCTATCTATCTATCTATCTATCTATCTATCTATCTATCTATCTATCTATCTATCTATCTATCTATCTATCTATCTATCTATCTATCTATCTATCTGTCTGTCTGTCTGTCTGTCTGTCTGTCTGTCTGTCTGTCTGTCTGTCTGTCTGTCTGTCTGTCTATCTATCTATCTATCTATCTATCTATCTATCTATCTATCTATCTATCTATCTATCTATCTATCTATCTATCTATCTATCTATCTATCTATCTATCTATCTATCTATCTATCTATCTATCTATCTATCTGTCTGTCTGACTGTCTATCTATCCACCCATCTATCTATCTGCCTATCTATCTATCTATCTATCTATCTATCTATCTATCTATCTATCTATCTATCTATCTATCTATCTATCTATCTATCTATCTATCTATCTATCTATCTATCTATCTATCTATCTATCTATCTATCTATCTATCTATCTATCTATCTATCTATCCATCTATCTATCCATCTATCTATCCATCTATCTATCTATCCGTCTATCTGTCTGTCTGTCTATATGTCTGTCTGTCTGTCTGTCTGTCTGTCTGACTGTCTATCTATCCACCCATCTATCTGCCTATCTGCCTGTCTATCTGTCTATCTCTCTACATACATGTCTGTCTATCTATCTATCTATCTATCTATCTATCTATCTATCTATCTATCTATCTATCTATCTATCTATCTATCTATCTATCTATCTATCTATCTATCTATCTATCTATCTATCTATCTATCTATCTATCTATCTATCTATCTATCTATCTATCTATCTATCTATCTATCTATCTATCTATCTATCTATCTATCTATCTATCTATCTATCTATCTATCTATCTATCTATCTATCTATCTATCCATCTATCTATCCATCTATCTATCCATCTATCTATCTATCCGTCTATCTGTCTGTCTGTCTATATGTCTGTCTGTCTGTCTGTCTGTCTGTCTGACTGTCTATCTATCCACCCATCTATCTGCCTATCTGCCTGTCTATCTGTCTATCTCTCTACATACATGTCTGTCTATCTATCTATCTATCTATCTATCTATCTATCTATCTATCTATCTATCTATCTATCTATCTATCTATCTATCTATCTATCTATCTATCTATCTATCTATCTATCTATCTATCTATCTATCTATCTATCTATCTATCTATCTATCTATCTATCTATCTATCTATCTATCTATCTATCTATCTATCTATCTATCTATCCATCTATCTATCCATCTATCTATCCATCTATCTATCTATCCGTCTATCTGTCTGTCTGTCTATATGTCTGTCTGTCTGTCTGTCTGTCTGTCTGACTGTCTATCTATCCACCCATCTATCTGCCTATCTGCCTGTCTATCTGTCTATCTCTCTACATACATGTCTGTCTATCTATCTATCTATCTATCTATCTATCTATCTATCTATCTATCTATCTAT
>NC_140579.1:726586008-726911204 GCF_964204655.1 Triturus cristatus | reverse complement strand
CGGGTCAGCAGAGCAAATTTAGAGCCAGAGAACCAGGTCAGCAGAGCTGCTTTAGAGCCTAAGAACCAGGAATGCAGAGCTGCTGTAGAGCCTAAGAACAAGGTCAGCAGAGCTGCTCTAGAGGCAGAGAACCAGGTCAGCAGAGCTGCTTTAGAGCCAGAAAACCAGGTCAGTAGCGCTGCTTCAAAGCCAGAAAACAAAGTCAGCAGAGCCGTTGTAGAGCCAGAGAACCAGGTCAGCAGAGGTGCTCTACAGCCTAAGAACCAGGTCAGCAGAGCTGCTCTAGAGCCAGAGAACCAGGGCCACAGAGCTGCTTCAAAGCCAGAGAACCAGGTCAGCAGAACTGCTTTAGCGCAATAGAGCCAGGTCAGCAAAGTTGTTCTAGAGCCAGAGAACTAGGTCAGCAGAGCAGCTTTAGAGCCAGAGAACCAGGTCAGCAAGGCTGCTTTAGAGCCAGAGAATCAGGTCAGCAGAGCTGCTTTAGAGATAGAGAACTAGGTCAGCAGAGCTGCTCTAGAGCCAGAGAACCGAACCAGGTCAGCAGAGCTGCTCTAGAGCCAGAGAACCAGTTCAGCAGAGCTGCTCTAGAGCCAGAGAACCAGGCCAGCAGAGCTGCTCTAGAGCCAGAGAACCAGGTCAGCAGACATGCTTCAAAGCCAGAGAACCAGGTCAGCATAGCTGCTCTAGAGCCAGAGAACCAGGTCAGCAGAGCTGCTCTAGAGCCAGAGAACCAGGTCAGCAGAGCTGCTCTAGAGCCAGCGAGCCAGGTCAGCAGACATGCTTCAAAGCCAGAGAACCAGGTCAGCAGAGCTGTTTTAGAGCCTAAGAACCAGGTCAGTGGAGCTGCTCTAGAGCCTAAGAACCAGGTCAGCAGAGCTGCTGTAGAGCCAGGGAAACCAGGTCAGCAGAGCTGCTTTAGAGGGAGAGAACCAGGTCAGCAGAGCTGCTTTCTAGCCAGAGAACCAGGTCAGCAGAACGGTTTTAGAGGAGAGAACCAGGTCAGCAGAGGTGCTCTAGAGCCAGAGAACCAGGTCAGCAGAACTGCTTTAGAGGGAGAGAACCAGGTCTGCAGAGATGCTCTAGAGCCAGAGAACCAGGTCAGCAGAGATGCTTCAAAGCCAGAGATCCAGGTCAGCAGAGCTGCTTCAAAGCCAGAGAACCTGGTCAGCAGAGCCGTTTTAGAGCCAGAGAACCAGGTCAGCAGAGCTGCTCTAGACCCTAAGAACCAGGAATGCAGAGCTGCTTTAGAGCCTAAGAACAAGGTCAGCAGAGCTGCTATACAGCCAGAGAACCAGGTCAGCAGAGCTGCTTTAGAGCCAGAAAACCAGGTCAGCAGCGCAGCTTCAAAGCCAGAAAACCAGGTCAGCAGAGCCGTTGTAGAGCCAGAGAACCAGGTCAGCAGAGTTGCTCTACAGCCTAAGAACCAGGTCAGCAGAGCTGCTGTAGAGCCAGAGAACCAGGTCAGAAGAGCTGCTTCAAAGCCAGAGAACCAGGTCAGCAGAACTGCTTTAGCGCAATAAAGCCAGGTCAGCAGAGTTGCTCTAGAGCCAGAGAACTAGGTCAGCAGAGCTGCTTTAGAGCCTTGAGAAACAGGTCAGCAGAGCTCCTCTAGAGGCTAAGAACCAGGTCAGTGGAGCTGCTCAAGTGCCTGAGAACCAGGTCAGCAGAGCTGCTGTAGAGCCAGGGAAAACAGGTCAGCAGAGCTGCTTTAGTGGGAGAGAACCAGGTCAGCAGAGCTGCTTTAGAGCCAGAGAACCAGGTCAGCAGAACGGGTTGAGAGGGAGAGAACCAGGTCAGCAGAGCTGCTCTAAAGCCAGAGAACCAGGTCAGCAGAGATGCTTCAAAGCCACAGAAACAGGTCAGCAGATCCGTTTTAGAGCCAGTGAACCAGGTCAGCAGAGTTGCTCTAGAGCCTAAGAACCAGGTCTGCAGAGCTGCTATAGAGCCTAAGAACAAGGTCAGCAGAGCTGCTTTAGAGCCAGAGAACCAGGTCAGCTGAGCTGCTTCAAAGCCAGAGAACCAAGTCAGCAAAGCTGCTTTAGAGCCCTAGAATCAGGTCAGCAGAGCTGCTCTAGAACCCTAGAACCAGGTCTGCAGAGCTGCTATAGAAACAGAGAACCAGGTCAGCAGAGATGCTTCAAAGCCAGAGAACCGGGTCAGCAGAGCAAATTTAGAGCCAGAGAACCAGGTCAGCAGAGCTGCTCTAGAGCCTAAGAACCAGGAATGCAGAGCTGCTGTAGAGCCTAAGAACAAGGTCAGCAGAGCTGCTCTAGAGGCAGAGAACCAGGTCAGCAGAGCTGCTTTAGAGCCAGAAAACCAGGTCAGTAGCGCTGCTTCAAAGCCAGAAAACAAAGTCAGCAGAGCCGTTGTAGAGCCAGAGAACCAGGTCAGCAGAGGTGCTCTACAGCCTAAGAACCAGGTCAGCAGAGCTGCTCTAGAGCCAGAGAACCAGGGCCACAGAGCTGCTTCAAAGCCAGAGAACCAGGTCAGCAGAACTGCTTTAGCGCAATAGAGCCAGGTCAGCAAAGTTGTTCTAGAGCCAGAGAACTAGGTCAGCAGAGCAGCTTTAGAGCCAGAGAACCAGGTCAGCAAGGCTGCTTTAGAGCCAGAGAATCAGGTCAGCAGAGCTGCTTTAGAGATAGAGAACTAGGTCAGCAGAGCTGCTCTAGAGCCAGAGAACCGAACCAGGTCAGCAGAGCTGCTCTAGAGCCAGAGAACCAGTTCAGCAGAGCTGCTCTAGAGCCAGAGAATCAGGCCAGCAGAGCTGCTCTAGAGCCAGAGAACCAGGTCAGCAGACATGCTTCAAAGCCAGAGAACCAGGTCAGCATAGCTGCTCTAGAGCCAGAGAACCAGGTCAGCAGAGCTGCTCTAGAGCCAGAGAACCAGGTCAGCAGAGCTGCTCTAGAGCCAGAGAGCCAGGTCAGCAGACATGCTTCAAAGCCAGAGAACCAGGTCAGCAGAGCTGTTTTAGAGCCGTAGAACCAGGTCAGCAGAGCTGCTTCAAAGCCAGAGTTCCAGGTCAGCAGAGCCGTTTTAGAGTCAGAGAACCAGGTCAGCAGAGGTGCTCTAGAGCCTAATAACCAGGTCTGCAGAGCTGCTATAGAGACAGAGAACTAGGTCAGCAGAGATGCGTCAAAGCCAGAGAACCAGGTCAGCAGAGCTGCTTCAAAGCCAGAGAACCAGGTCAGCAGAGCCGTTTTAGAGCCAGAGAACCAGGTCAGCAGAGCTGCTTCAAAGCCAGAGAACCAGGTCAGCAGAACTACTTTAGCGCCATAGATCCAGGTCAGCAGAGATGCTCTAGAGCCAGAGAACTAGGTCAGCAGAGCTGCTTTAGAGCCAAAGAAACAGGTCAGCAGAGCTCCTCTAGAGCCTAAGAACCAGGTCAGTGGAGCTGCTCTAGAGCCTAAGAACCAGGTCAGCAGAGCTGCTGTAGAGCCAGGGAAACCAGGTCAGCAGAGCTGCTTTAGAGGGAGAGAACCAGGTCAGCAGAGCTGCTTTCTAGCCAGAGAACCAGGTCAGCAGAACGGTTTTAGAGGGAGAGAACCAGGTCAGCAGAGGTGCTCTAGAGCCAGAGAACCAGGTCAGCAGAACTGCTTTAGAGGGAGAGAACCAGGTCTGCAGAGATGCTCTAGAGCCAGAGAACCAGGTCAGCAGAGATGCTTCAAAGCCAGAGAACCAAGTCAGCAGAGCTGCTTCAAAGCCAGAGAACCTGGTCAGCAGAGCCGTTTTAGAGCCAGAGAACCAGGTCAGCAGAGCTGCTCTAGACCCTAAGAACCAGGAATGCAGAGCTGCTTTAGAGCCTAAGAACAAGGTCAGCAGAGCTGCTATACAGCCAAAGAACCAGGTCAGCAGAGCTGCTTTAGAGCCAGAAAACCAGGTCAGCAGCGCAGCTTCAAAGCCAGAAAACCAGGTCAGCAGAGCCGTTGTAGAGCCAGAGAACCAGGTCAGCAGAGTTGCTCTACAGCCAGAGAACCAGTTCAGCAGAGCTGCTTTAGAGCCAGAAAACCAGGTCAGCAGAACTGCTTTATAGGGAGAGAACCAGCTCTGCAGAGATGCTCTAGAGCCAGAGAACCAGGTCAGCAGAGATGCTTCAAAGCCAGAGAACCAGGTCAGCAGAGCTGCTTCAAAGCCAGAGAACCGGGTCAGCAGAGTTGCTCTACAGCCTAAGAACCAGGTCAGTAGAGCTGCTCTAGAGCCAGAGAACCAGGTCAGCAGAGCTGTTCTAGAGCCAGAGAACCAGGTAAGCAGTCATGCTTCAAAGCCAGAGAACCAGGTCAGCAGAGCTGTTTTAGAGCCATAGAACCAGGTCAGCAGAGCTGCTTCAAAGCCAGAGTTCCAGGTCAGCAGAGCCGTTTTAGAGTCAGAGAACCAGGTCAGCAGAGGTGCTCTAGAGCCTAATAACCAGGTCTGCAGAGATGCTTCAAAGACAGAAAACCAGGTCAGCAGAGCCGTTTTAGAGCCTAAGAACAAGGTCAGCAGAGTTGCTTTAGAGCCAGAGAACCAGGACAGCTGAGCTGCTTCAAAGCCAGAGAACCAAGTCAGCAGAGCTGCTTTAGAGCCATTGAATCAGGTCAGCAGAGCTGCTCTAGATCCAGAGAACCAGGTCAGCAGAGCTGCTTTAGAGCCAGAGAACCAGGTCAGCAGAACTGCTTTAGAGGGAGAGAACCAGCTCTGCAGAGATGCTCTAGAGCCAGAGAACCAGGTCAGCAGAGATGCTTCAAAGCCAGAGAACCAGGTCAGCAGAGCTGCTTCAAAGCCAGAGAACCGGGTCAGCAGAGCCATTTTAGAGCCAGAGAACCAGGTCAGCAGAGCTGCTCTAGAGCGTAAGAACCAGGAATGCAGAGCTGTTTTAGAGCCTAAGAACAAGGTCAGCAGAGCTGCTCCAGAGCCAGAGAACCAGGTCAGCACAGCTGCTTTAGAGCCAGAAAACCAGGTCAGCAGCACGGCTTCAAAGCCAGAAAACCAGGTCAGCAGAGCCGTTGTAGAGCCAGAGAACCAGGTCAGCAGAGTTGCTCTATAGCCTAAGAACCAGGTCAGCAGAGCTGCTGTAGAGCCAGAGAACCAGGTCAGAAGAGCTGCTTCAAAGCCAGAGAACCAGGTCAGCAGAACTGCTTTAGCGCAATAGAGCCAGGTCAGCAGAGTTGCTCTAGAGCCAGAGAACTAGGTCAGCAGAGCTGCTTTAGAGCCTTGAGAAACAGGTCAGCGGAGTTCCTCTAGAGGCTAAGAACCAGGTCAGTGGAGCTGCTCAAGTGCCTGAGAACCAGGTCAGCAGAGCTGCTGTAGAGCCAGAGAAAACAGGCCAGCAGAGTTGCTTTAGTGGGAGAGAACCAGGTCAGCAGAGCTGCTTTAGAGCCAGAGAACCAGGTCAGCAGAACGGCTTTAGAGGGAGAGAACCAGGTCAGCAGAGCTGCTCTAGAGCCAGAGAACCAGGTCAGCAGAGATGCTTTAAAGCCATAGAACCAGGTCAGCAGATCCGTTTTAGAGCCAGTGAACCAGGTCAGCAGAGTTGCTCTAGAGCCTAAGAACCAGGTCTGCAGAGCTGCTATAGAGCCTAAGAACAAGGTCAGCAGAGCTGCTTTAGAGCCAGAGAACCAGGTCAGCAGAGCTGCTTTAGAGCCAGAGAACAAGTCAAGCAGAACGGGTTGAGAGGGAGAGAACCAGGTCAGCAGAGCTGCTCTAAAGCCAGAGAACCAGGTCAGCAGAGATGCTTCAAAGCCATAGAAACAGGTCAGCAGATCCGTTTTAGAGCCAGTGAACCAGGTCAGCAGAGTTGCTCTAGAGCCTAAGAACAAGATCAGCAGAGCTGCTTTAGAGCCAGAGAACCAGGTCAGCTGAGCTGCTTCAAAGCCAGAGAACCAAGTCAGCAAAGCTGCTTTAGAGTCCTAGAATCAGGTCAGCAGAGCTGCTCTAGAACCCTAGAACCAGGTCTGCAGAGCTGCTATAGAAACAGAGAACCAGGTCAGCAGAGATGCTTCAAAGCCAGAGAACCGGGTCAGCAGAGAAATTTTAGAGCCAGAGAACCAGGTCAGCAGAGCTGCTCTAGAGCCTAAGAACCAGGAATGCAGAGCTGCTGTAGAGCCTAAGAACAAGGTCAGCAGAGCTGCTCTAGAGGCAGAGAACCAGGTCAGCAGAGCTGCTTTAGAGCCAGAAAACCAGGTCAGTAGCGCTGCTTCAAAGCCAGAAAACAAAGTCAGCAGAGCCGTTGTAGAGCCAGAGAACCAGGTCAGCAGAGGTGCTCTACAGCCTAAGAACCAGGTCAGCAGAGCTGCTCTAGAGCCAGAGAACCAGGGCCACAGAGCTGCTTTAAAGCCAGAGAACCAGGTCAGCAGAACTGCTTTAGCGCAATAGAGCCAGGTCAGCAAAGTTGTTCTAGAGCCAGAGAACTAGGTCAGCAGAGCAGCTTTAGAGCCAGACAACCAGGTCAGCAGAGCTGCTTTAGAGCCAGAGATCCAGGTCAGCAGATCGGCTTTAGAGGGAGAGAACCAGGTCAGCAGAGCTCCTCTAGAGCCTAAGAACCAGGTCAGCAGAGCTGCTCTAGAGCCAGAGAACCAGGTCAGCAGAGCCATTTTAGAGCCAGAGAACCAGGTCAGCAGAGCTGCTCTAGAGCCAGAGAACCAGGTCAGCAGAGCTGCTCTAGAGTCAGAGAACCAGGTCAGCAGAGCTGCTCTAGAGCCAGAGAACCAGGTCAGCAGACATGCTTCAAAGCCGGAGAACCAGGTCAGCAGAGCTGCTCTAGTGCCAAAGAACTAGGTCAGCAGAGCTGCTCTACAGCCTAAGAACAAGGTCAGCAGAGCTGCTCTAGAGCCAGAGAACCAGGTCAGCAGAGCTGCTTCAACGCCAGAGAACCAGGTCAGCAGAGCTGCTTTAGAGCCGTAGAACTAGGTCAGGTCAGCAGAGCTGCTTCAAAGCCAGAGTTCCAGGTCAGCAGAGCCGTTTTAGAGTCAGAGAACCAGGTCAGCAGAGGTGCTCTAGAGGCTAATAACTAGGTCTGCAGAGCTGCTATAGAGACAGAGAACTAGGTCAGCAGAGCAGCTTTAGAGCCAGAGAACCAGGTCAGCAGAACTGCTTTAGAGGGAGAGAACCAGGTCAGCAGAGATGCTCTAGAGCCAGAGAACCAGGTCAGCAGAGATGCGTCAAAGCCAGAGAACCAGGTCAGCAGAGCTGCTTCAAAGCCAGAGAACCAGGTCAGCAGAGCCGTTTTGAGCCAGAGAACCAGGTCAGCAGAGCTGCTCTAGAGCCTAAGAACCAGGAATGCAGAGCTGCTTTAGACCCTAAGAACAAGGTCAGCAGAGCTGCTCTAGAGCCAGAGAACAAGGTCAGCAGAGCTGCTTTAGAGCCGGAGAACCAGGTCAGCAGAGCTGCTATAGAAACAGAGAACCAGGTCAGCAGAGATGCTTCAAAGCCAGAGAACCGGGTCAGCAGAGCAAATTTAGAGCCAGAGAACCAGGTCAGCAGAGCTGCTCTAGAGCCTAAGAACCAGGAATGCAGAGCTGCTGTAGAGCCTAAGAACAAGGTCAGCAGAGCTGCTCTAGAGGCAGAGAACCAGGTCAGCAGAGCTGCTTTAGAGCCAGAAAACCAGGTCAGTAGCGCTGCTTCAAAGCCAGAAAACAAAGTCAGCAGAGCCGTTGTAGAGCCAGAGAACCAGGTCAGCAGAGGTGCTCTACAGCCTAAGAACCAGGTCAGCAGAGCTGCTCTAGAGCCAGAGAACCAGGGCCACAGAGCTGCTTCAAAGCCAGAGAACCAGGTCAGCAGAACTGCTTTAGCGCAATAGAGCCAGGTCAGCAAAGTTGTTCTAGAGCCAGAGAACTAGGTCAGCAGAGCAGCTTTAGAGCCAGAGAACCAGGTCAGCAAGGCTGCTTTAGAGCCAGAGAATCAGGTCAGCAGAGCTGCTTTAGAGATAGAGAACTAGGTCAGCAGAGCTGCTCTAGAGCCAGAGAACCGAACCAGGTCAGCAGAGCTGCTCTAGAGCCAGAGAACCAGTTCAGCAGAGCTGCTCTAGAGCCAGAGAACCAGGCCAGCAGAGCTGCTCTAGAGCCAGAGAACCAGGTCAGCAGACATGCTTCAAAGCCAGAGAACCAGGTCAGCATAGCTGCTCTAGAGCCAGAGAACCAGGTCAGCAGAGCTGCTCTAGAGCCAGAGAACCAGGTCAGCAGAGCTGCTCTAGAGCCAGAGAGCCAGGTCAGCAGACATGCTTCAAAGCCAGAGAACCAGGTCAGCAGAGCTGTTTTAGAGCCTAAGAACCAGGTCAGTGGAGCTGCTCTAGAGCCTAAGAACCAGGTCAGCAGAGCTGCTGTAGAGCCAGGGAAACCAGGTCAGCAGAGCTGCTTTAGAGGGAGAGAACCAGGTCAGCAGAGCTGCTTTCTAGCCAGAGAACCAGGTCAGCAGAACGGTTTTAGAGGGAGAGAACCAGGTCAGCAGAGGTGCTCTAGAGCCAGAGAACCAGGTCAGCAGAACTGCTTTAGAGGGAGAGAACCAGGTCTGCAGAGATGCTCTAGAGCCAGAGAACCAGGTCAGCAGAGATGCTTCAAAGCCAGAGATCCAGGTCAGCAGAGCTGCTTTAAAGCCAGAGAACCTGGTCAGCAGAGCCGTTTTAGAGCCAGAGAACCAGGTCAGCAGAGCTGCTCTAGACCCTAAGAACCAGGAATGCAGAGCTGCTTTAGAGCCTAAGAACAAGGTCAGCAGAGCTGCTATACAGCCAGAGAACCAGGTCAGCAGAGCTGCTTTAGAGCCAGAAAACCAGGTCAGCAGCGCAGCTTCAAAGCCAGAAAACCAGGTCAGCAGAGCCGTTGTAGAGCCAGAGAACCAGGTCAGCAGAGTTGCTCTACAGCCTAAGAACCAGGTCAGCAGAGCTGCTGTAGAGCCAGAGAACCAGGTCAGAAGAGCTGCTTCAAAGCCAGAGAACCAGGTCAGCAGAACTGCTTTAGCGCAATAAAGCCAGGTCAGCAGAGTTGCTCTAGAGCCAGAGAACTAGGTCAGCAGAGCTGCTTTAGAGCCTTGAGAAACAGGTCAGCAGAGCTCCTCTAGAGGCTAAGAACCAGGTCAGTGGAGCTGCTCAAGTGCCTGAGAACCAGGTCAGCAGAGCTGCTGTAGAGCCAGGGAAAACAGGTCAGCAGAGCTGCTTTAGTGGGAGAGAACCAGGTCAGCAGAGCTGCTTTAGAGCCAGAGAACCAGGTCAGCAGAACGGGTTGAGAGGGAGAGAACCAGGTCAGCAGAGCTGCTCTAAAGCCAGAGAACCAGGTCAGCAGAGATGCTTCAAAGCCACAGAAACAGGTCAGCAGATCCGTTTTAGAGCCAGTGAACCAGGTCAGCAGAGTTGCTCTAGAGCCTAAGAACCAGGTCTGCAGAGCTGCTATAGAGCCTAAGAACAAGGTCAGCAGAGCTGCTTTAGAGCCAGAGAACCAGGTCAGCTGAGCTGCTTCAAAGCCAGAGAACCAAGTCAGCAAAGCTGCTTTAGAGCCCTAGAATCAGGTCAGCAGAGCTGCTCTAGAACCCTAGAACCAGGTCTGCAGAGCTGCTATAGAAACAGAGAACCAGGTCAGCAGAGATGCTTCAAAGCCAGAGAACCGGGTCAGCAGAGCAAATTTAGAGCCAGAGAACCAGGTCAGCAGAGCTGCTCTAGAGCCTAAGAACCAGGAATGCAGAGCTGCTGTAGAGCCTAAGAACAAGGTCAGCAGAGCTGCTCTAGAGGCAGAGAACCAGGTCAGCAGAGCTGCTTTAGAGCCAGAAAACCAGGTCAGTAGCGCTGCTTCAAAGCCAGAAAACAAAGTCAGCAGAGCCGTTGTAGAGCCAGAGAACCAGGTCAGCAGAGGTGCTCTACAGCCTAAGAACCAGGTCAGCAGAGCTGCTCTAGAGCCAGAGAACCAGGGCCACAGAGTTGCTTCAAAGCCAGAGAACCAGGTCAGCAGAACTGCTTTAGCGCAATAGAGCCAGGTCAGCAAAGTTGTTCTAGAGCCAGAGAACTAGGTCAGCAGAGCAGCTTTAGAGCCAGAGAACCAGGTCAGCAAGGCTGCTTTAGAGCCAGAGAATCAGGTCAGCAGAGCTGCTTTAGAGATAGAGAACTAGGTCAGCAGAGCTGCTCTAGAGCCAGAGAACCGAACCAGGTCAGCAGAGCTGCTCTAGAGCCAGAGAACCAGTTCAGCAGAGCTGCTCTAGAGCCAGAGAACCAGGCCAGCAGAGCTGCTCTAGAGCCAGAGAACCAGGTCAGCAGACATGCTTCAAAGCCAGAGAACCAGGTCAGCATAGCTGCTCTAGAGCCAGAGAACCAGGTCAGCAGAGCTGCTCTAGAGCCAGAGAACCAGGTCAGCAGAGCTGCTCTAGAGCCAGAGAGCCAGGTCAGCAGACATGCTTCAAAGCCAGAGAACCAGGTCAGCAGAGCTGTTTTAGAGCCGTAGAACCAGGTCAGCAGAGCTGCTTCAAAGCCAGAGTTCCAGGTCAGCAGAGCCGTTTTAGAGTCAGAGAACCAGGTCAGCAGAGGTGCTCTAGAGCCTAATAACCAGGTCTGCAGAGCTGCTATAGAGACAGAGAACTAGGTCAGCAGAGATGCGTCAAAGCCAGAGAACCAGGTCAGCAGAGCTGCTTCAAAGCCAGAGAACCAGGTCAGCAGAGCCGTTTTAGAGCCAGAGAACCAGGTCAGCAGAGCTGCTTCAAAGCCAGAGAACCAGGTCAGCAGAACTGCTTTAGCGCCATAGATCCAGGTCAGCAGAGATGCTCTAGAGCCAGAGAACTAGGTCAGCAGAGCTGCTTTAGAGCCAAAGAAACAGGTCAGCAGAGCTCCTCTAGAGCCTAAGAACCAGGTCAGTGGAGCTGCTCTAGAGCCTAAGAACCAGGTCAGCAGAGCTGCTGTAGAGCCAGGGAAACCAGGTCAGCAGAGCTGCTTTAGAGGGAGAGAACCAGGTCAGCAGAGCTGCTTTCTAGCCAGAGAACCAGGTCAGCAGAACGGTTTTAGAGGGAGAGAACCAGGTCAGCAGAGGTGCTCTAGAGCCAGAGAACCAGGTCAGCAGAACTGCTTTAGAGGGAGAGAACCAGGTCTGCAGAGATGCTCTAGAGCCAGAGAACCAGGTCAGCAGAGATGCTTCAAAGCCAGAGAACCAAGTCAGCAGAGCTGCTTCAAAGCCAGAGAACCTGGTCAGCAGAGCCGTTTTAGAGCCAGAGAACCAGGTCAGCAGAGCTGCTCTAGACCCTAAGAACCAGGAATGCAGAGCTGCTTTAGAGCCTAAGAACAAGGTCAGCAGAGCTGCTATACAGCCAAAGAACCAGGTCAGCAGAGCTGCTTTAGAGCCAGAAAACCAGGTCAGCAGCGCAGCTTCAAAGCCAGAAAACCAGGTCAGCAGAGCCGTTGTAGAGCCAGAGAACCAGGTCAGCAGAGTTGCTCTACAGCCAGAGAACCAGTTCAGCAGAGCTGCTTTAGAGCCAGAAAACCAGGTCAGCAGAACTGCTTTATAGGGAGAGAACCAGCTCTGCAGAGATGCTCTAGAGCCAGAGAACCAGGTCAGCAGAGATGCTTCAAAGCCAGAGAACCAGGTCAGCAGAGCTGCTTCAAAGCCAGAGAACCGGGTCAGCAGAGTTGCTCTACAGCCTAAGAACCAGGTCAGCAGAGCTGCTCTAGAGCCAGAGAATCAGGTCAGCAGAGCTGCTTTAGAGATAGAGAACTAGGTCAGCAGAGCTGCTCTAGAGCCAGAGAACCGAACCAGGTCAGCAGAGCTGCTCTAGAGCCAGAGAACCAGTTCAGCAGAGCTGCTCTAGAGCCAGAGAACCAGGCCAGCAGAGCTGCTCTAGAGCCAGAGAACCAGGTCAGCAGACATGCTTCAAAGCCAGAGAACCAGGTCAGCATAGCTGCTCTAGAGCCAGAGAACCAGGTCAGCAGAGCTGCTCTAGAGCCAGAGAACCAGGTCAGCAGAGCTGCTCTAGAGCCAGAGAGCCAGGTCAGCAGACATGCTTCAAAGCCAGAGAACCAGGTCAGCAGAGCTGTTTTAGAGCCTAAGAACCAGGTCAGTGGAGCTGCTCTAGAGCCTAAGAACCAGGTCAGCAGAGCTGCTGTAGAGCCAGGGAAACCAGGTCAGCAGAGCTGCTTTAGAGGGAGAGAACCAGGTCACCAGAGCTGCTTTCTAGCCAGAGAACCAGGTCAGCAGAACGGTTTTAGAGGGAGAGAACCAGGTCAGCAGAGGTGCTCTAGAGCCAGAGAACCAGGTCAGCAGAACTGCTTTAGAGGGAGAGAACCAGGTCTGCAGAGATGCTCTAGAGCCAGAGAACCAGGTCAGCAGAGATGCTTCAAAGCCAGAGATCCAGGTCAGCAGAGCTGCTTTAAAGCCAGAGAACCTGGTCAGCAGAGCCGTTTTAGAGCCAGAGAACCAGGTCAGCAGAGCTGCTCTAGACCCTAAGAACCAGGAATGCAGAGCTGCTTTAGAGCCTAAGAACAAGGTCAGCAGAGCTGCTATACAGCCAGAGAACCAGGTCAGCAGAGCTGCTTTAGAGCCAGAAAACCAGGTCAGCAGCGCAGCTTCAAAGCCAGAAAACCAGGTCAGCAGAGCCGTTGTAGAGCCAGAGAACCAGGTCAGCAGAGTTGCTCTACAGCCTAAGAACCAGGTCAGCAGAGCTGCTGTAGAGCCAGAGAACCAGGTCAGAAGAGCTGCTTCAAAGCCAGAGAACCAGGTCAGCAGAACTGCTTTAGCGCAATAAAGCCAGGTCAGCAGAGTTGCTCTAGAGCCAGAGAACTAGGTCAGCAGAGCTGCTTTAGAGCCTTGAGAAACAGGTCAGCAGAGCTCCTCTAGAGGCTAAGAACCAGGTCAGTGGAGCTGCTCAAGTGCCTGAGAACCAGGTCAGCAGAGCTGCTGTAGAGCCAGGGAAAACAGGTCAGCAGAGCTGCTTTAGTGGGAGAGAACCAGGTCAGCAGAGCTGCTTTAGAGCCAGAGAACCAGGTCAGCAGAACGGGTTGAGAGGGAGAGAACCAGGTCAGCAGAGCTGCTCTAAAGCCAGAGAACCAGGTCAGCAGAGATGCTTCAAAGCCACAGAAACAGGTCAGCAGATCCGTTTTAGAGCCAGTGAACCAGGTCAGCAGAGTTGCTCTAGAGCCTAAGAACCAGGTCTGCAGAGCTGCTATAGAGCCTAAGAACAAGGTCAGCAGAGCTGCTTTAGAGCCAGAGAACCAGGTCAGCTGAGCTGCTTCAAAGCCAGAGAACCAAGTCAGCAAAGCTGCTTTAGAGCCCTAGAATCAGGTCAGCAGAGCTGCTCTAGAACCCTAGAACCAGGTCTGCAGAGCTGCTATAGAAACAGAGAACCAGGTCAGCAGAGATGCTTCAAAGCCAGAGAACCGGGTCAGCAGAGCAAATTTAGAGCCAGAGAACCAGGTCAGCAGAGCTGCTCTAGAGCCTAAGAACCAGGAATGCAGAGCTGCTGTAGAGCCTAAGAACAAGGTCAGCAGAGCTGCTCTAGAGGCAGAGAACCAGGTCAGCAGAGCTGCTTTAGAGCCAGAAAACCAGGTCAGTAGCGCTGCTTCAAAGCCAGAAAACAAAGTCAGCAGAGCCGTTGTAGAGCCAGAGAACCAGGTCAGCAGAGGTGCTCTACAGCCTAAGAACCAGGTCAGCAGAGCTGCTCTAGAGCCAGAGAACCAGGGCCACAGAGTTGCTTCAAAGCCAGAGAACCAGGTCAGCAGAACTGCTTTAGCGCAATAGAGCCAGGTCAGCAAAGTTGTTCTAGAGCCAGAGAACTAGGTCAGCAGAGCAGCTTTAGAGCCAGAGAACCAGGTCAGCAAGGCTGCTTTAGAGCCAGAGAATCAGGTCAGCAGAGCTGCTTTAGAGATAGAGAACTAGGTCAGCAGAGCTGCTCTAGAGCCAGAGAACCGAACCAGGTCAGCAGAGCTGCTCTAGAGCCAGAGAACCAGTTCAGCAGAGCTGCTCTAGAGCCAGAGAACCAGGCCAGCAGAGCTGCTCTAGAGCCAGAGAACCAGGTCAGCAGACATGCTTCAAAGCCAGAGAACCAGGTCAGCATAGCTGCTCTAGAGCCAGAGAACCAGGTCAGCAGAGCTGCTCTAGAGCCAGAGAACCAGGTCAGCAGAGCTGCTCTAGAGCCAGAGAGCCAGGTCAGCAGACATGCTTCAAAGCCAGAGAACCAGGTCAGCAGAGCTGTTTTAGAGCCGTAGAACCAGGTCAGCAGAGCTGCTTCAAAGCCAGAGTTCCAGGTCAGCAGAGCCGTTTTAGAGTCAGAGAACCAGGTCAGCAGAGGTGCTCTAGAGCCTAATAACCAGGTCTGCAGAGCTGCTATAGAGACAGAGAACTAGGTCAGCAGAGATGCGTCAAAGCCAGAGAACCAGGTCAGCAGAGCTGCTTCAAAGCCAGAGAACCAGGTCAGCGGAGCCGTTTTAGAGCCAGAGAACCAGGTCAGCAGAGCTGCTTCAAAGCCAGAGAACCAGGTCAGCAGAACTGCTTTAGCGCCATAGATCCAGGTCAGCAGAGATGCTCTAGAGCCAGAGAACTAGGTCAGCAGAGCTGCTTTAGAGCCAAAGAAACAGGTCAGCAGAGCTCCTCTAGAGCCTAAGAACCAGGTCAGTGGAGCTGCTCTAGAGCCTAAGAACCAGGTCAGCAGAGCTGCTGTAGAGCCAGGGAAACCAGGTCAGCAGAGCTGCTTTAGAGGGAGAGAACCAGGTCAGCAGAGCTGCTTTCTAGCCAGAGAACCAGGTCAGCAGAACGGTTTTAGAGGGAGAGAACCAGGTCAGCAGAGGTGCTCTAGAGCCAGAGAACCAGGTCAGCAGAACTGCTTTAGAGGGAGAGAACCAGGTCTGCAGAGATGCTCTAGAGCCAGAGAACCAGGTCAGCAGAGATGCTTCAAAGCCAGAGAACCAAGTCAGCAGAGCTGCTTCAAAGCCAGAGAACCTGGTCAGCAGAGCCGTTTTAGAGCCAGAGAACCAGGTCAGCAGAGCTGCTCTAGACCCTAAGAACCAGGAATGCAGAGCTGCTTTAGAGCCTAAGAACAAGGTCAGCAGAGCTGCTATACAGCCAAAGAACCAGGTCAGCAGAGCTGCTTTAGAGCCAGAAAACCAGGTCAGCAGCGCAGCTTCAAAGCCAGAAAACCAGGTCAGCAGAGCCGTTGTAGAGCCAGAGAACCAGGTCAGCAGAGTTGCTCTACAGCCAGAGAACCAGTTCAGCAGAGCTGCTTTAGAGCCAGAAAACCAGGTCAGCAGAACTGCTTTATAGGGAGAGAACCAGCTCTGCAGAGATGCTCTAGAGCCAGAGAACCAGGTCAGCAGAGATGCTTCAAAGCCAGAGAACCAGGTCAGCAGAGCTGCTTCAAAGCCAGAGAACCGGGTCAGCAGAGTTGCTCTACAGCCTAAGAACCAGGTCAGCAGAGCTGCTCTAGAGCCAGAGAACCAGGTCAGCAGAGCTGTTCTAGAGCCAGAGAACCAGGTAAGCAGTCATGCTTCAAAGCCAGAGAACCAGGTCAGCAGAGCTGTTTTAGAGCCATAGAACCAGGTCAGCAGAGCTGCTTCAAAGCCAGAGTTCCAGGTCAGCAGAGCCGTTTTAGAGTCAGAGAACCAGGTCAGCAGAGGTGCTCTAGAGCCTAATAACCAGGTCTGCAGAGATGCTTCAAAGACAGAAAACCAGGTCAGCAGAGCCGTTTTAGAGCCTAAGAACAAGGTCAGCAGAGTTGCTTTAGAGCCAGAGAACCAGGACAGCTGAGCTGCTTCAAAGCCAGAGAACCAAGTCAGCAGAGCTGCTTTAGAGCCATAGAATCAGGTCAGCAGAGCTGCTCTAGATCCAGAGAACCAGGTCAGCAGAGCTGCTTTAGAGCCAGAGAACCAGGTCAGCAGAACTGCTTTAGAGGGAGAGAACCAGCTCTGCAGAGATGCTCTAGAGCCAGAGAACCAGGTCAGCAGAGATGCTTCAAAGCCAGAGAACCAGGTCAGCAGAGCTGCTTCAAAGCCAGAGAACCGGGTCAGCAGAGCCATTTTAGAGCCAGAGAACCAGGTCAGCAGAGCTGCTCTAGAGCGTAAGAACCAGGAATGCAGAGCTGCTTTAGAGCCTAAGAACAAGGTCAGCAGAGCTGCTCCAGAGCCAGAGAACCAGGTCAGCACAGCTGCTTTAGAGCCAGAAAACCAGGTCAGCAGCACGGCTTCAAAGCCAGAAAACCAGGTCAGCAGAGCCGTTGTAGAGCCAGAGAACCAGGTCAGCAGAGTTGCTCTACAGCCTAAGAACCAGGTCAGCAGAGCTGCTGTAGAGCCAGAGAACCAGGTCAGAAGAGCTGCTTCAAAGCCAGAGAACCAGGTCAGCAGAACTGCTTTAGCGCAATAGAGCCAGGTCAGCAGAGTTGCTCTAGAGCCAGAGAACTAGGTCAGCAGAGCTGCTTTAGAGCCTTGAGAAACAGGTCAGCAGAGTTCCTCTAGAGGCTAAGAACCAGGTCAGTGGAGCTGCTCAAGTGCCTGAGAACCAGGTCAGCAGAGCTGCTGTAGAGCCAGAGAAAACAGGCCAGCAGAGTTGCTTTAGTGGGAGAGAACCAGGTCAGCAGAGCTGCTTTAGAGCCAGAGAACCAGGTCAGCAGAACGGCTTTAGAGGGAGAGAACCAGGTCAGCAGAGCTGCTCTAGAGCCAGAGAACCAGGTCAGCAGAGATGCTTTAAAGCCATAGAACCAGGTCAGCAGATCCGTTTTAGAGCCAGTGAACCAGGTCAGCAGAGTTGCTCTAGAGCCTAAGAACCAGGTCTGCAGAGCTGCTATAGAGCCTAAGAACAAGGTCAGCAGAGCTGCTTTAGAGCCAGAGAACCAGGTCAGCAGAGCTGCTTTAGAGCCAGAGAACAAGTCAAGCAGAACGGGTTGAGAGGGAGAGAACCAGGTCAGCAGAGCTGCTCTAAAGCCAGAGAACCAGGTCAGCAGAGATGCTCTAGAGCCTAAGAACAAGATCAGCAGAGCTGCTTTAGAGCCAGAGAACCAGGTCAGCTGAGCTGCTTCAAAGCCAGAGAACCAAGTCAGCAAAGCTGCTTTAGAGCCCTAGAATCAGGTCAGCAGAGCTGCTCTAGAACCCTAGAACCAGGTCTGCAGAGCTGCTATAGAAACAGAGAACCAGGTCAGCAGAGATGCTTCAAAGCCAGAGAACCGGGTCAGCAGAGAAATTTTAGAGCCAGAGAACCAGGTCAGCAGAGCTGCTCTAGAGCCTAAGAACCAGGAATGCAGAGCTGCTGTAGAGCCTAAGAACAAGGTCAGCAGAGCTGCTCTAGAGGCAGAGAACCAGGTCAGCAGAGCTGCTTTAGAGCCAGAAAACCAGGTCAGTAGCGCTGCTTCAAAGCCAGAAAACAAAGTCAGCAGAGCCGTTGTAGAGCCAGAGAACCAGGTCAGCAGAGGTGCTCTACAGCCTAAGAACCAGGTCAGCAGAGCTGCTCTAGAGCCAGAGAACCAGGGCCACAGAGCTGCTTCAAAGCCAGAGAACCAGGTCAGCAGAACTGCTTTAGCGCAATAGAGCCAGGTCAGCAAAGTTGTTCTAGAGCCAGAGAACTAGGTCAGCAGAGCAGCTTTAGAGCCAGACAACCAGGTCAGCAGAGCTGCTTTAGAGCCAGAGATCCAGGTCAGCAGATCGGCTTTAGAGGGAGAGAACCAGGTCAGCAGAGCTCCTCTAGAGCCTAAGAACCAGGTCAGCAGAGCTGCTCTAGAGCCAGAGAACCAGGTCAGCAGAGCCGTTTTAGAGCCAGAGAACCAGGTCAGCAGAGCTGCTCTAGACCCTAAGAACCAGGAATGCAGAGCTGCTTTAGAGCCTAAGAACAAGGTCAGCAGAGCTGCTATACAGCCAAAGAACCAGGTCAGCAGAGCTGCTTTAGAGCCAGAAAACCAGGTCAGCAGCGCAGCTTCAAAGCCAGAAAACCAGGTCAGCAGAGCCGTTGTAGAGCCAGAGAACCAGGTCAGCAGAGTTGCTCTACAGCCAGAGAACCAGTTCAGCAGAGCTGCTTTAGAGCCAGAAAACCAGGTCAGCAGAACTGCTTTATAGGGAGAGAACCAGCTCTGCAGAGATGCTCTAGAGCCAGAGAACCAGGTCAGCAGAGATGCTTCAAAGCCAGAGAACCAGGTCAGCAGAGCTGCTTCAAAGCCAGAGAACCGGGTCAGCAGAGTTGCTCTACAGCCTAAGAACCAGGTCAGCAGAGCTGCTCTAGAGCCAGAGAATCAGGTCAGCAGAGCTGCTTTAGAGATAGAGAACTAGGTCAGCAGAGCTGCTCTAGAGCCAGAGAACCGAACCAGGTCAGCAGAGCTGCTCTAGAGCCAGAGAACCAGTTCAGCAGAGCTGCTCTAGAGCCAGAGAACCAGGCCAGCAGAGCTGCTCTAGAGCCAGAGAACCAGGTCAGCAGACATGCTTCAAAGCCAGAGAACCAGGTCAGCATAGCTGCTCTAGAGCCAGAGAACCAGGTCAGCAGAGCTGCTCTAGAGCCAGAGAACCAGGTCAGCAGAGCTGCTCTAGAGCCAGAGAGCCAGGTCAGCAGACATGCTTCAAAGCCAGAGAACCAGGTCAGCAGAGCTGTTTTAGAGCCTAAGAACCAGGTCAGTGGAGCTGCTCTAGAGCCTAAGAACCAGGTCAGCAGAGCTGCTGTAGAGCCAGGGAAACCAGGTCAGCAGAGCTGCTTTAGAGGGAGAGAACCAGGTCAGCAGAGCTGCTTTCTAGCCAGAGAACCAGGTCAGCAGAACGGTTTTAGAGGGAGAGAACCAGGTCAGCAGAGGTGCTCTAGAGCCAGAGAACCAGGTCAGCAGAACTGCTTTAGAGGGAGAGAACCAGGTCTGCAGAGATGCTCTAGAGCCAGAGAACCAGGTCAGCAGAGATGCTTCAAAGCCAGAGATCCAGGTCAGCAGAGCTGCTTTAAAGCCAGAGAACCTGGTCAGCAGAGCCGTTTTAGAGCCAGAGAACCAGGTCAGCAGAGCTGCTCTAGACCCTAAGAACCAGGAATGCAGAGCTGCTTTAGAGCCTAAGAACAAGGTCAGCAGAGCTGCTATACAGCCAGAGAACCAGGTCAGCAGAGCTGCTTTAGAGCCAGAAAACCAGGTCAGCAGCGCAGCTTCAAAGCCAGAAAACCAGGTCAGCAGAGCCGTTGTAGAGCCAGAGAACCAGGTCAGCAGAGTTGCTCTACAGCCTAAGAACCAGGTCAGCAGAGCTGCTGTAGAGCCAGAGAACCAGGTCAGAAGAGCTGCTTCAAAGCCAGAGAACCAGGTCAGCAGAACTGCTTTAGCGCAATAAAGCCAGGTCAGCAGAGTTGCTCTAGAGCCAGAGAACTAGGTCAGCAGAGCTGCTTTAGAGCCTTGAGAAACAGGTCAGCAGAGCTCCTCTAGAGGCTAAGAACCAGGTCAGTGGAGCTGCTCAAGTGCCTGAGAACCAGGTCAGCAGAGCTGCTGTAGAGCCAGGGAAAACAGGTCAGCAGAGCTGCTTTAGTGGGAGAGAACCAGGTCAGCAGAGCTGCTTTAGAGCCAGAGAACCAGGTCAGCAGAACGGGTTGAGAGGGAGAGAACCAGGTCAGCAGAGCTGCTCTAAAGCCAGAGAACCAGGTCAGCAGAGATGCTTCAAAGCCACAGAAACAGGTCAGCAGATCCGTTTTAGAGCCAGTGAACCAGGTCAGCAGAGTTGCTCTAGAGCCTAAGAACCAGGTCTGCAGAGCTGCTATAGAGCCTAAGAACAAGGTCAGCAGAGCTGCTTTAGAGCCAGAGAACCAGGTCAGCTGAGCTGCTTCAAAGCCAGAGAACCAAGTCAGCAAAGCTGCTTTAGAGCCCTAGAATCAGGTCAGCAGAGCTGCTCTAGAACCCTAGAACCAGGTCTGCAGAGCTGCTATAGAAACAGAGAACCAGGTCAGCAGAGATGCTTCAAAGCCAGAGAACCGGGTCAGCAGAGCAAATTTAGAGCCAGAGAACCAGGTCAGCAGAGCTGCTCTAGAGCCTAAGAACCAGGAATGCAGAGCTGCTGTAGAGCCTAAGAACAAGGTCAGCAGAGCTGCTCTAGAGGCAGAGAACCAGGTCAGCAGAGCTGCTTTAGAGCCAGAAAACCAGGTCAGTAGCGCTGCTTCAAAGCCAGAAAACAAAGTCAGCAGAGCCGTTGTAGAGCCAGAGAACCAGGTCAGCAGAGGTGCTCTACAGCCTAAGAACCAGGTCAGCAGAGCTGCTCTAGAGCCAGAGAACCAGGGCCACAGAGTTGCTTCAAAGCCAGAGAACCAGGTCAGCAGAACTGCTTTAGCGCAATAGAGCCAGGTCAGCAAAGTTGTTCTAGAGCCAGAGAACTAGGTCAGCAGAGCAGCTTTAGAGCCAGAGAACCAGGTCAGCAAGGCTGCTTTAGAGCCAGAGAATCAGGTCAGCAGAGCTGCTTTAGAGATAGAGAACTAGGTCAGCAGAGCTGCTCTAGAGCCAGAGAACCGAACCAGGTCAGCAGAGCTGCTCTAGAGCCAGAGAACCAGTTCAGCAGAGCTGCTCTAGAGCCAGAGAACCAGGCCAGCAGAGCTGCTCTAGAGCCAGAGAACCAGGTCAGCAGACATGCTTCAAAGCCAGAGAACCAGGTCAGCATAGCTGCTCTAGAGCCAGAGAACCAGGTCAGCAGAGCTGCTCTAGAGCCAGAGAACCAGGTCAGCAGAGCTGCTCTAGAGCCAGAGAGCCAGGTCAGCAGACATGCTTCAAAGCCAGAGAACCAGGTCAGCAGAGCTGTTTTAGAGCCGTAGAACCAGGTCAGCAGAGCTGCTTCAAAGCCAGAGTTCCAGGTCAGCAGAGCCGTTTTAGAGTCAGAGAACCAGGTCAGCAGAGGTGCTCTAGAGCCTAATAACCAGGTCTGCAGAGCTGCTATAGAGACAGAGAACTAGGTCAGCAGAGATGCGTCAAAGCCAGAGAACCAGGTCAGCAGAGCTGCTTCAAAGCCAGAGAACCAGGTCAGCAGAGCCGTTTTAGAGCCAGAGAACCAGGTCAGCAGAGCTGCTTCAAAGCCAGAGAACCAGGTCAGCAGAACTGCTTTAGCGCCATAGATCCAGGTCAGCAGAGATGCTCTAGAGCCAGAGAACTAGGTCAGCAGAGCTGCTTTAGAGCCAAAGAAACAGGTCAGCAGAGCTCCTCTAGAGCCTAAGAACCAGGTCAGTG
The DNA here is from genome assembly GCF_964204655.1 of Triturus cristatus. NCBI lineage: Eukaryota > Metazoa > Chordata > Amphibia > Caudata > Salamandridae > Triturus > Triturus cristatus. The sequence goes on along the minus strand of NC_140579.1, from coordinate 726,890,144 downwards.
GAGCTGCTCTAGAGCCTAAGAACCAGGTCAGCAGAGCTGCTGTAGAGCCAGGGAAACCAGGTCAGCAGAGCTGCTTTAGAGGGAGAGAACCAGGTCAGCAGAGCTGCTTTCTAGCCAGAGAACCAGGTCAGCAGAACGGTTTTAGAGGGAGAGAACCAGGTCAGCAGAGGTGCTCTAGAGCCAGAGAACCAGGTCAGCAGAACTGCTTTAGAGGGAGAGAACCAGGTCTGCAGAGATGCTCTAGAGCCAGAGAACCAGGTCAGCAGAGATGCTTCAAAGCCAGAGAACCAAGTCAGCAGAGCTGCTTCAAAGCCAGAGAACCTGGTCAGCAGAGCCGTTTTAGAGCCAGAGAACCAGGTCAGCAGAGCTGCTCTAGACCCTAAGAACCAGGAATGCAGAGCTGCTTTAGAGCCTAAGAACAAGGTCAGCAGAGCTGCTATACAGCCAAAGAACCAGGTCAGCAGAGCTGCTTTAGAGCCAGAAAACCAGGTCAGCAGCGCAGCTTCAAAGCCAGAAAACCAGGTCAGCAGAGCCGTTGTAGAGCCAGAGAACCAGGTCAGCAGAGTTGCTCTACAGCCAGAGAACCAGTTCAGCAGAGCTGCTTTAGAGCCAGAAAACCAGGTCAGCAGAACTGCTTTATAGGGAGAGAACCAGCTCTGCAGAGATGCTCTAGAGCCAGAGAACCAGGTCAGCAGAGATGCTTCAAAGCCAGAGAACCAGGTCAGCAGAGCTGCTTCAAAGCCAGAGAACCGGGTCAGCAGAGTTGCTCTACAGCCTAAGAACCAGGTCAGCAGAGCTGCTCTAGAGCCAGAGAACCAGGTCAGCAGAGCTGTTCTAGAGCCAGAGAACCAGGTAAGCAGTCATGCTTCAAAGCCAGAGAACCAGGTCAGCAGAGCTGTTTTAGAGCCATAGAACCAGGTCAGCAGAGCTGCTTCAAAGCCAGAGTTCCAGGTCAGCAGAGCCGTTTTAGAGTCAGAGAACCAGGTCAGCAGAGGTGCTCTAGAGCCTAATAACCAGGTCTGCAGAGATGCTTCAAAGACAGAAAACCAGGTCAGCAGAGCCGTTTTAGAGCCTAAGAACAAGGTCAGCAGAGTTGCTTTAGAGCCAGAGAACCAGGACAGCTGAGCTGCTTCAAAGCCAGAGAACCAAGTCAGCAGAGCTGCTTTAGAGCCATAGAATCAGGTCAGCAGAGCTGCTCTAGATCCAGAGAACCAGGTCAGCAGAGCTGCTTTAGAGCCAGAGAACCAGGTCAGCAGAACTGCTTTAGAGGGAGAGAACCAGCTCTGCAGAGATGCTCTAGAGCCAGAGAACCAGGTCAGCAGAGATGCTTCAAAGCCAGAGAACCAGGTCAGCAGAGCTGCTTCAAAGCCAGAGAACCGGGTCAGCAGAGCCATTTTAGAGCCAGAGAACCAGGTCAGCAGAGCTGCTCTAGAGCGTAAGAACCAGGAATGCAGAGCTGCTTTAGAGCCTAAGAACAAGGTCAGCAGAGCTGCTCCAGAGCCAGAGAACCAGGTCAGCACAGCTGCTTTAGAGCCAGAAAACCAGGTCAGCAGCACGGCTTCAAAGCCAGAAAACCAGGTCAGCAGAGCCGTTGTAGAGCCAGAGAACCAGGTCAGCAGAGTTGCTCTACAGCCTAAGAACCAGGTCAGCAGAGCTGCTGTAGAGCCAGAGAACCAGGTCAGAAGAGCTGCTTCAAAGCCAGAGAACCAGGTCAGCAGAACTGCTTTAGCGCAATAGAGCCAGGTCAGCAGAGTTGCTCTAGAGCCAGAGAACTAGGTCAGCAGAGCTGCTTTAGAGCCTTGAGAAACAGGTCAGCAGAGTTCCTCTAGAGGCTAAGAACCAGGTCAGTGGAGCTGCTCAAGTGCCTGAGAACCAGGTCAGCAGAGCTGCTGTAGAGCCAGAGAAAACAGGCCAGCAGAGTTGCTTTAGTGGGAGAGAACCAGGTCAGCAGAGCTGCTTTAGAGCCAGAGAACCAGGTCAGCAGAACGGCTTTAGAGGGAGAGAACCAGGTCAGCAGAGCTGCTCTAGAGCCAGAGAACCAGGTCAGCAGAGATGCTTTAAAGCCATAGAACCAGGTCAGCAGATCCGTTTTAGAGCCAGTGAACCAGGTCAGCAGAGTTGCTCTAGAGCCTAAGAACCAGGTCTGCAGAGCTGCTATAGAGCCTAAGAACAAGGTCAGCAGAGCTGCTTTAGAGCCAGAGAACCAGGTCAGCAGAGCTGCTTTAGAGCCAGAGAACAAGTCAAGCAGAACGGGTTGAGAGGGAGAGAACCAGGTCAGCAGAGCTGCTCTAAAGCCAGAGAACCAGGTCAGCAGAGATGCTCTAGAGCCTAAGAACAAGATCAGCAGAGCTGCTTTAGAGCCAGAGAACCAGGTCAGCTGAGCTGCTTCAAAGCCAGAGAACCAAGTCAGCAAAGCTGCTTTAGAGCCCTAGAATCAGGTCAGCAGAGCTGCTCTAGAACCCTAGAACCAGGTCTGCAGAGCTGCTATAGAAACAGAGAACCAGGTCAGCAGAGATGCTTCAAAGCCAGAGAACCGGGTCAGCAGAGAAATTTTAGAGCCAGAGAACCAGGTCAGCAGAGCTGCTCTAGAGCCTAAGAACCAGGAATGCAGAGCTGCTGTAGAGCCTAAGAACAAGGTCAGCAGAGCTGCTCTAGAGGCAGAGAACCAGGTCAGCAGAGCTGCTTTAGAGCCAGAAAACCAGGTCAGTAGCGCTGCTTCAAAGCCAGAAAACAAAGTCAGCAGAGCCGTTGTAGAGCCAGAGAACCAGGTCAGCAGAGGTGCTCTACAGCCTAAGAACCAGGTCAGCAGAGCTGCTCTAGAGCCAGAGAACCAGGGCCACAGAGCTGCTTCAAAGCCAGAGAACCAGGTCAGCAGAACTGCTTTAGCGCAATAGAGCCAGGTCAGCAAAGTTGTTCTAGAGCCAGAGAACTAGGTCAGCAGAGCAGCTTTAGAGCCAGACAACCAGGTCAGCAGAGCTGCTTTAGAGCCAGAGATCCAGGTCAGCAGATCGGCTTTAGAGGGAGAGAACCAGGTCAGCAGAGCTCCTCTAGAGCCTAAGAACCAGGTCAGCAGAGCTGCTCTAGAGCCAGAGAACCAGGTCAGCAGAGCCATTTTAGAGCCAGAGAACCAGGTCAGCAGAGCTGCTCTAGAGCCAGAGAACCAGGTCAGCAGAGCTGCTCTAGAGTCAGAGAACCAGGTCAGCAGAGCTGCTCTAGAGCCAGAGAACCAGGTCAGCAGACATGCTTCAAAGCCGGAGAACCAGGTCAGCAGAGCTGCTCTAGTGCCAAAGAACTAGGTCAGCAGAGCTGCTCTACAGCCTAAGAACAAGGTCAGCAGAGCTGCTCTAGAGCCAGAGAACCAGGTCAGCAGAGCTGCTTCAACGCTAGAGAACCAGGTCAGCAGAGCTGCTTTAGAGCCATAGAACTAGGTCAGGTCAGCAGAGCTGCTTCAAAGCCAGAGTTCCAGGTCAGCAGAGCCGTTTTAAGTCAGAGAACCAGGTCAGCAGAGGTGCTCTAGAGGCTAATAACTAGGTCTGCAGAGCTGCTATAGAGACAGAGAACTAGGTCAGCAGAGCAGCTTTAGAGCCAGAGAACCAGGTCAGCAGAACTGCTTTAGAGGGAGAGAACCAGGTCAGCAGAGATGCTCTAGAGCCAGAGAACCAGGTCAGCAGAGATGCGTCAAAGCCAGAGAACCAGGTCAGCAGAGCTGCTTCAAAGCCAGAGAACCAGGTCAGCAGAGCCGTTTTGAGCCAGAGAACCAGGTCAGCAGAGCTGCTCTAGAGCCTAAGAACCAGGAATGCAGAGCTGCTTTAGAGCCTAAGAACAAGGTCAGCAGAGCTGCTCTAGAGCCAGAGAACAAGGTCAGCAGAGCTGCTTTAGAGCCGGAGAACCAGGTCAGCAGAGCTGCTTCAAAGCCAGAGAACCAGGTCAGCAGAGCCGTTATAGAGCCAGAGAAACAGGTCAGCAGAGTTGCTCTACATCCTAAGAACCAGGTTAGCAGAGCTGCTCTAGAGCCAGAGAACCAGGTCAGCAGAGCTGCTTCAACGCCAGAGAACCAGGTCAGCAGAGCTGCTTTAGAGCCATAGAACCAGGTCAGCAGAGCTGCTTCAAAGCCAGAGTTCCAGGTCAGCAGAGCCGTTTTAGAGTCAGAGAACCAGGTCAGCAGAGGTGCTCTAGAGGCTAGTAACTAGGTCTGCAGAGCTGCTATAGAGACAGAGAACCAGGTCAGCAGAGCAGCTTTAGAGCCAGAGAACCAGGTCAGCAGAACTGCTTTAGAGGGAGAGAACCAGGTCAGCAGAGATGCTCTAGAGCCAGAGAACCAGGTCAGCAGAGATGCGTCAAAGCCAGAGAACCAGGTCGGAAGAGCTGCTTCAAAGCCGGAGAACCAGGTCAGCAGAGCCGTTTTTGAGCCAGAGAACCAGGTCAGCAGAGCTGCTCTAGAGCCTAAGAACCAGGAATGCAGAGCTGCTTTAGAGCCTAAGAACAAGGTCAGCAGAGCTGCTCTAGAGCAAGAGAACAAGGTCAGCAGAGCTGCTTTAGAGCCGGAGAACCAGGTCAGCAGAGCTGCTTCAAAGCCAGAGAACCAGGTCAGCAGAGCCGTTGTAGAGCCAGAGAACCAGGTCAGCAGAGCTGCTTTAGAGCCAGAGAACTAGGTCAGCAGAGCTACTTTAGAGCCAGAGAAACAGGTCAGCAGAGCTCCTCTAGAGCCTAAGAACCAGGTCAGTGGAGCTGCTCTAGAGCCTGAGAACCAGGTCAGCAGAGCTGCTGTAGAGCCAGAGAAAACAGGTCAGCAGAGTTGCTTTAGAGGGAGAGAACCAAGTCAGCAGAGCTGCTTTAGAGCCAGAGATCCAGGTCAGCAGATCGGCTTTAGAGGGAGAGAACCAGGTCAGCAGAGCTGCTCTAGAGCCAGAGAACCAGGTCAGCAGAGATGCTTCAAAGCCAGAGAACCAGGTCAGCAGAGCCGTTTTAGAGCAAGAGAACCAGGTCAGCAGAGCTGCTCTAGAGCCTAAGAACCAGGTCTCCAGAGTTGCTATAGAGCCTAAGAACAAGGTCAGCAGAGCTGCTCTAGAGCCAGAGAACCAGGTCAGCAGAGCTGCTTCAAAGCCAGAGAACCAGGTCAGCAGAGCAGCTTCAAAGGCAGAGAACCAGGTCAGCAGAGCCTTTGTAGAGCCAGAGAACCAGGTCAGCAGAGCTGCTCTACAGCCTAAGAACCAGGTCAGCAGAGCTGCTCAGAGCCAGAGAACCAGGTGAGCAGAACTGCTTCAAAGCCAGAGAACCAGGTCAGCAGAGCTGCTTTAGCGCCATAGAGCCAGGGCAGCAGACCTGCTCTAGAGCCAGAGAACTATGTCAGCAGAGCCGTTATTGAGCCATAGAACCAGGTTAGCAGAGCTGATTTAGAGCCATAGAATCAGGTCAGCAGAGCTGGTCTAGAGCCAGAGAACCAAGTCAGCAGAGCTTCTTTAGAGCCATAGAATCAGGTCAGCAGAGCTGCTCTAGAGCCAGAGATCCAGGTCAGCAGAGCTGCTCTAGAGCCAGAGAACCAAGTCAGCAGAGCTTCTTTAGAGCCATAGAATCAGGTCAGCAGAGCTGCTCTAGAGCCCTAGAACCAGATCAGCAGAGCTGCTCTAGATCCAGAGAACCAGGTCAGCAGAGCTGCTTTAGAGCCAGGGAACCAGGTCAGCAGAACTGCTCTAGAGCGAGAGAACAAGGTCAGCAGAGATGCTTCAAAGCCAGAGAACCAGGTCAGCAGAGCTGCTTCAAGGCAAGAGAACAGGGTCAGCAGAGCCGTTTTAGAGCCAGAGAACCAAGTAAGCAGAGCTGCTCTAGACCCTATGAACCAGGAATGCAGAGCTGCTTTAGAGCCTAAGAACAAGGTCAGCAGAGCTGCTCTAGAGCCAGAGAACCAGGTCAGCAGAGCTGCTTCAAAGCCAGAGAACCAGGTCAGCAGAGCTGCTTCAAAGCAAGAGAACAGGGTCAGCAGAGCCGTTTTAGAGCCAGAGAACCAGGTAAGCAGAGCTGCTCTAGACCCTAAGAACCAGGAATGCAGAGCTGCTTTAGAGCCTAAGAACAAGGTCAGCAGAGCTGCTCTAGAGCCAGAGAACCAGGTTAGCAGCGCGCCTTCAAAGCCAGAAAACCAGGTCAGCAGAGCCGTTGTAGAGCCAGAGAACCAGGTCAGCAGAATTGCTCTACAGCCTAAGAACCAGGTCAGCAGAGCTGCTCTAGAGCCAGAGAACCAGGTCAGCAGAGCTGCTTTAGAGCCAGAAAACCAGGTAAGCAGCGCGGCTTCAAAGAAAGAAAACCAGGTCAGCAGAGCCGTTTTAGAGCCTAAGAACAAGGTCAGCAGAGTTGCTTTAGAGCCAGAGAACCAGACCAGCTGAGCTGCTTCAAAGCCAGAGAACCAAGTCAGCAGAGCTGCTTTAGAGCCATAGAATCAGGTCAGCAGAGCTGCTCTAGATCCAGAGAACCAGGTCAGCAGAGCTGCTTTAGAGCCAGAGAACCAGGTCAGCAGAACTGCTTTAGAGGGAGAGAACCAGCTCTGCAGAGATGCTCTAGAGCCAGAGAACCAGGTCAGCAGAGATGCTTCAAAGCCAGAGAACCAGGTCAGCAGAGCTGCTTCAAAGCCAGAGAACCGGGTCAGCAGAGCCGTTTTAGAGCCAGAGAACCAGGTCAGCAGAGCTGCTCTAGAGCGTAAGAACCAGGAATGCAGAGCTGCTTTAGAGCCTAAGAACAAGGTCAGCAGAGCTGCTCTAGAGCCAGAGAACCAGGTCAGCACAGCTGCTTTAGAGCCAGAAAACCAGGTCAGCAGCACGGCTTCAAAGCCAGAAAACCAGGTCAGCAGAGCCATTGTAGAGCCAGAGAACCAGGTCAGCAGAGTTGCTCTACAGCCTAAGAACCAGGTCAGCAGAGCTGCTGTAGAGCCAGAGAACCAGGTCAGAAGAGCAGCTTCAAAGCCAGAGAACCAGGTCAGCAGAACTGCTTTAGCGCAATAAAGCCAGGTCAGCAGAGTTGCTCTAGAGCCAGAGAACTAGGTCAGCAGAGCTGCTTTAGAGCCTTGAGAAACAGGTCAGCAGAGCTCCTCTAGAGGCTAAGAACCAGGTCAGTGGAGCTGCTCAAGTGCCTGAGAACCAGGTCAGCAGAGCTGCTGTAGAGCCAGAGAAAACAGGCCAGCAGAGTTGGCTTTAGTGGGAGAGAACCAGGTCAGCAGAGCTGCTTTAGAGCCAGAAAACCAGGTCAGCAGAACTGCTTTATAGGGAGAGAACCAGCTCTGCAGAGATGCTCTAGAGCCAGAGAACCAGGTCAGCAGAGATGCTTCAAAGCCAGAGAACCAGGTCAGCAGAGCTGCTTCAAAGCCAGAGAACCGGGTCAGCAGAGTTGCTCTACAGCCTAAGAACCAGGTCAGCAGAGCTGCTCTAGAGCCAGAGAACCAGGTCAGCAGAGCTGTTCTAGAGCCAGAGAACCAGGTAAGCAGTCATGCTTCAAAGCCAGAGAACCAGGTCAGCAGAGCTGTTTTAGAGCCATAGAACCAGGTCAGCAGAGCTGCTTCAAAGCCAGAGTTCCAGGTCAGCAGAGCCGTTTTAGAGTCAGAGAACCAGGTCAGCAGAGGTGCTCTAGAGCCTAATAACCAGGTCTGCAGAGATGCTTCAAAGACAGAAAACCAGGTCAGCAGAGCCGTTTTAGAGCCTAAGAACAAGGTCAGCAGAGTTGCTTTAGAGCCAGAGAACCAGGACAGCTGAGCTGCTTCAAAGCCAGAGAACCAAGTCAGCAGAGCTGCTTTAGAGCCATAGAATCAGGTCAGCAGAGCTGCTCTAGATCCAGAGAACCAGGTCAGCAGAGCTGCTTTAGAGCCAGAGAACCAGGTCAGCAGAACTGCTTTAGAGGGAGAGAACCAGCTCTGCAGAGATGCTCTAGAGCCAGAGAACCAGGTCAGCAGAGATGCTTCAAAGCCAGAGAACCAGGTCAGCAGAGCTGCTTCAAAGCCAGAGAACCGGGTCAGCAGAGCCATTTTAGAGCCAGAGAACCAGGTCAGCAGAGCTGCTCTAGAGCGTAAGAACCAGGAATGCAGAGCTGTTTTAGAGCCTAAGAACAAGGTCAGCAGAGCTGCTCCAGAGCCAGAGAACCAGGTCAGCACAGCTGCTTTAGAGCCAGAAAACCAGGTCAGCAGCACGGCTTCAAAGCCAGAAAACCAGGTCAGCAGAGCCGTTGTAGACCCAGAGAACCAGGTCAGCAGAGTTGCTCTACAGCCTAAGAACCAGGTCAGCAGAGCTGCTGTAGAGCCAGAGAACCAGGTCAGAAGAGCTGCTTCAAAGCCAGAGAACCAGGTCAGCAGAACTGCTTTAGCGCAATAGAGCCAGGTCAGCAGAGTTGCTCTAGAGCCAGAGAACTAGGTCAGCAGAGCTGCTTTAGAGCCTTGAGAAACAGGTCAGCAGAGTTCCTCTAGAGGCTAAGAACCAGGTCAGTGGAGCTGCTCAAGTGCCTGAGAACCAGGTCAGCAGAGCTGCTGTAGAGCCAGAGAAAACAGGCCAGCAGAGTTGCTTTAGTGGGAGAGAACCAGGTCAGCAGAGCTGCTTTAGAGCCAGAGAACCAGGTCAGCAGAACGGCTTTAGAGGGAGAGAACCAGGTCAGCAGAGCTGCTCTAGAGCCAGAGAACCAGGTCAGCAGAGATGCTTTAAAGCCATAAAACCAGGTCAGCAGATCCGTTTTAGAGCCAGTGAACCAGGTCAGCAGAGTTGCTATAGAGCCTAAGAACCAGGTCTGCAGAGCTGCTATAGAGCCTAAGAACAAGGTCAGCAGAGCTGCTTTAGAGCCAGAGAACCAGGTCAGCAGAGCTGCTTTAGAGCCAGAGAACAAGTCAAGCAGAACGGGTTGAGAGGGAGAGAACCAGGTCAGCAGAGCTGCTCTAAAGCCAGAGAACCAGGTCAGCAGAGATGCTTCAAAGCCATAGAAACAGGTCAGCAGATCCGTTTTAGAGCCAGTGAACCAGGTCAGCAGAGTTGCTCTAGAGCCTAAGAACAAGATCAGCAGAGCTGCTTTAGAGCCAGAGAACCAGGTCAGCTGAGCTGCTTCAAAGCCAGAGAACCAAGTCAGCAAAGCTGCTTTAGAGTCCTAGAATCAGGTCAGCAGAGCTGCTCTAGAACCCTAGAACCAGGTCTGCAGAGCTGCTATAGAAACAGAGAACCAGGTCAGCAGAGATGCTTCAAAGCCAGAGAACCGGGTCAGCAGAGAAATTTTAGAGCCAGAGAACCAGGTCAGCAGAGCTGCTCTAGAGCGTAAGAACCAGGAATGCAGAGCTGCTTTAGAGCCTAAGAACAAGGTCAGCAGAGCTGCTCCAGAGCCAGAGAACCAGGTCAGCACAGCTGCTTTAGAGCCAGAAAACCAGGTCAGCAGCACGGCTTCAAAGCCAGAAAACCAGGTCAGCAGAGCCATTGTAGAGCCAGAGAACCAGGTCAGCAGAGTTGCTCTACAGCCTAAGAACCAGGTCAGCAGAGCTGCTGTAGAGCCAGTGAACCAGGTCAGCAGAGTTGCTCTAGAGCCTAAGAACCAGGTCTGCAGAGCTGCTATAGAGCCTAAGAACAAGGTCAGCAGAGCTGCTTTAGAGCCAGAGAACCAGGTCAGCAGAGCTGCTTTAGAGCCAGAGAACAAGTCAAGCAGAACGGGTTGAGAGGGAGAGAACCAGGTCAGCAGAGCTGCTCTAAAGCCAGAGAACCAGGTCAGCAGAGATGCTCTAGAGCCTAAGAACAAGATCAGCAGAGCTGCTTTAGAGCCAGAGAACCAGGTCAGCTGAGCTGCTTCAAAGCCAGAGAACCAAGTCAGCAAAGCTGCTTTAGAGCCCTAGAATCAGGTCAGCAGAGCTGCTCTAGAACCCTAGAACCAGGTCTGCAGAGCTGCTATAGAAACAGAGAACCAGGTCAGCAGAGATGCTTCAAAGCCAGAGAACCGGGTCAGCAGAGAAATTTTAGAGCCAGAGAACCAGGTCAGCAGAGCTGCTCTAGAGCCTAAGAACCAGGAATGCAGAGCTGCTGTAGAGCCTAAGAACAAGGTCAGCAGAGCTGCTCTAGAGGCAGAGAACCAGGTCAGCAGAGCTGCTTTAGAGCCAGAAAACCAGGTCAGTAGCGCTGCTTCAAAGCCAGAAAACAAAGTCAGCAGAGCCGTTGTAGAGCCAGAGAACCAGGTCAGCAGAGGTGCTCTACAGCCTAAGAACCAGGTCAGCAGAGCTGCTCTAGAGCCAGAGAACCAGGGCCACAGAGCTGCTTCAAAGCCAGAGAACCAGGTCAGCAGAACTGCTTTAGCGCAATAGAGCCAGGTCAGCAAAGTTGTTCTAGAGCCAGAGAACTAGGTCAGCAGAGCAGCTTTAGAGCCAGACAACCAGGTCAGCAGAGCTGCTTTAGAGCCAGAGATCCAGGTCAGCAGATCGGCTTTAGAGGGAGAGAACCAGGTCAGCAGAGCTCCTCTAGAGCCTAAGAACCAGGTCAGCAGAGCTGCTCTAGAGCCAGAGAACCAGGTCAGCAGAGCCATTTTAGAGCCAGAGAACCAGGTCAGCAGAGCTGCTCTAGAGCCAGAGAACCAGGTCAGCAGAGCTGCTCTAGAGTCAGAGAACCAGGTCAGCAGAGCTGCTCTAGAGCCAGAGAACCAGGTCAGCAGACATGCTTCAAAGCCGGAGAACCAGGTCAGCAGAGCTGCTCTAGTGCCAAAGAACTAGGTCAGCAGAGCTGCTCTACAGCCTAAGAACAAGGTCAGCAGAGCTGCTCTAGAGCCAGAGAACCAGGTCAGCAGAGCTGCTTCAACGCTAGAGAACCAGGTCAGCAGAGCTGCTTTAGAGCCATAGAACTAGGTCAGGTCAGCAGAGCTGCTTCAAAGCCAGAGTTCCAGGTCAGCAGAGCCGTTTTAGAGTCAGAGAACCAGGTCAGCAGAGGTGCTCTAGAGGCTAATAACTAGGTCTGCAGAGCTGCTATAGAGACAGAGAACTAGGTCAGCAGAGCAGCTTTAGAGCCAGAGAACCAGGTCAGCAGAACTGCTTTAGAGGGAGAGAACCAGGTCAGCAGAGATGCTCTAGAGCCAGAGAACCAGGTCAGCAGAGATGCGTCAAAGCCAGAGAACCAGGTCAGCAGAGCTGCTTCAAAGCCAGAGAACCAGGTCAGCAGAGCCGTTTTGAGCCAGAGAACCAGGTCAGCAGAGCTGCTCTAGAGCCTAAGAACCAGGAATGCAGAGCTGCTTTAGAGCCTAAGAACAAGGTCAGCAGAGCTGCTCTAGAGCCAGAGAACAAGGTCAGCAGAGCTGCTTTAGAGCCGGAGAACCAGGTCAGCAGAGCTGCTTCAAAGCCAGAGAACCAGGTCAGCAGAGCCGTTATAGAGCCAGAGAAACAGGTCAGCAGAGTTGCTCTACATCCTAAGAACCAGGTTAGCAGAGCTGCTCTAGAGCCAGAGAACCAGGTCAGCAGAGCTGCTTCAACGCCAGAGAACCAGGTCAGCAGAGCTGCTTTAGAGCCATAGAACCAGGTCAGCAGAGCTGCTTCAAAGCCAGAGTTCCAGGTCAGCAGAGCCGTTTTAGAGTCAGAGAACCAGGTCAGCAGAGGTGCTCTAGAGGCTAGTAACTAGGTCTGCAGAGCTGCTATAGAGACAGAGAACCAGGTCAGCAGAGCAGCTTTAGAGCCAGAGAACCAGGTCAGCAGAACTGCTTTAGAGGGAGAGAACCAGGTCAGCAGAGATGCTCTAGAGCCAGAGAACCAGGTCAGCAGAGATGCGTCAAAGCCAGAGAACCAGGTCGGAAGAGCTGCTTCAAAGCCGGAGAACCAGGTCAGCAGAGCCGTTTTTGAGCCAGAGAACCAGGTCAGCAGAGCTGCTCTAGAGCCTAAGAACCAGGAATGCAGAGCTGCTTTAGAGCCTAAGAACAAGGTCAGCAGAGCTGCTCTAGAGCAAGAGAACAAGGTCAGCAGAGCTGCTTTAGAGCCGGAGAACCAGGTCAGCAGAGCTGCTTCAAAGCCAGAGAACCAGGTCAGCAGAGCCGTTGTAGAGCCAGAGAACCAGGTCAGCAGAGCTGCTTTAGAGCCAGAGAACTAGGTCAGCAGAGCTACTTTAGAGCCAGAGAAACAGGTCAGCAGAGCTCCTCTAGAGCCTAAGAACCAGGTCAGTGGAGCTGCTCTAGAGCCTGAGAACCAGGTCAGCAGAGCTGCTGTAGAGCCAGAGAAAACAGGTCAGCAGAGTTGCTTTAGAGGGAGAGAACCAAGTCAGCAGAGCTGCTTTAGAGCCAGAGATCCAGGTCAGCAGATCGGCTTTAGAGGGAGAGAACCAGGTCAGCAGAGCTGCTCTAGAGCCAGAGAACCAGGTCAGCAGAGATGCTTCAAAGCCAGAGAACCAGGTCAGCAGAGCCGTTTTAGAGCAAGAGAACCAGGTCAGCAGAGCTGCTCTAGAGCCTAAGAACCAGGTCTCCAGAGTTGCTATAGAGCCTAAGAACAAGGTCAGCAGAGCTGCTCTAGAGCCAGAGAACCAGGTCAGCAGAGCTGCTTCAAAGCCAGAGAACCAGGTCAGCAGAGCAGCTTCAAAGGCAGAGAACCAGGTCAGCAGAGCCTTTGTAGAGCCAGAGAACCAGGTCAGCAGAGCTGCTCTACAGCCTAAGAACCAGGTCAGCAGAGCTGCTCAGAGCCAGAGAACCAGGTGAGCAGAACTGCTTCAAAGCCAGAGAACCAGGTCAGCAGAGCTGCTTTAGCGCCATAGAGCCAGGGCAGCAGACCTGCTCTAGAGCCAGAGAACTATGTCAGCAGAGCCGTTATTGAGCCATAGAACCAGGTTAGCAGAGCTGATTTAGAGCCATAGAATCAGGTCAGCAGAGCTGGTCTAGAGCCAGAGAACCAAGTCAGCAGAGCGCCTTTAGAGCCATAGAATCAGGTCAGCAGAGCTGCTCTAGAGCCAGAGATCCAGGTCAGCAGAGCTGCTCTAGAGCCAGAGAACCAAGTCAGCAGAGCTTCTTTAGAGCCATAGAATCAGGTCAGCAGAGCTGCTCTAGAGCCCTAGAACCAGATCAGCAGAGCTGCTCTAGATCCAGAGAACCAGGTCAGCAGAGCTGCTTTAGAGCCAGGGAACCAGGTCAGCAGAACTGCTCTAGAGCGAGAGAACAAGGTCAGCAGAGATGCTTCAAAGCCAGAGAACCAGGTCAGCAGAGCTGCTTCAAGGCAAGAGAACAGGGTCAGCAGAGCCGTTTTAGAGCCAGAGAATCAAGTAAGCAGAGCTGCTCTAGACCCTATGAACCAGGAATGCAGAGCTGCTTTAGAGCCTAAGAACAAGGTCAGCAGAGCTGCTCTAGAGCCAGAGAACCAGGTCAGCAGAGCTGCTTCAAAGCCAGAGAACCAGGTCAGCAGAGCTGCTTCAAAGCAAGAGAACAGGGTCAGCAGAGCCGTTTTAGAGCCAGAGAACCAGGTAAGCAGAGCTGCTCTAGACCCTAAGAACCAGGAATGCAGAGCTGCTTTAGAGCCTAAGAACAAGGTCAGCAGAGCTGCTCCAGAGCCAGAAAACCAGGTTAGCAGCGCGCCTTCAAAGCCAGAAAACCAGGTCAGCAGAGCCGTTGTAGAGCCAGAGAACCAGGTCAGCAGAATTGCTCTACAGCCTAAGAACCAGGTCAGCAGAGCTGCTCTAGAGCCAGAGAACCAGGTCAGCAGAGCTGCTTTAGAGCCAGAAAACCAGGTAAGCAGCGCGGCTTCAAAGAAAGAAAACCAGGTCAGCAGAGCCGTTTTAGAGCCTAAGAACAAGGTCAGCAGAGTTGCTTTAGAGCCAGAGAACCAGACCAGCTGAGCTGCTTCAAAGCCAGAGAACCAAGTCAGCAGAGCTGCTTTAGAGCCATAGAATCAGGTCAGCAGAGCTGCTCTAGATCCAGAGAACCAGGTCAGCAGAGCTGCTTTAGAGCCAGAGAACCAGGTCAGCAGAACTGCTTTAGAGGGAGAGAACCAGCTCTGCAGAGATGCTCTAGAGCCAGAGAACCAGGTCAGCAGAGATGCTTCAAAGCCAGAGAACCAGGTCAGCAGAGCTGCTTCAAAGCCAGAGAACCGGGTCAGCAGAGCCGTTTTAGAGCCAGAGAACCAGGTCAGCAGAGCTGCTCTAGAGCGTAAGAACCAGGAATGCAGAGCTGCTTTAGAGCCTAAGAACAAGGTCAGCAGAGCTGCTCTAGAGCCAGAGAACCAGGTCAGCACAGCTGCTTTAGAGCCAGAAAACCAGGTCAGCAGCACGGCTTCAAAGCCAGAAAACCAGGTCAGCAGAGCCATTGTAGAGCCAGAGAACCAGGTCAGCAGAGTTGCTCTACAGCCTAAGAACCAGGTCAGCAGAGCTGCTGTAGAGCCAGAGAACCAGGTCAGAAGAGCAGCTTCAAAGCCAGAGAACCAGGTCAGCAGAACTGCTTTAGCGCAATAAAGCCAGGTCAGCAGAGTTGCTCTAGAGCCAGAGAACTAGGTCAGCAGAGCTGCTTTAGAGCCTTGAGAAACAGGTCAGCAGAGCTCCTCTAGAGGCTAAGAACCAGGTCAGTGGAGCTGCTCAAGTGCCTGAGAACCAGGTCAGCAGAGCTGCTGTAGAGCCAGAGAAAACAGGCCAGCAGAGTTGCTTTAGTGGGAGAGAACCAGGTCAGCAGAGCTGCTTTAGAGCCAGAAAACCAGGTCAGCAGAACTGCTTTATAGGGAGAGAACCAGCTCTGCAGAGATGCTCTAGAGCCAGAGAACCAGGTCAGCAGAGATGCTTCAAAGCCAGAGAACCAGGTCAGCAGAGCTGCTTCAAAGCCAGAGAACCGGGTCAGCAGAGTTGCTCTACAGCCTAAGAACCAGGTCAGCAGAGCTGCTCTAGAGCCAGAGAACCAGGTCAGCAGAGCTGTTCTAGAGCCAGAGAACCAGGTAAGCAGTCATGCTTCAAAGCCAGAGAACCAGGTCAGCAGAGCCGTTTTAGAGCCTAAGAACAAGGTCAGCAGAGTTGCTTTAGAGCCAGAGAACCAGGACAGCTGAGCTGCTTCAAAGCCAGAGAACCAAGTCAGCAGAGCTGCTTTAGAGCCATAGAATCAGGTCAGCAGAGCTGCTCTAGATCCAGAGAACCAGGTCAGCAGAGCTGCTTTAGAGCCAGAGAACCAGGTCAGCAGAACTGCTTTAGAGGGAGAGAACCAGCTCTGCAGAGATGCTCTAGAGCCAGAGAACCAGGTCAGCAGAGATGCTTCAAAGCCAGAGAACCAGGTCAGCAGAGCTGCTTCAAAGCCAGAGAACCGGGTCAGCAGAGCCATTTTAGAGCCAGAGAACCAGGTCAGCAGAGCTGCTCTAGAGCGTAAGAACCAGGAATGCAGAGCTGTTTTAGAGCCTAAGAACAAGGTCAGCAGAGCTGCTCCAGAGCCAGAGAACCAGGTCAGCACAGCTGCTTTAGAGCCAGAAAACCAGGTCAGCAGCACGGCTTCAAAGCCAGAAAACCAGGTCAGCAGAGCCGTTGTAGACCCAGAGAACCAGGTCAGCAGAGTTGCTCTACAGCCTAAGAACCAGGTCAGCAGAGCTGCTGTAGAGCCAGAGAACCAGGTCAGAAGAGCTGCTTCAAAGCCAGAGAACCAGGTCAGCAGAACTGCTTTAGCGCAATAGAGCCAGGTCAGCAGAGTTGCTCTAGAGCCAGAGAACTAGGTCAGCAGAGCTGCTTTAGAGCCTTGAGAAACAGGTCAGCAGAGTTCCTCTAGAGGCTAAGAACCAGGTCAGTGGAGCTGCTCAAGTGCCTGAGAACCAGGTCAGCAGAGCTGCTGTAGAGCCAGAGAAAACAGGCCAGCAGAGTTGCTTTAGTGGGAGAGAACCAGGTCAGCAGAGCTGCTTTAGAGCCAGAGAACCAGGTCAGCAGAACGGCTTTAGAGGGAGAGAACCAGGTCAGCAGAGCTGCTCTAGAGCCAGAGAACCAGGTCAGCAGAGATGCTTTAAAGCCATAGAACCAGGTCAGCAGATCCGTTTTAGAGCCAGTGAACCAGGTCAGCAGAGTTGCTCTAGAGCCTAAGAACCAGGTCTGCAGAGCTGCTATAGAGCCTAAGAACAAGGTCAGCAGAGCTGCTTTAGAGCCAGAGAACCAGGTCAGCAGAGCTGCTTTAGAGCCAGAGAACAAGTCAAGCAGAACGGGTTGAGAGGGAGAGAACCAGGTCAGCAGAGCTGCTCTAAAGCCAGAGAACCAGGTCAGCAGAGATGCTTCAAAGCCATAGAAACAGGTCAGCAGATCCGTTTTAGAGCCAGTGAACCAGGTCAGCAGAGTTGCTCTAGAGCCTAAGAACAAGATCAGCAGAGCTGCTTTAGAGCCAGAGAACCAGGTCAGCTGAGCTGCTTCAAAGCCAGAGAACCAAGTCAGCAAAGCTGCTTTAGAGTCCTAGAATCAGGTCAGCAGAGCTGCTCTAGAACCCTAGAACCAGGTCTGCAGAGCTGCTATAGAAACAGAGAACCAGGTCAGCAGAGATGCTTCAAAGCCAGAGAACCGGGTCAGCAGAGAAATTTTAGAGCCAGAGAACCAGGTCAGCAGAGCTGCTCTAGAGCCTAAGAACCAGGAATGCAGAGCTGCTGTAGAGCCTAAGAACAAGGTCAGCAGAGCTGCTCTAGAGGCAGAGAACCAGGTCAGCAGAGCTGCTTTAGAGCCAGAAAACCAGGTCAGTAGCGCTGCTTCAAAGCCAGAAAACAAAGTCAGCAGAGCCGTTGTAGAGCCAGAGAACCAGGTCAGCAGAGGTGCTCTACAGCCTAAGAACCAGGTCAGCAGAGCTGCTCTAGAGCCAGAGAACCAGGGCCACAGAGCTGCTTCAAAGCCAGAGAACCAGGTCAGCAGAACTGCTTTAGCGCAATAGAGCCAGGTCAGCAAAGTTGTTCTAGAGCCAGAGAACTAGGTCAGCAGAGCAGCTTTAGAGCCAGACAACCAGGTCAGCAGAGCTGCTTTAGAGCCAGAGATCCAGGTCAGCAGATCGGCTTTAGAGGGAGAGAACCAGGTCAGCAGAGCTCCTCTAGAGCCTAAGAACCAGGTCAGCAGAGCTGCTCTAGAGCCAGAGAACCAGGTCAGCAGAGCCATTTTAGAGCCAGAGAACCAGGTCAGCAGAGCTGCTCTAGAGCCAGAGAACCAGGTCAGCAGAGCTGCTCTAGAGTCAGA
This sequence comes from Triturus cristatus, assembly GCF_964204655.1. NCBI lineage: Eukaryota > Metazoa > Chordata > Amphibia > Caudata > Salamandridae > Triturus > Triturus cristatus. The sequence continues at coordinate 726,873,045 of NC_140579.1, read as the reverse complement.
GAACCAGGTCAGCAGAGCTGCTCTAGAGCCAGAGAACCAGGTCAGCAGACATGCTTCAAAGCCGGAGAACCAGGTCAGCAGAGCTGCTCTAGTGCCAAAGAACTAGGTCAGCAGAGCTGCTCTACAGCCTAAGAACAAGGTCAGCAGAGCTGCTCTAGAGCCAGAGAACCAGGTCAGCAGAGCTGCTTCAACGCCAGAGAACCAGGTCAGCAGAGCTGCTTTAGAGCCGTAGAACTAGGTCAGGTCAGCAGAGCTGCTTCAAAGCCAGAGTTCCAGGTCAGCAGAGCCGTTTTAGAGTCAGAGAACCAGGTCAGCAGAGGTGCTCTAGAGGCTAATAACTAGGTCTGCAGAGCTGCTATAGAGACAGAGAACTAGGTCAGCAGAGCAGCTTTAGAGCCAGAGAACCAGGTCAGCAGAACTGCTTTAGAGGGAGAGAACCAGGTCAGCAGAGATGCTCTAGAGCCAGAGAACCAGGTCAGCAGAGATGCGTCAAAGCCAGAGAACCAGGTCAGCAGAGCTGCTTCAAAGCCAGAGAACCAGGTCAGCAGAGCCGTTTTGAGCCAGAGAACCAGGTCAGCAGAGCTGCTCTAGAGCCTAAGAACCAGGAATGCAGAGCTGCTTTAGAGCCTAAGAACAAGGTCAGCAGAGCTGCTCTAGAGCCAGAGAACAAGGTCAGCAGAGCTGCTTTAGAGCCGGAGAACCAGGTCAGCAGAGCTGCTATAGAAACAGAGAACCAGGTCAGCAGAGATGCTTCAAAGCCAGAGAACCGGGTCAGCAGAGCAAATTTAGAGCCAGAGAACCAGGTCAGCAGAGCTGCTCTAGAGCCTAAGAACCAGGAATGCAGAGCTGCTGTAGAGCCTAAGAACAAGGTCAGCAGAGCTGCTCTAGAGGCAGAGAACCAGGTCAGCAGAGCTGCTTTAGAGCCAGAAAACCAGGTCAGTAGCGCTGCTTCAAAGCCAGAAAACAAAGTCAGCAGAGCCGTTGTAGAGCCAGAGAACCAGGTCAGCAGAGGTGCTCTACAGCCTACGAACCAGGTCAGCAGAGCTGCTCTAGAGCCAGAGAACCAGGGCCACAGAGCTGCTTCAAAGCCAGAGAACCAGGTCAGCAGAACTGCTTTAGCGCAATAGAGCCAGGTCAGCAAAGTTGTTCTAGAGCCAGAGAACTAGGTCAGCAGAGCAGCTTTAGAGCCAGAGAACCAGGTCAGCAAGGCTGCTTTAGAGCCAGAGAATCAGGTCAGCAGAGCTGCTTTAGAGATAGAGAACTAGGTCAGCAGAGCTGCTCTAGAGGCAGAGAACCGAACCAGGTCAGCAGAGCTGCTCTAGAGCCAGAGAACCAGTTCAGCAGAGCTGCTCTAGAGCCAGAGAACCAGGCCAGCAGAGCTGCTCTAGAGCCAGAGAACCAGGTCAGCAGACATGCTTCAAAGCCAGAGAACCAGGTCAGCATAGCTGCTCTAGAGCCAGAGAACCAGGTCAGCAGAGCTGCTCTAGAGCCAGAGAACCAGGTCAGCAGAGCTGCTCTAGAGCCAGAGAGCCAGGTCAGCAGACATGCTTCAAAGCCAGAGAACCAGGTCAGCAGAGCTGTTTTAGAGCCTAAGAACCAGGTCAGTGGAGCTGCTCTAGAGCCTAAGAACCAGGTCAGCAGAGCTGCTGTAGAGCCAGGGAAACCAGGTCAGCAGAGCTGCTTTAGAGGGAGAGAACCAGGTCAGCAGAGCTGCTTTCTAGCCAGAGAACCAGGTCAGCAGAACGGTTTTAGAGGGAGAGAACCAGGTCAGCAGAGGTGCTCTAGAGCCAGAGAACCAGGTCAGCAGAACTGCTTTAGAGGGAGAGAACCAGGTCTGCAGAGATGCTCTAGAGCCAGAGAACCAGGTCAGCAGAGATGCTTCAAAGCCAGAGATCCAGGTCAGCAGAGCTGCTTTAAAGCCAGAGAACCTGGTCAGCAGAGCCGTTTTAGAGCCAGAGAACCAGGTCAGCAGAGCTGCTCTAGACCCTGAGAACCAGGAATGCAGAGCTGCTTTAGAGCCTAAGAACAAGGTCAGCAGAGCTGCTATACAGCCAGAGAACCAGGTCAGCAGAGCTGCTTTAGAGCCAGAAAACCAGGTCAGCAGCGCAGCTTCAAAGCCAGAAAACCAGGTCAGCAGAGCCGTTGTAGAGCCAGAGAACCAGGTCAGCAGAGTTGCTCTACAGCCTAAGAACCAGGTCAGCAGAGCTGCTGTAGAGCCAGAGAACCAGGTCAGAAGAGCTGCTTCAAAGCCAGAGAACCAGGTCAGCAGAACTGCTTTAGCGCAATAAAGCCAGGTCAGCAGAGTTGCTCTAGAGCCAGAGAACTAGGTCAGCAGAGCTGCTTTAGAGCCTTGAGAAACAGGTCAGCAGAGCTCCTCTAGAGGCTAAGAACCAGGTCAGTGGAGCTGCTCAAGTGCCTGAGAACCAGGTCAGCAGAGCTGCTGTAGAGCCAGGGAAAACAGGTCAGCAGAGCTGCTTTAGTGGGAGAGAACCAGGTCAGCAGAGCTGCTTTAGAGCCAGAGAACCAGGTCAGCAGAACGGGTTGAGAGGGAGAGAACCAGGTCAGCAGAGCTGCTCTAAAGCCAGAGAACCAGGTCAGCAGAGATGCTTCAAAGCCACAGAAACAGGTCAGCAGATCCGTTTTAGAGCCAGTGAACCAGGTCAGCAGAGTTGCTCTAGAGCCTAAGAACCAGGTCTGCAGAGCTGCTATAGAGCCTAAGAACAAGGTCAGCAGAGCTGCTTTAGAGCCAGAGAACCAGGTCAGCTGAGCTGCTTCAAAGCCAGAGAACCAAGTCAGCAAAGCTGCTTTAGAGCCCTAGAATCAGGTCAGCAGAGCTGCTCTAGAACCCTAGAACCAGGTCTGCAGAGCTGCTATAGAAACAGAGAACCAGGTCAGCAGAGATGCTTCAAAGCCAGAGAACCGGGTCAGCAGAGCAAATTTAGAGCCAGAGAACCAGGTCAGCAGAGCTGCTCTAGAGCCTAAGAACCAGGAATGCAGAGCTGCTGTAGAGCCTAAGAACAAGGTCAGCAGAGCTGCTCTAGAGGCAGAGAACCAGGTCAGCAGAGCTGCTTTAGAGCCAGAAAACCAGGTCAGTAGCGCTGCTTCAAAGCCAGAAAACAAAGTCAGCAGAGCCGTTGTAGAGCCAGAGAACCAGGTCAGCAGAGGTGCTCTACAGCCTAAGAACCAGGTCAGCAGAGCTGCTCTAGAGCCAGAGAACCAGGGCCACAGAGCTGCTTCAAAGCCAGAGAACCAGGTCAGCAGAACTGCTTTAGCGCAATAGAGCCAGGTCAGCAAAGTTGTTCTAGAGCCAGAGAACTAGGTCAGCAGAGCAGCTTTAGAGCCAGAGAACCAGGTCAGCAAGGCTGCTTTAGAGCCAGAGAATCAGGTCAGCAGAGCTGCTTTAGAGATAGAGAACTAGGTCAGCAGAGCTGCTCTAGAGCCAGAGAACCGAACCAGGTCAGCAGAGCTGCTCTAGAGCCAGAGAACCAGTTCAGCAGAGCTGCTCTAGAGCCAGAGAACCAGGCCAGCAGAGCTGCTCTAGAGCCAGAGAACCAGGTCAGCAGACATGCTTCAAAGCCAGAGAACCAGGTCAGCATAGCTGCTCTAGAGCCAGAGAACCAGGTCAGCAGAGCTGCTCTAGAGCCAGAGAACCAGGTCAGCAGAGCTGCTCTAGAGCCAGAGAGCCAGGTCAGCAGACATGCTTCAAAGCCAGAGAACCAGGTCAGCAGAGCTGTTTTAGAGCCGTAGAACCAGGTCAGCAGAGCTGCTTCAAAGCCAGAGTTCCAGGTCAGCAGAGCCGTTTTAGAGTCAGAGAACCAGGTCAGCAGAGGTGCTCTAGAGCCTAATAACCAGGTCTGCAGAGCTGCTATAGAGACAGAGAACTAGGTCAGCAGAGATGCGTCAAAGCCAGAGAACCAGGTCAGCAGAGCTGCTTCAAAGCCAGAGAACCAGGTCAGCAGAGCCGTTTTAGAGCCAGAGAACCAGGTCAGCAGAGCTGCTTCAAAGCCAGAGAACCAGGTCAGCAGAACTGCTTTAGCGCCATAGATCCAGGTCAGCAGAGATGCTCTAGAGCCAGAGAACTAGGTCAGCAGAGCTGCTTTAGAGTCAAAGAAACAGGTCAGCAGAGCTCCTCTAGAGCCTAAGAACCAGGTCAGTGGAGCTGCTCTAGAGCCTAAGAACCAGGTCAGCAGAGCTGCTGTAGAGCCAGGGAAACCAGGTCAGCAGAGCTGCTTTAGAGGGAGAGAACCAGGTCAGCAGAGCTGCTTTCTAGCCAGAGAACCAGGTCAGCAGAACGGTTTTAGAGGGAGAGAACCAGGTCAGCAGAGGTGCTCTAGAGCCAGAGAACCAGGTCAGCAGAACTGCTTTAGAGGGAGAGAACCAGGTCTGCAGAGATGCTCTAGAGCCAGAGAACCAGGTCAGCAGAGATGCTTCAAAGCCAGAGAACCAAGTCAGCAGAGCTGCTTCAAAGCCAGAGAACCTGGTCAGCAGAGCCGTTTTAGAGCCAGAGAACCAGGTCAGCAGAGCTGCTCTAGACCCTAAGAACCAGGAATGCAGAGCTGCTTTAGAGCCTAAGAACAAGGTCAGCAGAGCTGCTATACAGCCAAAGAACCAGGTCAGCAGAGCTGCTTTAGAGCCAGAAAACCAGGTCAGCAGCGCAGCTTCAAAGCCAGAAAACCAGGTCAGCAGAGCCGTTGTAGAGCCAGAGAACCAGGTCAGCAGAGTTGCTCTACAGCCAGAGAACCAGTTCAGCAGAGCTGCTTTAGAGCCAGAAAACCAGGTCAGCAGAACTGCTTTATAGGGAGAGAACCAGCTCTGCAGAGATGCTCTAGAGCCAGAGAACCAGGTCAGCAGAGATGCTTCAAAGCCAGAGAACCAGGTCAGCAGAGCTGCTTCAAAGCCAGAGAACCGGGTCAGCAGAGTTGCTCTACAGCCTAAGAACCAGGTCAGCAGAGCTGCTCTAGAGCCAGAGAACCAGGTCAGCAGAGCTGTTCTAGAGCCAGAGAACCAGGTAAGCAGTCATGCTTCAAAGCCAGAGAACCAGGTCAGCAGAGCTGTTTTAGAGCCATAGAACCAGGTCAGCAGAGCTGCTTCAAAGCCAGAGTTCCAGGTCAGCAGAGCCGTTTTAGAGTCAGAGAACCAGGTCAGCAGAGGTGCTCTAGAGCCTAATAACCAGGTCTGCAGAGATGCTTCAAAGACAGAAAACCAGGTCAGCAGAGCCGTTTTAGAGCCTAAGAACAAGGTCAGCAGAGTTGCTTTAGAGCCAGAGAACCAGGACAGCTGAGCTGCTTCAAAGCCAGAGAACCAAGTCAGCAGAGCTGCTTTAGAGCCATAGAATCAGGTCAGCAGAGCTGCTCTAGATCCAGAGAACCAGGTCAGCAGAGCTGCTTTAGAGCCAGAGAACCAGGTCAGCAGAACTGCTTTAGAGGGAGAGAACCAGCTCTGCAGAGATGCTCTAGAGCCAGAGAACCAGGTCAGCAGAGATGCTTCAAAGCCAGAGAACCAGGTCAGCAGAGCTGCTTCAAAGCCAGAGAACCGGGTCAGCAGAGCCATTTTAGAGCCAGAGAACCAGGTCAGCAGAGCTGCTCTAGAGCGTAAGAACCAGGAATGCAGAGCTGCTTTAGAGCCTAAGAACAAGGTCAGCAGAGCTGCTCCAGAGCCAGAGAACCAGGTCAGCACAGCTGCTTTAGAGCCAGAAAACCAGGTCAGCAGCACGGCTTCAAAGCCAGAAAACCAGGTCAGCAGAGCCGTTGTAGAGCCAGAGAACCAGGTCAGCAGAGTTGCTCTACAGCCAGAGAACCAGGTCAGCAGAGCTGCTGTAGAGCCAGAGAACCAGGTCAGAAGAGCTGCTTCAAAGCCAGAGAACCAGGTCAGCAGAACTGCTTTAGCGCAATAGAGCCAGGTCAGCAGAGTTGCTCTAGAGCCAGAGAACTAGGTCAGCAGAGCTGCTTTAGAGCCTTGAGAAACAGGTCAGCAGAGTTCCTCTAGAGGCTAAGAACCAGGTCAGTGGAGCTGCTCAAGTGCCTGAGAACCAGGTCAGCAGAGCTGCTGTAGAGCCAGAGAAAACAGGCCAGCAGAGTTGCTTTAGTGGGAGAGAACCAGGTCAGCAGAGCTGCTTTAGAGCCAGAGAACCAGGTCAGCAGAACGGCTTTAGAGGGAGAGAACCAGGTCAGCAGAGCTGCTCTAGAGCCAGAGAACCAGGTCAGCAGAGATGCTTTAAAGCCATAGAACCAGGTCAGCAGATCCGTTTTAGAGCCAGTGAACCAGGTCAGCAGAGTTGCTCTAGAGCCTAAGAACCAGGTCTGCAGAGCTGCTATAGAGCCTAAGAACAAGGTCAGCAGAGCTGCTTTAGAGCCAGAGAACCAGGTCAGCAGAGCTGCTTTAGAGCCAGAGAACAAGTCAAGCAGAACGGGTTGAGAGGGAGAGAACCAGGTCAGCAGAGCTGCTCTAAAGCCAGAGAACCAGGTCAGCAGAGATGCTCTAGAGCCTAAGAACAAGATCAGCAGAGCTGCTTTAGAGCCAGAGAACCAGGTCAGCTGAGCTGCTTCAAAGCCAGAGAACCAAGTCAGCAAAGCTGCTTTAGAGCCCTAGAATCAGGTCAGCAGAGCTGCTCTAGAACCCTAGAACCAGGTCTGCAGAGCTGCTATAGAAACAGAGAACCAGGTCAGCAGAGATGCTTCAAAGCCAGAGAACCGGGTCAGCAGAGAAATTTTAGAGCCAGAGAACCAGGTCAGCAGAGCTGCTCTAGAGCCTAAGAACCAGGAATGCAGAGCTGCTGTAGAGCCTAAGAACAAGGTCAGCAGACCTGCTCTAGAGGCAGAGAACCAGGTCAGCAGAGCTGCTTTAGAGCCAGAAAACCAGGTCAGTAGCGCTGCTTCAAAGCCAGAAAACAAAGTCAGCAGAGCCGTTGTAGAGCCAGAGAACCAGGTCAGCAGAGGTGCTCTACAGCCTAAGAACCAGGTCAGCAGAGCTGCTCTAGAGCCAGAGAACCAGGGCCACAGAGCTGCTTCAAAGCCAGAGAACCAGGTCAGCAGAACTGCTTTAGCGCAATAGAGCCAGGTCAGCAAAGTTGTTCTAGAGCCAGAGAACTAGGTCAGCAGAGCAGCTTTAGAGCCAGACAACCAGGTCAGCAGAGTTGCTTTAGAGCCAGAGATCCAGGTCAGCAGATCGGCTTTAGAGGGAGAGAACCAGGTCAGCAGAGCTCCTCTAGAGCCTAAGAACCAGGTCAGCAGAGCTGCTCTAGAGCCAGAGAACCAGGTCAGCAGAGCCATTTTAGAGCCAGAGAACCAGGTCAGCAGAGCTGCTCTAGAGCCAGAGAACCAGGTCAGCAGAGCTGCTCTAGAGTCAGAGAACCAGGTCAGCAGAGCTGCTCTAGAGCCAGAGAACCAGGTCAGCAGACATGCTTCAAAGCCGGAGAACCAGGTCAGCAGAGCTGCTCTAGTGCCAAAGAACTAGGTCAGCAGAGCTGCTCTACAGCCTAAGAACAAGGTCAGCAGAGCTGCTCTAGAGCCAGAGAACCAGGTCAGCAGAGCTGCTTCAACGCTAGAGAACCAGGTCAGCAGAGCTGCTTTAGAGCCATAGAACTAGGTCAGGTCAGCAGAGCTGCTTCAAAGCCAGAGTTCCAGGTCAGCAGAGCCGTTTTAGAGTCAGAGAACCAGGTCAGCAGAGGTGCTCTAGAGGCTAATAACTAGGTCTGCAGAGCTGCTATAGAGACAGAGAACTAGGTCAGCAGAGCAGCTTTAGAGCCAGAGAACCAGGTCAGCAGAACTGCTTTAGAGGGAGAGAACCAGGTCAGCAGAGATGCTCTAGAGCCAGAGAACCAGGTCAGCAGAGATGCGTCAAAGCCAGAGAACCAGGTCAGCAGAGCTGCTTCAAAGCCAGAGAACCAGGTCAGCAGAGCCGTTTTGAGCCAGAGAACCAGGTCAGCAGAGCTGCTCTAGAGCCTAAGAACCAGGAATGCAGAGCTGCTTTAGAGCCTAAGAACAAGGTCAGCAGAGCTGCTCTAGAGCCAGAGAACAAGGTCAGCAGAGCTGCTTTAGAGCCGGAGAACCAGGTCAGCAGAGCTGCTTCAAAGCCAGAGAACCAGGTCAGCAGAGCCATTATAGAGCCAGAGAAACAGGTCAGCAGAGTTGCTCTACATCCTAAGAACCAGGTTAGCAGAGCTGCTCTAGAGCCAGAGAACCAGGTCAGCAGAGCTGCTTCAACGCCAGAGAACCATGTCAGCAGAGCTGCTTTAGAGCCATAGAACCAGGTCAGCAGAGCTGCTTCAAAGCCAGAGTTCCAGGTCAGCAGAGCCGTTTTAGAGTCAGAGAACCAGGTCAGCAGAGGTGCTCTAGAGGCTAGTAACTAGGTCTGCAGAGCTGCTATAGAGACAGAGAACCAGGTCAGCAGAGCAGCTTTAGAGCCAGAGAACCAGGTCAGCAGAACTGCTTTAGAGGGAGAGAACCAGGTCAGCAGAGATGCTCTAGAGCCAGAGAACCAGGTCAGCAGAGATGCGTCAAAGCCAGAGAACCAGGTCGGAAGAGCTGCTTCAAAGCCGGAGAACCAGGTCAGCAGAGCCGTTTTTGAGCCAGAGAACCAGGTCAGCAGAGCTGCTCTAGAGCCTAAGAACCAGGAATGCAGAGCTGCTTTAGAGCCTAAGAACAAGGTCAGCAGAGCTGCTCTAGAGCAAGAGAACAAGGTCAGCAGAGCTGCTTTAGAGCCGGAGAACCAGGTCAGCAGAGCTGCTTCAAAGCCAGAGAACCAGGTCAGCAGAGCCGTTGTAGAGCCAGAGAACCAGGTCAGCAGAGCTGCTTTAGAGCCAGAGAACTAGGTCAGCAGAGCTACTTTAGAGCCAGAGAAACAGGTCAGCAGAGCTCCTCTAGAGCCTAAGAACCAGGTCAGTGGAGCTGCTCTAGAGCCTGAGAACCAGGTCAGCAGAGCTGCTGTAGAGCCAGAGAAAACAGGTCAGCAGAGTTGCTTTAGAGGGAGAGAACCAAGTCAGCAGAGCTGCTTTAGAGCCAGAGATCCAGGTCAGCAGATCGGCTTTAGAGGGAGAGAACCAGGTCAGCAGAGCTGCTCTAGAGCCAGAGAACCAGGTCAGCAGAGATGCTTCAAAGCCAGAGAACCAGGTCAGCAGAGCCGTTTTAGAGCAAGAGAACCAGGTCAGCAGAGCTGCTCTAGAGCCTAAGAACCAGGTCTCCAGAGTTGCTATAGAGCCTAAGAACAAGGTCAGCAGAGCTGCTCTAGAGCCAGAGAACCAGGTCAGCAGAGCTGCTTCAAAGCCAGAGAACCAGGTCAGCAGAGCAGCTTCAAAGGCAGAGAACCAGGTCAGCAGAGCCTTTGTAGAGCCAGAGAACCAGGTCAGCAGAGCTGCTCTACAGCCTAAGAACCAGGTCAGCAGAGCTGCTCAGAGCCAGAGAACCAGGTGAGCAGAACTGCTTCAAAGCCAGAGAACCAGGTCAGCAGAGCTGCTTTAGCGCCATAGAGCCAGGGCAGCAGACCTGCTCTAGAGCCAGAGAACTATGTCAGCAGAGCCGTTATTGAGCCATAGAACCAGGTTAGCAGAGCTGATTTAGAGCCATAGAATCAGGTCAGCAGAGCTGGTCTAGAGCCAGAGAACCAAGTCAGCAGAGCTTCTTTAGAGCCATAGAATCAGGTCAGCAGAGCTGCTCTAGAGCCAGAGATCCAGGTCAGCAGAGCTGCTCTAGAGCCAGAGAACCAAGTCAGCAGAGCTTCTTTAGAGCCATAGAATCAGGTCAGCAGAGCTGCTCTAGAGCCCTAGAACCAGATCAGCAGAGCTGCTCTAGATCCAGAGAACCAGGTCAGCAGAGCTGCTTTAGAGCCAGGGAACCAGGTCAGCAGAACTGCTCTAGAGCGAGAGAACAAGGTCAGCAGAGATGCTTCAAAGCCAGAGAACCAGGTCAGCAGAGCTGCTTCAAGGCAAGAGAACAGGGTCAGCAGAGCCGTTTTAGAGCCAGAGAACCAAGTAAGCAGAGCTGCTCTAGACCCTATGAACCAGGAATGCAGAGCTGCTTTAGAGCCTAAGAACAAGGTCAGCAGAGCTGCTCTAGAGCCAGAGAACCAGGTCAGCAGAGCTGCTTCAAAGCCAGAGAACCAGGTCAGCAGAGCTGCTTCAAAGCAAGAGAACAGGGTCAGCAGAGCCGTTTTAGAGCCAGAGAACCAGGTAAGCAGAGCTGCTCTAGACCCTAAGAACCAGGAATGCAGAGCTGCTTTAGAGCCTAAGAACAAGGTCAGCAGAGCTGCTCTAGAGCCAGAAAACCAGGTTAGCAGCGCGCCTTCAAAGCCAGAAAACCAGGTCAGCAGAGCCGTTGTAGAGCCAGAGAACCAGGTCAGCAGAATTGCTCTACAGCCTAAGAACCAGGTCAGCAGAGCTGCTCTAGAGCCAGAGAACCAGGTCAGCAGAGCTGCTTTAGAGCCAGAAAACCAGGTAAGCAGCGCGGCTTCAAAGAAAGAAAACCAGGTCAGCAGAGCCGTTTTAGAGCCTAAGAACAAGGTCAGCAGAGTTGCTTTAGAGCCAGAGAACCAGACCAGCTGAGCTGCTTCAAAGCCAGAGAACCAAGTCAGCAGAGCTGCTTTAGAGCCATAGAATCAGGTCAGCAGAGCTGCTCTAGATCCAGAGAACCAGGTCAGCAGAGCTGCTTTAGAGCCAGAGAACCAGGTCAGCAGAACTGCTTTAGAGGGAGAGAACCAGCTCTGCAGAGATGCTCTAGAGCCAGAGAACCAGGTCAGCAGAGATGCTTCAAAGCCAGAGAACCAGCTCAGCAGAGCTGCTTCAAAGCCAGAGAACCGGGTCAGCAGAGCCGTTTTAGAGCCAGAGAACCAGGTCAGCAGAGCTGCTCTAGAGCGTAAGAACCAGGAATGCAGAGCTGCTTTAGAGCCTAAGAACAAGGTCAGCAGAGCTGCTCTAGAGCCAGAGAACCAGGTCAGCACAGCTGCTTTAGAGCCAGAAAACCAGGTCAGCAGCACGGCTTCAAAGCCAGAAAACCAGGTCAGCAGAGCCATTGTAGAGCCAGAGAACCAGGTCAGCAGAGTTGCTCTACAGCCTAAGAACCAGGTCAGCAGAGCTGCTGTAGAGCCAGAGAACCAGGTCAGAAGAGCAGCTTCAAAGCCAGAGAACCAGGTCAGCAGAACTGCTTTAGCGCAATAAAGCCAGGTCAGCAGAGTTGCTCTAGAGCCAGAGAACTAGGTCAGCAGAGCTGCTTTAGAGCCTTGAGAAACAGGTCAGCAGAGCTCCTCTAGAGGCTAAGAACCAGGTCAGTGGAGCTGCTCAAGTGCCTGAGAACCAGGTCAGCAGAGCTGCTGTAGAGCCAGAGAAAACAGGTCAGCAGAGCTGCTTTAGTGGGAGAGAACCAGGTCAGCAGAGCTGCCTTAGAGCCAGAGAACCAGGTCAGCAGAACGGGTTTAGAGGGAGAGAACCAGGTCAGCAGAGCTGCTCTAAAGCCAGAGAACCAGGTCAGCAGAGATGCTTCAAAGCCATAGAAACAGGTCAGCAGATCCGTTTTAGAGCCAGTGAACCAGGTCAGCAGAGTTGCTCTAGAGCCTAAGAACCAGGTCTGCAGAGCTGCTATAGAGACTAAGAACAAGGTCAGCAGAGCTGCTTTAGAGCCAGAGAACCAGGTCAGCTGAGCTGCTTCAAAGCCAGAGAACCAAGTCAGCAAAGCTGCTTTAGAGCCCTAGAATCAGGTCAGCAGAGCTGCTCTAGAACCCTAGAACCAGGTCTGCAGAGCTGCTATAGAAACAGAGAACCAGGTCAGCAGAGATGCTTCAAAGCCAGAGAACCGGGTCAGCAGAGCAATTTTAGAGCCAGAGAACCAGGTCAGCAGAGCTGCTATAGAGCCTAAGAACCAGGAATGCAGAGCTGCTGTAGAGCCTAAGAACAAGGTCAGCAGAGCTGCTCTAGAGGCAGAGAACCAGGTCAGCAGAGCTGCTTTAGAGCCAGAAAACCTGGTCAGTAGCGCTGCTTCAAAGCCAGAAAACAAAGTCAGCAGAGCCGTTGTAGAGCCAGAGAACCAGGTCAGCAGAGGTGCTCTACAGCCTAAGAACCAGGTCAGCAGAGCTGCTCTAGAGCCAGAGAACCAGGGCCACAGAGCTGCTTCAAAGCCAGAGAACCAGGTCAGCAGAACTGCTTTAGCGCAATAGAGCCAGGTCAGCAAAGTTGTTCTAGAGCCAGAGAACTAGGTCAGCAGAGCAGCTTTAGAGCCAGAGAACCAGGTCAGCAGAGCTGCTTTAGAGCCAGAGAACTAGGTCAGCAGAGCTGCTCTAGAGCCAGAGAACCGAACCAGGTCAGCAGAGCTTCTCTAGAGCCAGAGAACCAGTTCAGCAGAGCTGCTCTAGAGCCAGAGAACCAGGCCAGCAGAGCTGCTCTAGAGCCAGAGAACCAGGTCAGCAGACATGCTTCAAAGCCAGAGAACCAGGTCAGCATAGCTGCTCTAGAGCCAGAGAACCAGGTCAGCAGAGCTGCTCTAGAGCCAGAGAACCAGGTCAGCAGAGCTGCTCTAGAGCCAGAGAGCCAGGTCAGCAGACATGCTTCAAAGCCAGAGAACCAGGTCAGCAGAGCTGTTTTAGAGCCATAGAACCAGGTCAGCAGAGCTGCTTCAAAGCCAGAGTTCCAGGTCAGCAGAGCCGTTTTAGAGTCAGAGAACCAGGTCAGCAGAGGTGCTCTAGAGCCTAATAACCAGGTTTGCAGAGCTGCTATAGAGACAGAGAACTAGGTCAGCAGAGCTGCTTCAAAGCCAGAGAACCAGGTCAGCAGAGCCATTTTAGAGCCAGAGAACCAGGTCAGCAGAGCTGCTTCAAAGCCAGAGAACCAGGTCAGCAGAACTGCTTTAGCGCCATAGATCCAGGTCAGCAGAGATGCTCTAGAGCCAGAGAACTAGGTCAGCAGAGCTGCTTTAGAGCCAAAGAAACAGGTCAGCAGAGCTCCTCTAGAGCCTAAGAACCAGGTCAGTGGAGCTGCTCTAGAGCCTAAGAACCAGGTCAGCAGAACTGCTGTAGAGCCAGGGAAACCAGGTCAGCAGAGCTGCTTTAGAGGGAGAGAACCAGGTCAGCAGAGCTGCTTTCTAGCCAGAGAACCAGGTCAGCAGAACGGTTTTAGAGGGAGAGAACCAGGTCAGCAGAGGTGCTCTAGAGCCAGAGAACCAGGTCAGCAGAACTGCTTTAGAGGGAGAGAACCAGGTCTGCAGAGATGCTCTAGAGCCAGAGAACCAGGTCAGCAGAGATGCTTCAAACCCAGAGATCCAGGTCAGCAGAGCTGCTTCAAAGCCAGAGAACCTGGTCAGCAGAGCCGTTTTAGATCCAGAGAACCAGGTCAGCAGAGCTGCTCTAGACCCTAAGAACCAGGAATGCAGAGCTGCTTTAGAGCCTAAGAACAAGGTCAGCAGAGCTGCTTTAGAGCCAGAAAACCAGGTCAGCAGCGCAGCTTCAAAGCCAGAAAACCAGGTCAGCAGAGCCGTTGTAGAGCCAGAGAACCAGGTCAGCAGAGTTGCTCTACAGCCTAAGAACCAGGTCAGCAGAGCTGCTTTAGCGGAATAAAGCCAGGTCAGCAGAGTTGCTCTAGAGCCAGAGAACTAGGTCAGCAGAGCTGCTTTAGAGCCTTGAGAAACAGGTCAGCAGAGCTCCTCTAGAGGCTAAGAACCAGGTCAGTGGAGCTGCTCAAGTGCCTGAGAACCAGGTCAGCAGAGCTGCTGTAGAGCCAGGGAAAACAGGTCAGCAGAGCTGCTTTAGTGGGAGAGAACCAGGTCAGCAGAGCTGCTTTAGAGCCAGAGAACCAGGTCAGCAGAACGGGTTGAGAGGGAGAGAACCAGGTCAGCAGAGCTGCTCTAAAGCCAGAGAACCAGGTCAGCAGAGATGCTTCAAAGCCACAGAAACAGGTCAGCAGATCCGTTTTAGAGCCAGTGAACCAGGTCAGCAGAGTTGCTCTAGAGCCTAAGAACCAGGTCTGCAGAGCTGCTATAGAGCCTAAGAACAAGGTCAGCAGAGCTGCTTTAGAGCCAGAGAACCAGGTCAGCTGAGCTGCTTCAAAGCCAGAGAACCAAGTCAGCAAAGCTGCTTTAGAGCCCTAGAATCAGGTCAGCAGAGCTGCTCTAGAACCCTAGAACCAGGTCTGCAGAGCTGCTATAGAAACAGAGAACCAGGTCAGCAGAGATGCTTCAAAGCCAGAGAACCGGGTCAGCAGAGCAAATTTAGAGCCAGAGAACCAGGTCAGCAGAGCTGCTCTAGAGCCTAAGAACCAGGAATGCAGAGCTGCTGTAGAGCCTAAGAACAAGGTCAGCAGAGCTGCTCTAGAGGCAGAGAACCAGGTCAGCAGAGCTGCTTTAGAGCCAGAAAACCAGGTCAGTAGCGCTGCTTCAAAGCCAGAAAACAAAGTCAGCAGAGCCGTTGTAGAGCCAGAGAACCAGGTCAGCAGAGGTGCTCTACAGCCTAAGAACCAGGTCAGCAGAGCTGCTCTAGAGCCAGAGAACCAGGGCCACAGAGCTGCTTCAAAGCCAGAGAACCAGGTCAGCAGAACTGCTTTAGCGCAATAGAGCCAGGTCAGCAAAGTTGTTCTAGAGCCAGAGAACTAGGTCAGCAGAGCAGCTTTAGAGCCAGAGAACCAGGTCAGCAAGGCTGCTTTAGAGCCAGAGAATCAGGTCAGCAGAGCTGCTTTAGAGATAGAGAACTAGGTCAGCAGAGCTGCTCTAGAGCCAGAGAACCGAACCAGGTCAGCAGAGCTGCTCTAGAGCCAGAGAACCAGTTCAGCAGAGCTGCTCTAGAGCCAGAGAACCAGGCCAGCAGAGCTGCTCTAGAGCCAGAGAACCAGGTCAGCAGACATGCTTCAAAGCCAGAGAACCAGGTCAGCATAGCTGCTCTAGAGCCAGAGAACCAGGTCAGCAGAGCTGCTCTAGAGCCAGAGAACCAGGTCAGCAGAGCTGCTCTAGAGCCAGAGAGCCAGGTCAGCAGACATGCTTCAAAGCCAGAGAACCAGGTCAGCAGAGCTGTTTTAGAGCCTAAGAACCAGGTCAGTGGAGCTGCTCTAGAGCCTAAGAACCAGGTCAGCAGAGCTGCTGTAGAGCCAGGGAAACCAGGTCAGCAGAGCTGCTTTAGAGGGAGAGAACCAGGTCAGCAGAGCTGCTTTCTAGCCAGAGAACCAGGTCAGCAGAACGGTTTTAGAGGGAGAGAACCAGGTCAGCAGAGGTGCTCTAGAGCCAGAGAACCAGGTCAGCAGAACTGCTTTAGAGGGAGAGAACCAGGTCTGCAGAGATGCTCTAGAGCCAGAGAACCAGGTCAGCAGAGATGCTTCAAAGCCAGAGATCCAGGTCAGCAGAGCTGCTTCAAAGCCAGAGAACCTGGTCAGCAGAGCCGTTTTAGAGCCAGAGAACCAGGTCAGCAGAGCTGCTCTAGACCCTGAGAACCAGGAATGCAGAGCTGCTTTAGAGCCTAAGAACAAGGTCAGCAGAGCTGCTATACAGCCAGAGAACCAGGTCAGCAGAGCTGCTTTAGAGCCAGAAAACCAGGTCAGCAGCGCAGCTTCAAAGCCAGAAAACCAGGTCAGCAGAGCCGTTGTAGAGCCAGAGAACCAGGTCAGCAGAGTTGCTCTACAGCCTAAGAACCAGGTCAGCAGAGCTGCTGTAGAGCCAGAGAACCAGGTCAGAAGAGCTGCTTCAAAGCCAGAGAACCAGGTCAGCAGAACTGCTTTAGCGCAATAAAGCCAGGTCAGCAGAGTTGCTCTAGAGCCAGAGAACTAGGTCAGCAGAGCTGCTTTAGAGCCTTGAGAAACAGGTCAGCAGAGCTCCTCTAGAGGCTAAGAACCAGGTCAGTTGAGCTGCTCAAGTGCCTGAGAACCAGGTCAGCAGAGCTGCTGTAGAGCCAGGGAAAACAGGTCAGCAGAGCTGCTTTAGTGGGAGAGAACCAGGTCAGCAGAGCTGCTTTAGAGCCAGAGAACCAGGTCAGCAGAACGGGTTGAGAGGGAGAGAACCAGGTCAGCAGAGCTGCTCTAAAGCCAGAGAACCAGGTCAGCAGAGATGCTTCAAAGCCACAGAAACAGGTCAGCAGATCCGTTTTAGAGCCAGTGAACCAGGTCAGCAGAGTTGCTCTAGAGCCTAAGAACCAGGTCTGCAGAGCTGCTATAGAGCCTAAGAACAAGGTCAGCAGAGCTGCTTTAGAGCCAGAGAACCAGGTCAGCTGAGCTGCTTCAAAGCCAGAGAACCAAGTCAGCAAAGCTGCTTTAGAGCCCTAGAATCAGGTCAGCAGAGCTGCTCTAGAACCCTAGAACCAGGTCTGCAGAGCTGCTATAGAAACAGAGAACCAGGTCAGCAGAGATGCTTCAAAGCCAGAGAACCGGGTCAGCAGAGCAAATTTAGAGCCAGAGAACCAGGTCAGCAGAGCTGCTCTAGAGCCTAAGAACCAGGAATGCAGAGCTGCTGTAGAGCCTAAGAACAAGGTCAGCAGAGCTGCTCTAGAGGCAGAGAACCAGGTCAGCAGAGCTGCTTTAGAGCCAGAAAACCAGGTCAGTAGCGCTGCTTCAAAGCCAGAAAACAAAGTCAGCAGAGCCGTTGTAGAGCCAGAGAACCAGGTCAGCAGAGGTGCTCTACAGCCTAAGAACCACGTCAGCAGAGCTGCTCTAGAGCCAGAGAACCAGGGCCACAGAGCTGCTTCAAAGCCAGAGAACCAGGTCAGCAGAACTGCTTTAGCGCAATAGAGCCAGGTCAGCAAAGTTGTTCTAGAGCCAGAGAACTAGGTCAGCAGAGCAGCTTTAGAGCCAGAGAACCAGGTCAGCAAGGCTGCTTTAGAGCCAGAGAATCAGGTCAGCAGAGCTGCTTTAGAGATAGAGAACTAGGTCAGCAGAGCTGCTCTAGAGCCAGAGAACCGAACCAGGTCAGCAGAGCTGCTCTAGAGCCAGAGAACCAGTTCAGCAGAGCTGCTCTAGAGCCAGAGAACCAGGCCAGCAGAGCTGCTCTAGAGCCAGAGAACCAGGTCAGCAGACATGCTTCAAAGCCAGAGAACCAGGTCAGCATAGCTGCTCTAGAGCCAGAGAACCAGGTCAGCAGAGCTGCTCTAGAGCCAGAGAACCAGGTCAGCAGAGCTGCTCTAGAGCCAGAGAGCCAGGTCAGCAGACATGCTTCAAAGCCAGAGAACCAGGTCAGCAGAGCTGTTTTAGAGCCGTAGAACCAGGTCAGCAGAGCTGCTTCAAAGCCAGAGTTCCCGGTCAGCAGAGCCGTTTTAGAGTCAGAGAACCAGGTCAGCAGAGGTGCTCTAGAGCCTAATAACCAGGTCTGCAGAGCTGCTATAGAGACAGAGAACTAGGTCAGCAGAGATGCGTCAAAGCCAGAGAACCAGGTCAGCAGAGTTGCTTCAAAGCCAGAGAACCAGGTCAGCAGAGCCGTTTTAGAGCCAGAGAACCAGGTCAGCAGAGCTGCTTCAAAGCCAGAGAACCAGGTCAGCAGAACTGCTTTAGCGCCATAGATCCAGGTCAGCAGAGATGCTCTAGAGCCAGAGAACTAGGTCAGCAGAGCTGCTTTAGAGCCAAAGAAACAGGTCAGCAGAGCTCCTCTAGAGCCTAAGAACCAGGTCAGTGGAGCTGCTCTAGAGCCTAAGAACCAGGTCAGCAGAGCTGCTGTAGAGCCAGGGAAACCAGGTCAGCAGAGCTGCTTTAGAGGGAGAGAACCAGGTCAGCAGAGCTGCTTTCTAGCCAGAGAACCAGGTCAGCAGAACGGTTTTAGAGGGAGAGAACCAGGTCAGCAGAGGTGCTCTAGAGCCAGAGAACCAGGTCAGCAGAACTGCTTTAGAGGGAGAGAACCAGGTCTGCAGAGATGCTCTAGAGCCAGAGAACCAGGTCAGCAGAGATGCTTCAAAGCCAGAGAACCAGGTCAGCAGAGCTGCTTCAAAGCCAGAGAACCTTGTCAGCAGAGCCGTTTTAGAGCCAGAGAACCAGGTCAGCAGAGCTGCTCTAGGCCCTAAGAACCAGGAATGCAGAGCTGCTTTAGAGCCTAAGAACAAGGTCAGCAGAGCTGCTATACAGCCAAAGAACCAGGTCAGCAGAGCTGCTTTAGAGCCAGAAAACCAGGTCAGCAGCGCAGCTTCAAAGCCAGAAAACCAGGTCAGCAGAGCCGTTGTAGAGCCAGAGAACCAGGTCAGCAGAGTTGCTCTACAGCCAGAGAACCAGTTCAGCAGAGCTGCTTTAGAGCCAGAAAACCAGGTCAGCAGAACTGCTTTATAGGGAGAGAACCAGCTCTGCAGAGATGCTCTAGAGCCAGAGAACCAGGTCAGCAGAGATGCTTCAAAGCCAGAGAACCAGGGCAGCAGAGCTGCTTCAAAGCCAGAGAACCGGGTCAGCAGAGTTGCTCTACAGCCTAAGAACCAGGTCAGCAGAGCTGCTCTAGAGCCAGAGAACCAGGTCAGCAGAGCTGTTCTAGAGCCAGAGAACCAGGTAAGCAGTCATGCTTCAAAGCCATAGAACCAGGTCAGCAGAGCTGCTTCAAAGCCAGAGTTCCAGGTCAGCAGAGCCGTTTTAGAGTCAGAGAACCAGGTCAGCAGAGGTGCTCTAGAGCCTAATAACCAGGTCTGCAGAGATGCTTCAAAGACAGAAAACCAGGTCAGCAGAGCCGTTTTAGAGCCTAAGAACAAGGTCAGCAGAGTTGCTTTAGAGCCAGAGAACCAGGACAGCTGAGCTGCTTCAAAGCCAGAGAACCAAGTCAGCAGAGCTGCTTTAGAGCCATAGAATCAGGTCAGCAGAGCTGCTCTAGATCCAGAGAACCAGGTCAGCAGAGCTGCTTTAGAGCCAGGGAACCAGGTCAGCAGAACTGCTTTAGAGGGAGAGAACCAGCTCTGCAGAGATGCTCTAGAGCCAGAGAACCAGGTCAGCAGAGATGCTTCAAAGCCAGAGAACCAGGTCAGCAGAGCTGCTTCAAAGCCAGAGAACCGGGTCAGCAGAGCCATTTTAGAGCCAGAGAACCAGGTCAGCAGAGCTGCTCTAGAGCGTAAGAACCAGGAATGCAGAGCTGCTTTAGAGCCTAAGAACAAGGTCAGCAGAGCTGCTCCAGAGCCAGAGAACCAGGTCAGCACAGCTGCTTTAGAGCCAGAAAACCAGGTCAGCAGCACGGCTTCAAAGCCAGAAAACCAGGTCAGCAGAGCCGTTGTAGAGCCAGAGAACCAGGTCAGCAGAGTTGCTCTACAGCCAGAGAACCAGGTCAGCAGAGCTGCTGTAGAGCCAGAGAACCAGGTCAGAAGAGCTGCTTCAAAGCCAGAGAACCAGGTCAGCAGAACTGCTTTAGCGCAATAGAGCCAGGTCAGCAGAGTTGCTCTAGAGCCAGAGAACTAGGTCAGCAGAGCTGCTTTAGAGCCTTGAGAAACAGGTCAGCAGAGTTCCTCTAGAGGCTAAGAACCAGGTCAGTGGAGCTGCTCAAGTGCCTGAGAACCAGGTCAGCAGAGCTGCTGTAGAGCCAGAGAAAACAGGCCAGCAGAGTTGCTTTAGTGGGAGAGAACCAGGTCAGCAGAGCTGCTTTAGAGCCAGAGAACCAGGTCAGCAGAACGGCTTTAGAGGGAGAGAACCAGGTCAGCAGAGCTGCTCTAGAGCCAGAGAACCAGGTCAGCAGAGATGCTTTAAAGCCATAGAACCAGGTCAGCAGATCCGTTTTAGAGCCAGTGAACCAGGTCAGCAGAGTTGCTCTAGAGCCTAAGAACCAGGTCTGCAGAGCTGCTATAGAGCCTAAGAACAAGGTCAGCAGAGCTGCTTTAGAGCCAGAGAACCAGGTCAACAGAGCTGCTTTAGAGCCAGAGAACAAGTCAAGCAGAACGGGTTGAGAGGGAGAGAACCAGGTCAGCAGAGCTGCTCTAAAGCCAGAGAACCAGGTCAGCAGAGATGCTCTAGAGCCTAAGAACAAGATCAGCAGAGCTGCTTTAGAGCCAGAGAACCAGGTCAGCTGAGCTGCTTCAAAGCCAGAGAACCAAGTCAGCAAAGCTGCTTTAGAGCCCTAGAATCAGGTCAGCAGAGCTGCTCTAGAACCCTAGAACCAGGTCTGCAGAGCTGCTATAGAAACAGAGAACCAGGTCAGCAGAGATGCTTCAAAGCCAGAGAACCGGGTCAGCAGAGAAATTTTAGAGCCAGAGAACCAGGTCAGCAGAGCTGCTCTAGAGCCTAAGAACCAGGAATGCAGAGCTGCTGTAGAGCCTAAGAACAAGGTCAGCAGACCTGCTCTAGAGGCAGAGAACCAGGTCAGCAGAGCTGCTTTAGAGCCAGAAAACCAGGTCAGTAGCGCTGCTTCAAAGCCAGAAAACAAAGTCAGCAGAGCCGTTGTAGAGCCAGAGAACCAGGTCAGCAGAGGTGCTCTACAGCCTAAGAACCAGGTCAGCAGAGCTGCTCTAGAGCCAGAGAACCAGGGCCACAGAGCTGCTTCAAAGCCAGAGAACCAGGTCAGCAGAACTGCTTTAGCGCAATAGAGCCAGGTCAGCAAAGTTGTTCTAGAGCCAGAGAACTAGGTCAGCAGAGCAGCTTTAGAGCCAGACAACCAGGTCAGCAGAGCTGCTTTAGAGCCAGAGATCCAGGTCAGCAGATCGGCTTTAGAGGGAGAGAACCAGGTCAGCAGAGCTCCTCTAGAGCCTAAGAACCAGGTCAGCAGAGCTGCTCTAGAGCCAGAGAACCAGGTCAGCAGAGCCATTTTAGAGCCAGAGAACCAGGTCAGCAGAGCTGCTCTAGAGCCAGAGAACCAGGTCAGCAGAGCTGCTCTAGAGTCAGAGAACCAGGTCAGCAGAGCTGCTCTAGAGCCAGAGAACCAGGTCAGCAGACATGCTTCAAAGCCGGAGAACCAGGTCAGCAGAGCTGCTCTAGTGCCAAAGAACTAGGTCAGCAGAGCTGCTCTACAGCCTAAGAACAAGGTCAGCAGAGCTGCTCTAGAGCCAGAGAACCAGGTCAGCAGAGCTGCTTCAACGCTAGAGAACCAGGTCAGCAGAGCTGCTTTAGAGCCATAGAACTAGGTCAGGTCAGCAGAGCTGCTTCAAAGCCAGAGTTCCAGGTCAGCAGAGCCGTTTTAGAGTCAGAGAACCAGGTCAGCAGAGGTGCTCTAGAGGCTAATAACTAGGTCTGCAGAGCTGCTATAGAGACAGAGAACTAGGTCAGCAGAGCAGCTTTAGAGCCAGAGAACCAGGTCAGCAGAACTGCTTTAGAGGGAGAGAACCAGGTCAGCAGAGATGCTCTAGAGCCAGAGAACCAGGTCAGCAGAGATGCGTCAAAGCCAGAGAACCAGGTCAGCAGAGCTGCTTCAAAGCCAGAGAACCAGGTCAGCAGAGCCGTTTTGAGCCAGAGAACCAGGTCAGCAGAGCTGCTCTAGAGCCTAAGAACCAGGAATGCAGAGCTGCTTTAGAGCCTAAGAACAAGGTCAGCAGAGCTGCTCTAGAGCCAGAGAACAAGGTCAGCAGAGCTGCTTTAGAGCCGGAGAACCAGGTCAGCAGAGCTGCTTCAAAGCCAGAGAACCAGGTCAGCAGAGCCATTATAGAGCCAGAGAAACAGGTCAGCAGAGTTGCTCTACATCCTAAGAACCAGGTTAGCAGAGCTGCTCTAGAGCCAGAGAACCAGGTCAGCAGAGCTGCTTCAACGCCAGAGAACCATGTCAGCAGAGCTGCTTTAGAGCCATAGAACCAGGTCAGCAGAGCTGCTTCAAAGCCAGAGTTCCAGGTCAGCAGAGCCGTTTTAGAGTCAGAGAACCAGGTCAGCAGAGGTGCTCTAGAGGCTAGTAACTAGGTCTGCAGAGCTGCTATAGAGACAGAGAACCAGGTCAGCAGAGCAGCTTTAGAGCCAGAGAACCAGGTCAGCAGAACTGCTTTAGAGGGAGAGAACCATGTCAGCAGAGATGCTCTAGAGCCAGAGAACCAGGTCAGCAGAGATGCGTCAAAGCCAGAGAACCAGGTCGGAAGAGCTGCTTCAAAGCCGGAGAACCAGGTCAGCAGAGCCGTTTTTGAGCCAGAGAACCAGGTCAGCAGAGCTGCTCTAGAGCCTAAGAACCAGGAATGCAGAGCTGCTTTAGAGCCTAAGAACAAGGTCAGCAGAGCTGCTCTAGAGCAAGAGAACAAGGTCAGCAGAGCTGCTTTAGAGCCGGAGAACCAGGTCAGCAGAGCTGCTTCAAAGCCAGAGAACCAGGTCAGCAGAGCCGTTGTAGAGCCAGAGAACCAGGTCAGCAGAGCTGCTTTAGAGCCAGAGAACTAGGTCAGCAGAGCTACTTTAGAGCCAGAGAAACAGGTCAGCAGAGCTCCTCTAGAGCCTAAGAACCAGGTCAGTGGAGCTGCTCTAGAGCCTGAGAACCAGGTCAGCAGAGCTGCTGTAGAGCCAGAGAAAACAGGTCAGCAGAGTTGCTTTAGAGGGAGAGAACCAAGTCAGCAGAGCTGCTTTAGAGCCAGAGATCCAGGTCAGCAGATCGGCTTTAGAGGGAGAGAACCAGGTCAGCAGAGCTGCTCTAGAGCCAGAGAACCAGGTCAGCAGAGATGCTTCAAAGCCAGAGAACCAGGTCAGCAGAGCCGTTTTAGAGCAAGAGAACCAGGTCAGCAGAGCTGCTCTAGAGCCTAAGAACCAGGTCTCCAGAGTTGCTATAGAGCCTAAGAACAAGGTCAGCAGAGCTGCTCTAGAGCCAGAGAACCAGGTCAGCAGAGCTGCTTCAAAGCCAGAGAACCAGGTCAGCAGAGCAGCTTCAAAGGCAGAGAACCAGGTCAGCAGAGCCTTTGTAGAGCCAGAGAACCAGGTCAGCAGAGCTGCTCTACAGCCTAAGAACCAGGTCAGCAGAGCTGCTCAGAGCCAGAGAACCAGGTGAGCAGAACTGCTTCAAAGCCAGAGAACCAGGTCAGCAGAGCTGCTTTAGCGCCATAGAGCCAGGGCAGCAGACCTGCTCTAGAGCCAGAGAACTATGTCAGCAGAGCCGTTATTGAGCCATAGAACCAGGTTAGCAGAGCTGATTTAGAGCCATAGAATCAGGTCAGCAGAGCTGGTCTAGAGCCAGAGAACCAAGTCAGCAGAGCTTCTTTAGAGCCATAGAATCAGGTCAGCAGAGCTGCTCTAGAGCCAGAGATCCAGGTCAGCAGAGCTGCTCTAGAGCCAGAGAACCAAGTCAGCAGAGCTTCTTTAGAGCCATAGAATCAGGTCAGCAGAGCTGCTCTAGAGCCCTAGAACCAGATCAGCAGAGCTGCTCTAGATCCAGAGAACCAGGTCAGCAGAGCTGCTTTAGAGCCAGGGAACCAGGTCAGCAGAACTGCTCTAGAGCGAGAGAACAAGGTCAGCAGAGATGCTTCAAAGCCAGAGAACCAGGTCAGCAGAGCTGCTTCAAGGCAAAAGAACAGGGTCAGCAGAGCAGTTTTAGAGCCAGAGAACCAAGTAAGCAGAGCTGCTCTAGACCCTATGAACCAGGAATGCAGAGCTGCTTTAGAGCCTAAGAACAAGGTCAGCAGAGCTGCTCTAGAGCCAGAGAACCAGGTCAGCAGAGCTGCTTCAAAGCCAGAGAACCAGGTCAGCAGAGCTGCTTCAAAGCAAGAGAACAGGGTCAGCAGAGCCGTTTTAGAGCCAGAGAACCAGGTAAGCAGAGCTGCTCTAGACCCTAAGAACCAGGAATGCAGAGCTGCTTTAGAGCCTAAGAACAAGGTCAGCAGAGCTGCTCTAGAGCCAGAAAACCAGGTTAGCAGCGCGCCTTCAAAGCCAGAAAACCAGGTCAGCAGAGCCGTTGTAGAGCCAGAGAACCAGGTCAGCAGAATTGCTCTACAGCCTAAGAACCAGGTCAGCAGAGCTGCTCTAGAGCCAGAGAACCAGGTCAGCAGAGCTGCTTTAGAGCCAGAAAACCAGGTAAGCAGCGCGGCTTCAAAGAAAGAAAACCAGGTCAGCAGAGCCGTTTTAGAGCCTAAGAACAAGGTCAGCAGAGTTGCTTTAGAGCCAGAGAACCAGACCAGCTGAGCTGCTTCAAAGCCAGAGAACCAAGTCAGCAGAGCTGCTTTAGAGCCATAGAATCAGGTCAGCAGAGCTGCTCTAGATCCAGAGAACCAGGTCAGCAGAGCTGCTTTAGAGCCAGAGAACCAGGTCAGCAGAACTGCTTTAGAGGGAGAGAACCAGCTCTGCAGAGATGCTCTAGAGCCAGAGAACCAGGTCAGCAGAGATGCTTCAAAGCCAGAGAACCAGCTCAGCAGAGCTGCTTCAAAGCCAGAGAACCGGGTCAGCAGAGCCGTTTTAGAGCCAGAGAACCAGGTCAGCAGAGCTGCTCTAGAGCGTAAGAACCAGGAATGCAGAGCTGCTTTAGAGCCTAAGAACAAGGTCAGCAGAGCTGCTCTAGAGCCAGAGAACCAGGTCAGCACAGCTGCTTTAGAGCCAGAAAACCAGGTCAGCAGCACGGCTTCAAAGCCAGAAAACCAGGTCAGCAGAGCCATTGTAGAGCCAGAGAACCAGGTCAGCAGAGTTGCTCTACAGCCTAAGAACCAGGTCAGCAGAGCTGCTGTAGAGCCAGAGAACCAGGTCAGAAGAGCAGCTTCAAAGCCAGAGAACCAGGTCAGCAGAACTGCTTTAGCGCAATAAAGCCAGGTCAGCAGAGTTGCTCTAGAGCCAGAGAACTAGGTCAGCAGAGCTGCTTTAGAGCCTTGAGAAACAGGTCAGCAGAGCTCCTCTAGAGGCTAAGAACCAGGTCAGTGGAGCTGCTCAAGTGCCTGAGAACCAGGTCAGCAGAGCTGCTGTAGAGCCAGAGAAAACAGGTCAGCAGAGCTGCTTTAGTGGGAGAGAACCAGGTCAGCAGAGCTGCCTTAGAGCCAGAGAACCAGGTCAGCAGAACGGGTTTAGAGGGAGAGAACCAGGTCAGCAGAGCTGCTCTAAAGCCAGAGAACCAGGTCAGCAGAGATGCTTCAAAGCCATAGAAACAGGTCAGCAGATCCGTTTTAGAGCCAGTGAACCAGGTCAGCAGAGTTGCTCTAGAGCCTAAGAACCAGGTCTGCAGAGCTGCTATAGAGACTAAGAACAAGGTCAGCAGAGCTGCTTTAGAGCCAGAGAACCAGGTCAGCTGAGCTGCTTCAAAGCCAGAGAACCAAGTCAGCAAAGCTGCTTTAGAGCCCTAGAATCAGGTCAGCAGAGCTGCTCTAGAACCCTAGAACCAGGTCTGCAGAGCTGCTATAGAAACAGAGAACCAGGTCAGCAGAGATGCTTCAAAGCCAGAGAACCGGGTCAGCAGAGCAATTTTAGAGCCAGAGAACCAGGTCAGCAGAGCTGCTATAGAGCCTAAGAACCAGGAATGCAGAGCTGCTGTAGAGCCTAAGAACAAGGTCAGCAGAGCTGCTCTAGAGGCAGAGAACCAGGTCAGCAGAGCTGCTTTAGAGCCAGAAAACCTGGTCAGTAGCGCTGCTTCAAAGCCAGAAAACAAAGTCAGCAGAGCCGTTGTAGAGCCAGAGAACCAGGTCAGCAGAGGTGCTCTACAGCCTAAGAACCAGGTCAGCAGAGCTGCTCTAGAGCCAGAGAACCAGGGCCACAGAGCTGCTTCAAAGCCAGAGAACCAGGTCAGCAGAACTGCTTTAGCGCAATAGAGCCAGGTCAGCAAAGTTGTTCTAGAGCCAGAGAACTAGGTCAGCAGAGCAGCTTTAGAGCCAGAGAACCAGGTCAGCAGAGCTGCTTTAGAGCCAGAGAACTAGGTCAGCAGAGCTGCTCTAGAGCCAGAGAACCGAACCAGGTCAGCAGAGCTTCTCTAGAGCCAGAGAACCAGTTCAGCAGAGCTGCTCTAGAGCCAGAGAACCAGGCCAGCAGAGCTGCTCTAGAGCCAGAGAACCAGGTCAGCAGACATGCTTCAAAGCCAGAGAACCAGGTCAGCATAGCTGCTCTAGAGCCAGAGAACCAGGTCAGCAGAGCTGCTCTAGAGCCAGAGAACCAGGTCAGCAGAGCTGCTCTAGAGCCAGAGAGCCAGGTCAGCAGACATGCTTCAAAGCCAGAGAACCAGGTCAGCAGAGCTGTTTTAGAGCCATAGAACCAGGTCAGCAGAGCTGCTTCAAAGCCAGAGTTCCAGGTCAGCAGAGCCGTTTTAGAGTCAGAGAACCAGGTCAGCAGAGGTGCTCTAGAGCCTAATAACCAGGTTTGCAGAGCTGCTATAGAGACAGAGAACTAGGTCAGCAGAGCTGCTTCAAAGCCAGAGAACCAGGTCAGCAGAGCCATTTTAGAGCCAGAGAACCAGGTCAGCAGAGCTGCTTCAAAGCCAGAGAACCAGGTCAGCAGAACTGCTTTAGCGCCATAGATCCAGGTCAGCAGAGATGCTCTAGAGCCAGAGAACTAGGTCAGCAGAGCTGCTTTAGAGCCAAAGAAACAGGTCAGCAGAGCTCCTCTAGAGCCTAAGAACCAGGTCAGTGGAGCTGCTCTAGAGCCTAAGAACCAGGTCAGCAGAACTGCTGTAGAGCCAGGGAAACCAGGTCAGCAGAGCTGCTTTAGAGGGAGAGAACCAGGTCAGCAGAGCTGCTTTCTAGCCAGAGAACCAGGTCAGCAGAACGGTTTTAGAGGGAGAGAACCAGGTCAGCAGAGGTGCTCTAGAGCCAGAGAACCAGGTCAGCAGAACTGCTTTAGAGGGAGAGAACCAGGTCTGCAGAGATGCTCTAGAGCCAGAGAACCAGGTCAGCAGAGATGCTTCAAACCCAGAGATCCAGGTCAGCAGAGCTGCTTCAAAGCCAGAGAACCTGGTCAGCAGAGCCGTTTTAGATCCAGAGAACCAGGTCAGCAGAGCTGCTCTAGACCCTAAGAACCAGGAATGCAGAGCTGCTTTAGAGCCTAAGAACAAGGTCAGCAGAGCTGCTTTAGAGCCAGAAAACCAGGTCAGCAGCGCAGCTTCAAAGCCAGAAAACCAGGTCAGCAGAGCCGTTGTAGAGCCAGAGAACCAGGTCAGCAGAGTTGCTCTACAGCCTAAGAACCAGGTCAGCAGAGCTGCTTTAGCGGAATAAAGCCAGGTCAGCAGAGTTGCTCTAGAGCCAGAGAACTAGGTCAGCAGAGCTGCTTTAGAGCCTTGAGAAACAGGTCAGCAGAGCTCCTCTAGAGGCTAAGAACCAGGTCAGTGGAGCTGCTCAAGTGCCTGAGAACCAGGTCAGCAGAGCTGCTGTAGAGCCAGGGAAAACAGGTCAGCAGAGCTGCTTTAGTGGGAGAGAACCAGGTCAGCAGAGCTGCTTTAGAGCCAGAGAACCAGGTCAGCAGAACGGGTTGAGAGGGAGAGAACCAGGTCAGCAGAGCTGCTCTAAAGCCAGAGAACCAGGTCAGCAGAGATGCTTCAAAGCCACAGAAACAGGTCAGCAGATCCGTTTTAGAGCCAGTGAACCAGGTCAGCAGAGTTGCTCTAGAGCCTAAGAACCAGGTCTGCAGAGCTGCTATAGAGCCTAAGAACAAGGTCAGCAGAGCTGCTTTAGAGCCAGAGAACCAGGTCAGCTGAGCTGCTTCAAAGCCAGAGAACCAAGTCAGCAAAGCTGCTTTAGAGCCCTAGAATCAGGTCAGCAGAGCTGCTCTAGAACCCTAGAACCAGGTCTGCAGAGCTGCTATAGAAACAGAGAACCAGGTCAGCAGAGATGCTTCAAAGCCAGAGAACCGGGTCAGCAGAGCAAATTTAGAGCCAGAGAACCAGGTCAGCAGAGCTGCTCTAGAGCCTAAGAACCAGGAATGCAGAGCTGCTGTAGAGCCTAAGAACAAGGTCAGCAGAGCTGCTCTAGAGGCAGAGAACCAGGTCAGCAGAGCTGCTTTAGAGCCAGAAAACCAGGTCAGTAGCGCTGCTTCAAAGCCAGAAAACAAAGTCAGCAGAGCCGTTGTAGAGCCAGAGAACCAGGTCAGCAGAGGTGCTCTACAGCCTAAGAACCAGGTCAGCAGAGCTGCTCTAGAGCCAGAGAATCAGGTCAGCAGAGCTGCTCTAGAGCCAGAGATCCAGGTCAGCAGAGCTGCTCTAGAGCCAGAGAACCAAGTCAGCAGAGCTTCTTTAGAGCCATAGAATCAGGTCAGCAGAGCTGCTCTAGAGCCCTAGAACCAGATCAGCAGAGCTGCTCTAGATCCAGAGAACCAGGTCAGCAGAGCTGCTTTAGAGCCAGGGAACCAGGTCAGCAGAGGTGCTCTACAGCCAGAGAACCAAGTCAGCAGAGCTTCTTTAGAGCCATAGAATCAGGTCAGCAGAGCTGCTCTAGAGCCAGAGATCCAGGTCAGCAGAGCTGCTCTAGAGCCAGAGAACCAAGTCAGCAGAGCTTCTTTAGAGCCATAGAATCAGGTCAGCAGAGCTGCTCTAGAGCCCTAGAACCAGATCAGCAGAGCTGCTCTAGATCCAGAGAACCAGGTCAGCAGAGCTGCTTTAGAGCCAGGGAACCAGGTCAGCAGAACTGCTCTAGAGCGAGAGAACAAGGTCAGCAGAGATGCTTCAAAGCCAGAGAACCAGGTCAGCAGAGCTGCTTCAAGGCAAGAGAACAGGGTCAGCAGAGCCGTTTTAGAGCCAGAGAACCAAGTAAGCAGAGCTGCTCTAGACCCTATGAACCAGGAATGCAGAGCTGCTTTAGAGCCTAAGAACAAGGTCAGCAGAGCTGCTCTAGAGCCAGAGAACCAGGTCAGCAGAGCTGCTTCAAAGCCAGAGAACCAGGTCAGCAGAGCTGCTTCAAAGCAAGAGAACAGGGTCAGCAGAGCCGTTTTAGAGCCAGAGAACCAGGTAAGCAGAGCTGCTCTAGACCCTAAGAACCAGGAATGCAGAGCTGCTTTAGAGCCTAAGAACAAGGTCAGCAGAGCTGCTCTAGAGCCAGAAAACCAGGTTAGCAGCGCGCCTTCAAAGCCAGAAAACCAGGTCAGCAGAGCCGTTGTAGAGCCAGAGAACCAGGTCAGCAGAATTGCTCTACAGCCTAAGAACCAGGTCAGCAGAGCTGCTCTAGAGCCAGAGAACCAGGTCAGCAGAGCTGCTTTAGAGCCAGAAAACCAGGTAAGCAGCGCGGCTTCAAAGAAAGAAAACCAGGTCAGCAGAGCCGTTTTAGAGCCTAAGAACAAGGTCAGCAGAGTTGCTTTAGAGCCAGAGAACCAGACCAGCTGAGCTGCTTCAAAGCCAGAGAACCAAGTCAGCAGAGCTGCTTTAGAGCCATAGAATCAGGTCAGCAGAGCTGCTCTAGATCCAGAGAACCAGGTCAGCAGAGCTGCTTTAGAGCCAGAGAACCAGGTCAGCAGAACTGCTTTAGAGGGAGAGAACCAGCTCTGCAGAGATGCTCTAGAGCCAGAGAACCAGGTCAGCAGAGATGCTTCAAAGCCAGAGAACCAGCTCAGCAGAGCTGCTTCAAAGCCAGAGAACCGGGTCAGCAGAGCCGTTTTAGAGCCAGAGAACCAGGTCAGCAGAGCTGCTCTAGAGCGTAAGAACCAGGAATGCAGAGCTGCTTTAGAGCCTAAGAACAAGGTCAGCAGAGCTGCTCTAGAGCCAGAGAACCAGGTCAGCACAGCTGCTTTAGAGCCAGAAAACCAGGTCAGCAGCACGGCTTCAAAGCCAGAAAACCAGGTCAGCAGAGCCATTGTAGAGCCAGAGAACCAGGTCAGCAGAGTTGCTCTACAGCCTAAGAACCAGGTCAGCAGAGCTGCTGTAGAGCCAGAGAACCAGGTCAGAAGAGCAGCTTCAAAGCCAGAGAACCAGGTCAGCAGAACTGCTTTAGCGCAATAAAGCCAGGTCAGCAGAGTTGCTCTAGAGCCAGAGAACTAGGTCAGCAGAGCTGCTTTAGAGCCTTGAGAAACAGGTCAGCAGAGCTCCTCTAGAGGCTAAGAACCAGGTCAGTGGAGCTGCTCAAGTGCCTGAGAACCAGGTCAGCAGAGCTGCTGTAGAGCCAGAGAAAACAGGTCAGCAGAGCTGCTTTAGTGGGAGAGAACAGGTCAGCAGAGCTGCCTTAGAGCCAGAGAACCAGGTCAGCAGAACGGGTTAGAGGGAGAGAACCAGGTCAGCAGAGCTGCTCTAAAGCCAGAGAACCAGGTCAGCAGAGATGCTTCAAAGCCATAGAAACAGGTCAGCAGATCCGTTTAGAGCCAGTGAACCAGGTCAGCAGAGTTGCTCTAGAGCCTAAGACCAGGTCTGCAGAGCTGCTATAGAGACTAAGAACAAGGTCAGCAGAGCTGCTTTAGAGCCAGAGAACCAGGTCAGCTGAGCTGCTCAAAGCCAGAGAACCAAGTCAGCAAAGCTGCTTTAGAGCCCTAGAATCAGGTCAGCAGAGCTGCTCTAGAACCCTAGAACCAGGTCTGCAGAGCTGCTATAGAAACAGAGAACCAGGTCAGCAGAGATGCTTCAAAGCCAGAGAACCCGGGTCAGCAGAGCAATTTTAGAGCCAGAGAACCAGGTCAGCAGAGCTGCTATAGAGCCTAAGAACCAGGAATGCAGAGCTGCTGTAGAGCCTAAGAACAAGGTCAGCAGAGCTGCTCTAGAGGCAGAGAACCAGGTCAGCAGAGCTGCTTTAGAGCCAGAAAACCTGGTCAGTAGCGCTGCTTCAAAGCCAGAAACAAAGTCAGCAGAGCCGTGTAGAGCCAGAGAACCAGGTCAGCAGAGGTGCTCTACAGCCTAAGAACCAGGTCAGCAGAGCTGCTCTAGAGCCAGAGAACCAGGGCCACAGAGCTGCTTCAAAGCCAGAGAACCAGGTCAGCAGAACTGCTTTAGCGCAATAGAGCCAGGTCAGCAAGTTGTTCTAGAGCCAGAGAACTAGGTCAGCAGAGCAGCTTTAGAGCCAGAGAACCAGGTCAGCAGAGCTGCTTTAGAGCCAGAGAACTAGGTCAGCAGAGCTGCTCTAGAGCCAGAGAACCGAACCAGGTCAGCAGAGCTTCTCTAGAGCCAGAGAACCAGTTCAGCAGAGCTGCTCTAGAGCCAGAGAACCAGGCCAGCAGAGCTGCTCTAGAGCCAGAGAACCAGGTCAGCAGACATGCTTCAAAGCCAGAGAACCAGGTCAGCATAGCTGCTCTAGAGCCAGAGAACCAGGTCAGCAGAGCTGCTCTAGAGCCAGAGAACCAGGTCAGCAGAGCTGCTCTAGAGCCAGAGAGCCAGGTCAGCAGACATGCTTCAAAGCCAGAGAACCAGGTCAGCAGAGCTGTTTTAGAGCCATAGAACCAGGTCAGCAGAGCTGCTTCAAAGCCAGAGTTCCAGGTCAGCAGAGCCCGTTTTAGAGTCAGAGAACCAGGTCAGCAGAGGTGCTCTAGAGCCTAATAACCAGGTTTGCAGAGCTGCTATAGAGACAGAGAACTAGGTCAGCAGAGCTGCTTCAAAGCCAGAGAACCAGGTCAGCAGAGCCATTTTAGAGCCAGAGAACCAGGTCAGCAGAGCTGCTTCAAGCCAGAGAACCAGGTCAGCAGAACTGCTTTAGCGCCATAGATCCAGGTCAGCAGAGATGCTCTAGAGCCAGAGAACTAGGTCAGCAGAGCTGCTTTAGAGCCAAAGAAACAGGTCAGCAGAGCTCCTCTAGAGCCTAAGAACCAGGTCAGTGGAGCTGCTCTAGAGCCTAAGAACCAGGTCAGCAGAACTGCTGTAGAGCCAGGGAAACCAGGTCAGCAGAGCTGCTTTAGAGGGAGAGAACCAGGTCAGCAGAGCTGCTTTCTAGCCAGAGAACCAGGTCAGCAGAACGGTTTTAGAGGGAGAGAACCAGGTCAGCAGAGGTGCTCTAGAGCCAGAGAACCAGGTCAGCAGAACTGCTTTAGAGGGAGAGAACCAGGTCTGCAGAGATGCTCTAGAGCCAGAGAACCAGGTCAGCAGAGATGCTTCAAACCCAGAGATCCAGGTCAGCAGAGCTGCTTCAAAGCCAGAGAACCTGGTCAGCAGAGCCGTTTTAGATCCAGAGAACCAGGTCAGCAGAGCTGCTCTAGACCCTAAGAACCAGGAATGCAGAGCTGCTTTAGAGCCTAAGAACAAGGTCAGCAGAGCTGCTTTAGAGCCAGAAAACCAGGTCAGCAGCGCAGCTTCAAAGCCAGAAAACCAGGTCAGCAGAGCCGTTGTAGAGCCAGAGAACCAGGTCAGCAGAGTTGCTCTACAGCCTAAGAACCAGGTCAGCAGAGCTGCTTTAGCGGAATAAAGCCAGGTCAGCAGAGTTGCTCTAGAGCCAGAGAACTAGGTCAGCAGAGCTGCTTTAGAGCCTTGAGAAACAGGTCAGCAGAGCTCCTCTAGAGGCTAAGAACCAGGTCAGTGGAGCTGCTCAAGTGCCTGAGAACCAGGTCAGCAGAGCTGCTGTAGAGCCAGGGAAAACAGGTCAGCAGAGCTGCTTTAGTGGGAGAGAACCAGGTCAGCAGAGCTGCTTTAGAGCCAGAGAACCAGGTCAGCAGAACGGGTTGAGAGGGAGAGAACCAGGTCAGCAGAGCTGCTCTAAAGCCAGAGAACCAGGTCAGCAGAGATGCTTCAAAGCCACAGAAACAGGTCAGCAGATCCGTTTTAGAGCCAGTGAACCAGGTCAGCAGAGTTGCTCTAGAGCCTAAGAACCAGGTCTGCAGAGCTGCTATAGAGCCTAAGAACAAGGTCAGCAGAGCTGCTTTAGAGCCAGAGAACCAGGTCAGCTGAGCTGCTTCAAAGCCAGAGAACCAAGTCAGCAAAGCTGCTTTAGAGCCCTAGAATCAGGTCAGCAGAGCTGCTCTAGAACCCTAGAACCAGGTCTGCAGAGCTGCTATAGAAACAGAGAACCAGGTCAGCAGAGATGCTTCAAAGCCAGAGAACCGGGTCAGCAGAGCAAATTTAGAGCCAGAGAACCAGGTCAGCAGAGCTGCTCTAGAGCCTAAGAACCAGGAATGCAGAGCTGCTGTAGAGCCTAAGAACAAGGTCAGCAGAGCTGCTCTAGAGGCAGAGAACCAGGTCAGCAGAGCTGCTTTAGAGCCAGAAAACCAGGTCAGTAGCGCTGCTTCAAAGCCAGAAAACAAAGTCAGCAGAGCCGTTGTAGAGCCAGAGAACCAGGTCAGCAGAGGTGCTCTACAGCCTAAGAACCAGGTCAGCAGAGCTGCTCTAGAGCCAGAGAACCAGGGCCACAGAGCTGCTTCAAAGCCAGAGAACCAGGTCAGCAGAACTGCTTTAGCGCAATAGAGCCAGGTCAGCAAAGTTGTTCTAGAGCCAGAGAACTAGGTCAGCAGAGCAGCTTTAGAGCCAGAGAACCAGGTCAGCAAGGCTGCTTTAGAGCCAGAGAATCAGGTCAGCAGAGCTGCTTTAGAGATAGAGAACTAGGTCAGCAGAGCTGCTCTAGAGCCAGAGAACCGAACCAGGTCAGCAGAGCTGCTCTAGAGCCAGAGAACCAGTTCAGCAGAGCTGCTCTAGAGCCAGAGAACCAGGCCAGCAGAGCTGCTCTAGAGCCAGAGAACCAGGTCAGCAGACATGCTTCAAAGCCAGAGAACCAGGTCAGCATAGCTGCTCTAGAGCCAGAGAACCAGGTCAGCAGAGCTGCTCTAGAGCCAGAGAACCAGGTCAGCAGAGCTGCTCTAGAGCCAGAGAGCCAGGTCAGCAGACATGCTTCAAAGCCAGAGAACCAGGTCAGCAGAGCTGTTTTAGAGCCTAAGAACCAGGTCAGTGGAGCTGCTCTAGAGCCTAAGAACCAGGTCAGCAGAGCTGCTGTAGAGCCAGGGAAACCAGGTCAGCAGAGCTGCTTTAGAGGGAGAGAACCAGGTCAGCAGAGCTGCTTTCTAGCCAGAGAACCAGGTCAGCAGAACGGTTTTAGAGGGAGAGAACCAGGTCAGCAGAGGTGCTCTAGAGCCAGAGAACCAGGTCAGCAGAACTGCTTTAGAGGGAGAGAACCAGGTCTGCAGAGATGCTCTAGAGCCAGAGAACCAGGTCAGCAGAGATGCTTCAAAGCCAGAGATCCAGGTCAGCAGAGCTGCTTCAAAGCCAGAGAACCTGGTCAGCAGAGCCGTTTTAGAGCCAGAGAACCAGGTCAGCAGAGCTGCTCTAGACCCTGAGAACCAGGAATGCAGAGCTGCTTTAGAGCCTAAGAACAAGGTCAGCAGAGCTGCTATACAGCCAGAGAACCAGGTCAGCAGAGCTGCTTTAGAGCCAGAAAACCAGGTCAGCAGCGCAGCTTCAAAGCCAGAAAACCAGGTCAGCAGAGCCGTTGTAGAGCCAGAGAACCAGGTCAGCAGAGTTGCTCTACAGCCTAAGAACCAGGTCAGCAGAGCTGCTGTAGAGCCAGAGAACCAGGTCAGAAGAGCTGCTTCAAAGCCAGAGAACCAGGTCAGCAGAACTGCTTTAGCGCAATAAAGCCAGGTCAGCAGAGTTGCTCTAGAGCCAGAGAACTAGGTCAGCAGAGCTGCTTTAGAGCCTTGAGAAACAGGTCAGCAGAGCTCCTCTAGAGGCTAAGAACCAGGTCAGTGGAGCTGCTCAAGTGCCTGAGAACCAGGTCAGCAGAGCTGCTGTAGAGCCAGGGAAAACAGGTCAGCAGAGCTGCTTTAGTGGGAGAGAACCAGGTCAGCAGAGCTGCTTTAGAGCCAGAGAACCAGGTCAGCAGAACGGGTTGAGAGGGAGAGAACCAGGTCAGCAGAGCTGCTCTAAAGCCAGAGAACCAGGTCAGCAGAGATGCTTCAAAGCCACAGAAACAGGTCAGCAGATCCGTTTTAGAGCCAGTGAACCAGGTCAGCAGAGTTGCTCTAGAGCCTAAGAACCAGGTCTGCAGAGCTGCTATAGAGCCTAAGAACAAGGTCAGCAGAGCTGCTTTAGAGCCAGAGAACCAGGTCAGCTGAGCTGCTTCAAAGCCAGAGAACCAAGTCAGCAAAGCTGCTTTAGAGCCCTAGAATCAGGTCAGCAGAGCTGCTCTAGAACCCTAGAACCAGGTCTGCAGAGCTGCTATAGAAACAGAGAACCAGGTCAGCAGAGATGCTTCAAAGCCAGAGAACCGGGTCAGCAGAGCAAATTTAGAGCCAGAGAACCAGGTCAGCAGAGCTGCTCTAGAGCCTAAGAACCAGGAATGCAGAGCTGCTGTAGAGCCTAAGAACAAGGTCAGCAGAGCTGCTCTAGAGCCAGAAAACCAGGTCAGTAGCGCTGCTTCAAAGCCAGAAAACAAAGTCAGCAGAGCCGTTGTAGAGCCAGAGAACCAGGTCAGCAGAGGTGCTCTACAGCCTAAGAACCACGTCAGCAGAGCTGCTCTAGAGCCAGAGAACCAGGGCCACAGAGCTGCTTCAAAGCCAGAGAACCAGGTCAGCAGAACTGCTTTAGCGCAATAGAGCCAGGTCAGCAAAGTTGTTCTAGAGCCAGAGAACTAGGTCAGCAGAGCAGCTTTAGAGCCAGAGAACCAGGTCAGCAAGGCTGCTTTAGAGCCAGAGAATCAGGTCAGCAGAGCTGCTTTAGAGATAGAGAACTAGGTCAGCAGAGCTGCTCTAGAGCCAGAGAACCGAACCAGGTCAGCAGAGTTGCTCTAGAGCCAGAGAACCAGTTCAGCAGAGCTGCTCTAGAGCCAGAGAACCAGGCCAGCAGAGCTGCTCTAGAGCCAGAGAACCAGGTCAGCAGACATGCTTCAAAGCCAGAGAACCAGGTCAGCATAGCTGCTCTAGAGCCAGAGAACCAGGTCAGCAGAGCTGCTCTAGAGCCAGAGAACCAGGTCAGCAGAGCTGCTCTAGAGCCAGAGAGCCAGGTCAGCAGACATGCTTCAAAGCCAGAGAACCAGGTCAGCAGAGCTGTTTTAGAGCCGTAGAACCAGGTCAGCAGAGCTGCTTCAAAGCCAGAGTTCCAGGTCAGCAGAGCCGTTTTAGAGTCAGAGAACCAGGTCAGCAGAGGTGCTCTAGAGCCTAATAACCAGGTCTGCAGAGCTGCTATAGAGACAGAGAACTAGGTCAGCAGAGATGCGTCAAAGCCAGAGAACCAGGTCAGCAGAGCTGCTTCAAAGCCAGAGAACCAGGTCAGCAGAGCCGTTTTAGAGCCAGAGAACCAGGTCAGCAGAGCTGCTTCAAAGCCAGAGAACCAGGTCAGCAGAACTGCTTTAGCGCCATAGATCCAGGTCAGCAGAGATGCTCTAGAGCCAGAGAACTAGGTCAGCAGAGCTGCTTTAGAGCCAAAGAAACAGGTCAGCAGAGCTCCTCTAGAGCCTAAGAACCAGGTCAGTGGAGCTGCTCTAGAGCCTAAGAACCAGGTCAGCAGAGCTGCTGTAGAGCCAGGGAAACCAGGTCAGCAGAGCTGCTTTAGAGGGAGAGAACCAGGTCAGCAGAGCTGCTTTCTAGCCAGAGAACCAGGTCAGCAGAACGGTTTTAGAGGGAGAGAACCAGGTCAGCAGAGGTGCTCTAGAGCCAGAGAACCAGGTCAGCAGAACTGCTTTAGAGGGAGAGAACCAGGTCTGCAGAGATGCTCTAGAGCCAGAGAACCAGGTCAGCAGAGATGCTTCAAAGCCAGAGAACCAGGTCAGCAGAGCTGCTTCAAAGCCAGAGAACCTTGTCAGCAGAGCCGTTTTAGAGCCAGAGAACCAGGTCAGCAGAGCTGCTCTAGGCCCTAAGAACCAGGAATGCAGAGCTGCTTTAGAGCCTAAGAACAAGGTCAGCAGAGCTGCTATACAGCCAAAGAACCAGGTCAGCAGAGCTGCTTTAGAGCCAGAAAACCAGGTCAGCAGCGCAGCTTCAAAGCCAGAAAACCAGGTCAGCAGAGCCGTTGTAGAGCCAGAGAACCAGGTCAGCAGAGTTGCTCTACAGCCAGAGAACCAGTTCAGCAGAGCTGCTTTAGAGCCAGAAAACCAGGTCAGCAGAACTGCTTTATAGGGAGAGAACCAGCTCTGCAGAGATGCTCTAGAGCCAGAGAACCAGGTCAGCAGAGATGCTTCAAAGCCAGAGAACCAGGGCAGCAGAGCTGCTTCAAAGCCAGAGAACCGGGTCAGCAGAGTTGCTCTACAGCCTAAGAACCAGGTCAGCAGAGCTGCTCTAGAGCCAGAGAACCAGGTCAGCAGAGCTGTTCTAGAGCCAGAGAACCAGGTAAGCAGTCATGCTTCAAAGCCATAGAACCAGGTCAGCAGAGCTGCTTCAAAGCCAGAGTTCCAGGTCAGCAGAGCCGTTTTAGAGTCAGAGAACCAGGTCAGCAGAGGTGCTCTAGAGCCTAATAACCAGGTCTGCAGAGATGCTTCAAAGACAGAAAACCAGGTCAGCAGAGCCGTTTTAGAGCCTAAGAACAAGGTCAGCAGAGTTGCTTTAGAGCCAGAGAACCAGGACAGCTGAGCTGCTTCAAAGCCAGAGAACCAAGTCAGCAGAGCTGCTTTAGAGCCATAGAATCAGGTCAGCAGAGCTGCTCTAGATCCAGAGAACCAGGTCAGCAGAGCTGCTTTAGAGCCAGAGAACCAGGTCAGCAGAACTGCTTTAGAGGGAGAGAACCAGCTCTGCAGAGATGCTCTAGAGCCAGAGAACCAGGTCAGCAGAGATGCTTCAAAGCCAGAGAACCAGGTCAGCAGAGCTGCTTCAAAGCCAGAGAACCGGGTCAGCAGAGCCATTTTAGAGCCAGAGAACCAGGTCAGCAGAGCTGCTCTAGAGCGTAAGAACCAGGAATGCAGAGCTGCTTTAGAGCCTAAGAACAAGGTCAGCAGAGCTGCTCCAGAGCCAGAGAA
Source organism: Triturus cristatus (assembly GCF_964204655.1). Classification (NCBI taxonomy): domain Eukaryota; kingdom Metazoa; phylum Chordata; class Amphibia; order Caudata; family Salamandridae; genus Triturus; species Triturus cristatus. The sequence continues at coordinate 726,835,605 of NC_140579.1, read as the reverse complement.
CCAGGTCAGCACAGCTGCTTTAGAGCCAGAAAACCAGGTCAGCAGCACGGCTTCAAAGCCAGAAAACCAGGTCAGCAGAGCCGTTGTAGAGCCAGAGAACCAGGTCAGCAGAGTTGCTCTACAGCCTAAGAACCAGGTCAGCAGAGCTGCTGTAGAGCCAGAGAACCAGGTCAGAAGAGCTGCTTCAAAGCCAGAGAACCAGGTCAGCAGAACTGCTTTAGCGCAATAGAGCCAGGTCAGCAGAGTTGCTCTAGAGCCAGAGAACTAGGTCAGCAGAGCTGCTTTAGAGCCTTGAGAAACAGGTCAGCAGAGTTCCTCTAGAGGATAAGAACCAGGTCAGTGGAGCTGCTCAAGTGCCTGAGAACCAGGTCAGCAGAGCTGCTGTAGAGCCAGAGAAAACAGGCCAGCAGAGTTGCTTTAGTGGGAGAGAACCAGGTCAGCAGAGCTGCTTTAGAGCCAGAGAACCAGGTCAGCAGAACGGCTTTAGAGGGAGAGAACCAGGTCAGCAGAGCTGCTCTAGAGCCAGAGAACCAGGTCAGCAGAGATGCTTTAGAGCCATAGAACCAGGTCAGCAGATCCGTTTTAGAGCCAGTGAACCAGGTCAGCAGAGTTGCTCTAGAGCCTAAGAACCAGGTCTGCAGAGCTGCTATAGAGCCTAAGAACAAGGTCAGCAGAGCTGCTTTAGAGCCAGAGAACCAGGTCAGCTGAGCTGCTGCAAAGCCAGAGAACCAGGTCAGCAGAACTGCTTTAGAGGGAGAGAACCAGCTCTGCAGAGATGCTCTAGAGCCAGAGAACCAGGTCAGCAGAGATGCTTCAAAGCCAGAGAACCAGGTCAGCAGAACTGCTTTAGCGCCATAGATCCAGGTCAGCAGAGATGCTCTAGAGCCAGAGAACTAGGTCAGCAGAGCTGCTTTAGAGCCAAAGAAACAGGTCAGCAGAGCTCTTCTAGAGCCTAAGAACCAGGTCAGTGGAGCTGCTCTAGAGCCTAAGAACCAGGTCAGCAGAGCTGCTGTAGAGCCAGGGAAACCAGGTCAGCAGAGCTGCTTTAGAGGGAGAGAAGCAGGTCAGCAGAGCTGCTTTCTAGCCAGAGAACCAGGTCAGCAGAACGGTTTTAGAGGGAGAGAACCAGGTCAGCAGAGGTGCTCTAGAGCCAGAGAACCAGGTCAGCAGAACTGCTTTAGAGGGAGAGAACCAGGTCTGCAGAGATGCTCTAGAGCCAGAGAACCAGGTCAGCAGAGATGCTTCAAAGCCAGAGAACCAGGTCAGCAGAGCTGCTTCAAAGCCAGAGAACCTGGTCAGCAGAGCCGTTTTAGAGCCAGAGAACCAGGTCAGCAGAGCTGCTCTAGACCCTAAGAACCAGGAATGCAGAGCTGCTTTAGAGCCTAAGAACAAGGTCAGCAGAGCTGCTATACAGCCAAAGAACCAGGTCAGCAGAGCTGCTTTAGAGCTTGAAAACCAGGTCAGCAGCGCAGCTTCAAAGCCAGAAAACCAGGTCAGCAGAGCCGTTGTAGAGCCAGAGAACCAGGTCAGCAGAGTTGCTCTACAGCCAGAGAACCAGGTCAGCAGAGCTGCTTTAGAGCCAGAAAACCAGGTCAGCAGAACTGCTTTATAGGGAGAGAACCAGCTCTGCAGAGATGCTCTAGAGCCAGAGAACCAAGTCAGCAGAGATGCTTCAAAGCCAGAGAACCAGGTCAGCAGAGCTGCTTCAAAGCCAGAGAACCGGGTCAGCAGAGTTGCTCTACAGCCTAAGAACCAGGTCAGCAGAGCTGCTCTAGAGCCAGAGAACCAGGTCAGCAGAGCTGTTCTAGAGCCAGAGAACCAGGTAAGCAGACATGCTTCAAAGCCAGAGAACCAGGTCAGCAGAGCTGTTTTAGAGCCATAGAACCAGGTCAGCAGAGCTGCTTCAAAGCCAGAGTTCCAGGTCAGCAGAGCCGTTTTAGAGTCAGAGAACCAGGTCAGCAGAGGTGCTCTAGAGCCTAATAACCAGGTCTGCAGAGATGCTTCAAAGACAGAAAACCAGGTCAGCAGAGCCGTTTTAGAGCCTAAGAACAAGGTCAGCAGAGTTGCTTTAGAGCCAGAGAACCAGGACAGCTGAGCTGCTTCAAAGCCAGAGAACCAAGTCAGCAGAGCTGCTTTAGAGCCATAGAATCAGGTCAGCAGAGCTGCTCTAGATCCAGAGAACCAGGTCAGCAGAGCTGCTTTAGAGCCAGAGAACCAGGTCAGCAGAACTGCTTTAGAGGGAGAGAACCAGCTCTGCAGAGATGCTCTAGAGCCAGAGAACCAGGTCAGCAGAGATGCTTCAAAGCCAGAGAACCAGGTCAGCAGAGCTGCTTCAAAGCCAGAGAACCGGGTCAGCAGAGCCGTTTTAGAGCCAGAGAACCAGGTCAGCAGAGCTGCTCTAGAGCGTAAGAACCAGGAATGCAGAGCTGCTTTAGAGCCTAAGAACAAGGTCAGCAGAGCTGCTCCAGAGCCAGAGAACCAGGTCAGCACAGCTGCTTTAGAGCCAGAAAACCAGGTCAGCAGCACGGCTTCAAAGCAAGAAAACCAGGTCAGCAGAGCCGTTGTAGAGCCAGAGAACCAGGTCAGCAGAGTTGCTCTACAGCCTAAGAACCAGGTCAGCAGAGCTGCTGTAGAGCCAGAGAACCAGGTCAGAAGAGCTGCTTCAAAGCCAGAGAACCAGGTCAGCAGAACTGCTTTAGCGCAATAGAGCCAGGTCAGCAGAGTTGCTCTAGAGCCAGAGAACTAGGTCAGCAGAGCTGCTTTAGAGCCTTGAGAAACAGGTCAGCAGAGTTCCTCTAGAAGCTAAGAACCAGGTCAGTGGAGCTGCTCAAGTGCCTGAGAACCAGGTCAGCAGAGCTGCTGTAGAGCCAGAGAAAACAGGCCAGCAGAGCTGCTTTAGTGGGAGAGGACCAGGTCAGCAGAGCTGCTTTAGAGCCAGAGAACCAGGTCAGCAGAACGGCTTTAGAGGGAGAGAACCAGGTCAGCAGAGCTGCTCTAGAGCCAGAGAACCAGGTCAGCAGAGATGCTTTAAAGCCATAGAACCAGGTCAGCAGATCCGTTTTAGAGCCAGTGAACCAGGTCAGCAGAGTTGCTCTAGAGCCTAAGAACCAGGTCTGCAGAGCTGCTATAGAGCCTAAGAACAAGGTCAGCAGAGCTGCTTTAGAGCCAGAGAACCAGGTCAGCTGAGCTGCTTCAAAGCCAGAGAACCAGGTCAGCAGAACTGCTTTAGAGGGAGAGAACCAGCTCTGCAGAGATGCTCTAGAGCCAGAGAACCAGGTCAGCAGAGATGCTTCAAAGCCAGAGAACCAGGTCAGCAGAGCTGCTTCAAAGCCAGAGAACCGGGTCAGCAGAGCCGTTTTAGAGCCAGAGAACCAGGTCAGCAGAGCTGCTCTAGAGCGTAAGAACCAGGAATGCAGAGCTGCTTTAGAGCCTAAGAACAAAGTCAGCAGAGCTGCTCTAGAGCCAGAGAACCAGGTCAGCACAGCTGCTTTAGAGCCAGAAAACCAGGTCAGCAGCACGGCTTCAAAGCCAGAAAACCAGGTCAGCAGAGCCGTTGTAGATCCAGAGAACCAGGTCAGCAGAGTTGCTCTACAGCCTAAGAACCAGGTCAGCAGAGCTGCTGTAGAGCCAGAGAACCAGGTCAGAAGAGCTGCTTCAAAGCCAGAGAACCAGGTCAGCAGAACTGCTTTAGCGCAATAGAGCCAGGTCAGCAGAGTTGCTCTAGAGCCAGAGAACTAGGTCAGCAGAGCTGCTTTAGAGCCTTGAGAAACAGGTCAGCAGAGTTCCTCTAGAGGCTAAGAACCAGGTCAGTGGAGCTGCTCAAGTGCCTGAGAACCAGGTCAGCAGAGCTGCTGTAGAGCCAGAGAAAACAGGTCAGCAGAGCTGCTTTAGTGGGAGAGAACCAGGTCAGCAGAGCTGCTTTAGAGCCAGAGAACCAGGTCAGCAGAGCTGCTCTAGAGCCAGAGAACCAGGTCAGCAGAGATGCTTCAAAGCCATAGAACCAGGTCAGCAGATCCGTTTTAGAGCCAGTGAACCAGGTCAGCAGAGTTGCTCTAGAGCCTAAGAACCAGGTCTGTAGAGCTGCTATAGAGCCTAAGACCAAGGTCAGTAGAGCTGCTTTAGAGCCGTAGAATCAGGTCAGCAGAGCTGCTCTAGAACCCTAGAACCAGGTCTGCAGAGCTGCTATAGAAACAGAGAACCAGGTCAGCAGAGATGCTTCAAAGCCAGAGAACCGGGTCAGCAGAGCAATTTTAGAGCCAGAGAACCAGGTCAGCAGAGCTGCTCTAGAGCCTAAGAACCAGGAATGCCGTGCTGCTGTAGAGCCTAAGAACAAGGTCAGCAGAGCTGCTCTAGAGGCAGAGAACCAGTTCAGCAGAGCTGCTTTAGAGCCAGAAAACCAGGTCAGTAGCGCTGCTTCAAAGCCAGAAAACAAAGTCAGCAGAGCTGTTGTAGAGCCAGAGAACCAGGTCAGCAGAGGTGTTCTAGAGCCTAAGAACCAGGTCAGGAGAGCTGCTCTAGAGCCAGAGAACCAGGGCCACAGAGCTGCTTCAAAGCCAGAGAACCAGGTCAGCAGAACTGCTTTAGCGCAATAGAGCCAGGTCAGCAAAGTTGTTCTAGAGCCAGAGAACTAGGTCAGCAGAGCAGCTTTAGAGCCAGTGAAGCAGGTCAGCAGAGCTGCTTTAGAGCCAGAAAATCAGGTCAGCAGAGCTGCTTTAGAGCCAGAGAACCAGGTCAGCAGAGCTGCTCTAGAGCCAGAGAACCGAACCAGGTCAGGAGAGCTGCTCTAGAGCCAGAGAACCAGTTCAGCAGAGCTGCTCTAGAGCCAGAGAACCAGGCCAGCAGAGCTGCTCTAGAGCCAGAGAACCAGGTCAGCAGACATGCTTCAAAGCCAGAGAACCAGGTCAGCAGAGCTGCTCTAGAGCCAGAGAACCAGGTCAGCAGAGCTGCTCTAGAGCCAGAGAACCAGGTCCGCAGAGCTGCTCTAGAGCCAGAGAACCAGGTAAGCAGATATGCTTCAAAGCCAGAGAACCAGGTCAGCAGAGCTGTTTTAGAGCCATAGAACCAGGTCAGCAGAGCTGCTTCAAAGCCAGAGTTCCAGGTCAGCAGAGCAGTTTTAGAGTCAGAGAACCAGGTCAGCAGAGGTGCTCTAGAGCCTAATAACCAGGTCTGCAGAGCTGCTATAGAGACAGAGAACTAGGTCAGCAGAACTGCTTTAGAGTCAGAGAACCAGGTCCGCAGAACTGCTTTAGAGGGAGAGAACAAGGTCAGCAGAGATGCTCTAGATCCAGAGAACCAGGTCAGCAGAGATGCGTCAAAGCCAGAGAACCAGGTCAGCAGAGCTGCTTCAAAGCCAGAGAACCAGGTCAGCAGAGCCGTTTTAGAGCCAGAGAACCAGGTCAGCAGAGCTGCTTCAAAGCCAGAGAACCAGGTCAGCAGAACTGCTTTAGCGCCATAGATCCAGGTCAGCAGAGTTGCTCTAGAGCCAGAGAACTAGGTCAGCAGAGCTGCTTTAGAGCCAAAGAAACAGGTCAGCAGAGCTCCTCTAGAGCCTAAAAACCAGGTCAGTGGAGCTGCTCTAGAGCCTAAGAACCAGGTCAGCAGAGCTGCTGTAGAGCCAGGGAAACCAGGTCAGCCAAGCTGCTTTAGAGTGAGAGAACCAGGTCAGCAGAGCTGCTTTAGAGCCAGAGAACCAGGTCATCAGAACGGTTTTAGAGGGAGAGAACCAGGTCAGCAGAGGTGCTCTAGAGCCAGAGAACCAGGTCAGCAGAGATGCTTCAAAGCCAGAGAACCAGGTCAGCAGAGCCGTTTTAGAGCCAGAGAACCAGGTCAGCAGAGCTGCTCCAGAGCCTAAGAACCAGGAATGCAGAGCTGCTTTAGAGGCTAAGAACAAGTTCAGCAGAGCTGCTCTAGAGCCAGAGAACAAGGTCAGCAGAGCTGCTTTAGTGGGAGAGAACCAGGTCAGCAGAGCTGCTTTAGAGCCAGAGAACCAGGTCAGCAGAGCTGCTCTAGAGCCAGAGAACCAGGTCAGCAGAGATGCTTCAAAGCCATAGAACCAGGTCAGCAGATCCGTTTTAGAGCCAGTGAACCAGGTCAGCAGAGTTGCTCTAGAGCCTAAGAACCAGGTCTGTAGAGCTGCTATAGAGCCTAAGACCAAGGTCAGCAGAGCTGCTTTAGAGCCCTAGAATCAGGTCAGCAGAGCTGCTCTAGAACCCTAGAACCAGGTCTGCAGAGCTGCTATAGAAACAGAGAACCAGGTCAGCAGAGATGCTTCAAAGCCAGAGAACCGGGTCAGCAGAGCAATTTTAGAGCCAGAGAACCAGGTCAGCAGAGCTGCTCTAGAGCCTAAGAACCAGGAATGCCGTGCTGCTGTAGAGCCTAAGAACAAGGTCAGCAGAGCTGCTCTAGAGGCAGAGAACCAGTTCAGCAGAGCTGCTTTAGAGCCAGAAAACCAGGTCAGTAGCGCTGCTTCAAAGCCAGAAAACAAAGTCAGCAGAGCTGTTGTAGAGCCAGAGAACCAGGTCAGCAGAGGTGTTCTAGAGCCTAAGAACCAGGTCAGGAGAGCTGCTCTAGAGCCAGAGAACCAGGGCCACAGAGCTGCTTCAAAGCCAGAGAACCAGGTCAGCAGAACTGCTTTAGCGCAATAGAGCCAGGTCAGCAAAGTTGTTCTAGAGCCAGAGAACTAGGTCAGCAGAGCAGCTTTAGAGCCAGTGAAGCAGGTCAGCAGAGCTGCTTTAGAGCCAGAAAATCAGGTCAGCAGAGCTGCTTTAGAGCCAGAGAACCAGGTCAGCAGAGCTGCTCTAGAGCCAGAGAACCGAACCAGGTCAGGAGAGCTGCTCTAGAGCCAGAGAACCAGTTCAGCAGAGCTGCTCTAGAGCCAGAGAACCAGGCCAGCAGAGCTGCTCTAGAGCCAGAGAACCAGGTCAGCAGACATGCTTCAAAGCCAGAGAACCAGGTCAGCAGAGCTGCTCTAGAGCCAGAGAACCAGGTCAGCAGAGCTGCTCTAGAGCCAGAGAACCAGGTCCGCAGAGCTGCTCTAGAGCCAGAGAACCAGGTAAGCAAATATGCTTCAAAGCCAGAGAACCAGGTCAGCAGAGCTGTTTTAGAGCCATAGAACCAGGTCAGCAGAGCTGCTTCAAAGCCAGAGTTCCAGGTCAGCAGAGCAGTTTTAGAGTCAGAGAACCAGGTCAGCAGAGGTGCTCTAGAGCCTAATAACCAGGTCTGCAGAGCTGCTATAGAGACAGAGAACTAGGTCAGCAGAACTGCTTTAGAGTCAGAGAACCAGGTCCGCAGAACTGCTTTAGAGGGAGAGAACAAGGTCAGCAGAGATGCTCTAGATCCAGAGAACCAGGTCAGCAGAGATGCGTCAAAGCCAGAGAACCAGGTCAGCAGAGCTGCTTCAAAGCCAGAGAACCAGGTCAGCAGAGCCGTTTTAGAGCCAGAGAACCAGGTCAGCAGAGCTGCTTCAAAGCCAGAGAACCAGGTCAGCAGAACTGCTTTAGCGCCATAGATCCAGGTCAGCAGAGTTGCTCTAGAGCCAGAGAACTAGGTCAGCAGAGCTGCTTTAGAGCCAAAGAAACAGGTCAGCAGAGCTCCTCTAGAGCCTAAAAACCAGGTCAGTGGAGCTGCTCTAGAGCCTAAGAACCAGGTCAGCAGAGCTGCTGTAGAGCCAGGGAAACCAGGTCAGCCAAGCTGCTTTAGAGTGAGAGAACCAGGTCAGCAGAGCTGCTTTAGAGCCAGAGAACCAGGTCATCAGAACGGTTTTAGAGGGAGAGAACCAGGTCAGCAGAGGTGCTCTAGAGCCAGAGAACCAGGTCAGCAGAGATGCTTCAAAGCCAGAGAACCAGGTCAGCAGAGCCGTTTTAGAGCCAGAGAACCAGGTCAGCAGAGCTGCTCCAGAGCCTAAGAACCAGGAATGCAGAGCTGCTTTAGAGGCTAAGAACAAGTTCAGCAGAGCTGCTCTAGAGCCAGAGAACAAGGTCAGCAGAGCTGCTTTAGAGCCGGAGAACCAGGTCAGCAGAGCTGCTTCAAAGCCAGAGAACCAGGTCAGCAGAGCCGTTGTAGAGCCAGAGAAACAGGTCAGCAGAGTTGCTCTACAGCCTAAGAACCAGGTCAGCAGAGCTGCTCTAGAGCCAGAGAACCAGGTCAGCAGAGCTGCTTCAAAGCCAGAGAACCAGGTCAGCAGATCTGCTTTTGCGCCATAGATCCAGGTCAGCAGAGTTGCTCTAGAGCCAGAGAACTAGGTCAGCAGAGCTGCTTTAGAGCCAGAGAAACAGGTCAGCAGAGCTCCTCTAAAGCCTAAGAACCAGGTCAGTGGAGCTGCTCTAGAGCCTGAGAACCAGGTCAGCAGAGCTGCTTTAGAGCCAGAAAACCAGGTCAGCAGAGCTGCTTCAAAGCCAGAAAACCATGTCAGCAGAGCCGTTGTAGAGCCAGAGAACCAGGTCAACAGAGTTGCTCTACAGCCTAAGAACCAGGTCAGCAGAGCTGTTCTAGAGCCAGAGAACTAGGTCAGCAGAGTTGCTTTAGAGCCAGAGAACCAGGTCAGCAGAGCTGCTTTAGAGCCTAAGAACCAGGTCAGCAGAGCTGCTTTAGAGCCAGAGAATCAGGTCAGCAGAGCTGCTATAGAGCCAGAGAACCAGGTCAGCAGAGCTGCTCTACAGCCAGGGAACCAGGTCAGCAGAGCTGCTCTAGAGCCAGAGAACCAGGTCAGCAGACATGCTTCAAAGCCAGAGAACCAGGTCAGCAGAGCTGCTCTAGAGCCTAAGAAACAGGTCAGCAGAACTGCTCTAGAGCCAGAGAACCATGTCAGCAGAGCTGCTTCAACGCCAGAGAACCAGGTCAGCAGAGCTGCTTTAGAGTCAGAGAACCAGGTCAGCAGAGGTGCTCTAGAGGCTAATAACTAGGTCTGCAGAGCTGCTATAGAGACAGAGAACTAGGTCAGCAGAGCTGCTTTAGAGCCAGAGAACCAGGTCAGCAGAACTGCGTTAGAGGGAGAGAACCAGGTCAGCAGAGATGCTCTAGAGCCAGAGAACCAGGTCAGCAGACATGCTTTAAAGCCAGAGAACCAGGTCAGCAGAGCTGCTCTAGAGCCTAAGAAACAGGTCAGCAGAACTGCTCTAGAGCCAGAGAACCATGTCAGCAGAGCTGCTTCAACGCCAGAGAACCAGGTCAGCAGAGCTGCTTTAGAGTCAGAGAACCAGGTCAGCAGAGGTGCTCTAGAGGCTAATAACTAGGTCTGCAGAGCTGCTATAGAGACAGAGAACTAGGTCAGCAGAGCTGCTTTAGAGCCAGAGAACCAGGTCAGCAGAACTGCGTTAGAGGGAGAGAACCAGGTCAGCAGAGATGCTCTAGAGCCAGAGAACCAGGTAAGCATATATGCTTCAAAGCCAGAGAACCAGGTCAGCAGAGCTGTTTTAGAGCCATAGAACCAGGTCAGCAGAGCTGCTTCAAAGCCAGAGTTCCAGGTCAGCAGAGCCGTTTTAGAGTCAGAGAACCAGGTCAGCAGAGGTGCTCTAGAGCCTAATAACCAGGTCTGCAGAGCTGCTATAGAGACAGAGAACTAGGTCAGCAGAACTGCTTTAGAGTCAGAGAACCAGGTCCGCAGAACTGCTTTAGAGGGAGAGAACAAGGTCAGCAGAGATGCTCTAGATCCAGAGAACCAGGTCAGCAGAGATGCGTCAAAGCCAGAGAACCAGGTCAGCAGAGCTGCTTCAAAGCCAGAGAACCAGGTCAGCAGAGCCGTTTTAGAGCCAGAGAACCAGGTCAGCAGAGCTGCTTCAAAGCCAGAGAACCAGGTCAGCAGAACTGCTTTAGCGCCATAGATCCAGGTCAGCAGAGTTGCTCTAGAGCCAGAGAACTAGGTCAGCAGAGCTGCTTTAGAGCCAAAGAAACAGGTCAGCAGAGCTCCTCTAGAGCCTAAAAACCAGGTCAGTGGAGCTGCTCTAGAGCCTAAGAACCAGGTCAGCAGAGCTGCTGTAGAGCCAGGGAAACCAGGTCAGCCAAGCTGCTTTAGAGTGAGAGAACCAGGTCAGCAGAGCTGCTTTAGAGCCAGAGAACCAGGTCATCAGAACGGTTTTAGAGGGAGAGAACCAGGTCAGCAGAGGTGCTCTAGAGCCAGAGAACCAGGTCAGCAGAGATGCTTCAAAGCCAGAGAACCAGGTCAGCAGAGCCGTTTTAGAGCCAGAGAACCAGGTCAGCAGAGCTGCTCCAGAGCCTAAGAACCAGGAATGCAGAGCTGCTTTAGAGGCTAAGAACAAGTTCAGCAGAGCTGCTCTAGAGCCAGAGAACAAGGTCAGCAGAGCTGCTTTAGAGCCGGAGAACCAGGTCAGCAGAGCTGCTTCAAAGCCAGAGAACCAGGTCAGCAGAGCCGTTGTAGAGCCAGAGAAACAGGTCAGCAGAGTTGCTCTACAGCCTAAGAACCAGGTCAGCAGAGCTGCTCTAGAGCCAGAGAACCAGGTCAGCAGAGCTGCTTCAAAGCCAGAGAACCAGGTCAGCAGATCTGCTTTTGCGCCATAGATCCAGGTCAGCAGAGTTGCTCTAGAGCCAGAGAACTAGGTCAGCAGAGCTGCTTTAGAGCCAGAGAAACAGGTCAGCAGAGCTCCTCTAAAGCCTAAGAACCAGGTCAGTGGAGCTGCTCTAGAGCCTGAGAACCAGGTCAGCAGAGCTGCTTTAGAGCCAGAAAACCAGGTCAGCAGAGCTGCTTCAAAGCCAGAAAACCATGTCAGCAGAGCCGTTGTAGAGCCAGAGAACCAGGTCAACAGAGTTGCTCTACAGCCTAAGAACCAGGTCAGCAGAGCTGTTCTAGAGCCAGAGAACTAGGTCAGCAGAGTTGCTTTAGAGCCAGAGAACCAGGTCAGCAGAGCTGCTTTAGAGCCTAAGAACCAGGTCAGCAGAGCTGCTTTAGAGCCAGAGAATCAGGTCAGCAGAGCTGCTATAGAGCCAGAGAACCAGGTCAGCAGAGCTACTCTACAGCCAGGGAACCAGGTCAGCAGAGCTGCTCTAGAGCCAGAGAACCAGGTCAGCAGACATGCTTCAAAGCCAGAGAACCAGGTCAGCAGAGCTGCTCTAGAGCCTAAGAAACAGGTCAGCAGAACTGCTCTAGAGCCAGAGAACCATGTCAGCAGAGCTGCTTCAACGCCAGAGAACCAGGTCAGCAGAGCTGCTTTAGAGTCAGAGAACCAGGTCAGCAGAGGTGCTCTAGAGGCTAATAACTAGGTCTGCAGAGCTGCTATAGAGACAGAGAACTAGGTCAGCAGAGCTGCTTTAGAGCCAGAGAACCAGGTCAGCAGAACTGCGTTAGAGGGAGAGAACCAGGTCAGCAGAGATGCTCTAGAGCCAGAGAACCAGGTCAGCAGACATGCTTCAAAACCAGAGAACCAGGTCAGCAGAGCTGCTCTAGAGCCTAAGAAACAGGTCAGCAGAACTGCTCTAGAGCCAGAGAACCATGTCAGCAGAGCTGCTTCAACGCCAGAGAACCAGGTCAGCAGAGCTGCTTTAGAGTCAGAGAACCAGGTCAGCAGAGGTGCTCTAGAGGCTAATAACTAGGTCTGCAGAGCTGCTATAGAGACAGAGAACTAGGTCAGCAGAGCTGCTTTAGAGCCAGAGAACCAGGTCAGCAGAACTGCGTTAGAGGGAGAGAACCAGGTCAGCAGAGATGCTCTAGAGCCAGAGAACCAGGTCAGCAGAGATGCGTCAAAGCCAGAGAACCAGGTCAGCAGAGCTGCTTCAAAGCCAGAGAACCAGGTCAGCAGAGCCGTTTTTGAGCCAGAGAACCAGGTCAGCAGAGCTGCTCTGGAGCCTAAGAACCAGGAATGCAGAGCTGCTTTAGAGCCTAAGAACAAGGTCAGCAGAGCTGCTCTAGAGCCAGCGAACAAGGTCAGCAGAGCTGCTTTAGAGCCAGGGAACCAGGTCAGCAGAGCTGCTTCAAAGCCAGAGAACCAGGTCAGCAGATCCGTTGTAGTGCCAGAGAAACAGGTCAGCAGAGTTGCTCTACAGCCTAAGAACCAGGTCAGCAGAGCTGCTATAGAGCCAGAGAACCAGGTCAGCAGAGCTGCTTCAAAGCCTGAGAACCAGGTCAGCAGAACTGCTTTAGCTCCATAGATCCAGGTCAGCAGAGTTGCTCTAGAGCCAGAGAACTAGGTCAGCAGAGCTGCTTTAGAGCCAGAGAAGCAGGTCAGCAGAGCTCCTCTAGAGCCTAAGAACCAGGTCAGTGGAGCTGCTCTAGAGCCTGAGAACCAGGTCAGCAGAGCTGCTGTAGAGCCAGAGAAACCAGGTCAGCAGAGCTGCTTTAGAGGGAGAGAACCAGGTCAGCAGAGCTGCTTTAGAGCCAGAGAACCAGGTCACAGGAACGGCTTTAGAGGGAGAGAACCAGGTCAGCAGAGCTGCTCTAGAGCCAGAGAACCAGGTCAGCAGAGATGCTTCAAAGCCAGAGAACCAGGTCAGCAGAGCCGTTTTAGAGCAAGAGAACCAGGTCAGCAGAGCTGCTCCAGAGCCTAAGAACCAGGTCTCCAGAGTTGCTATAGAGCCTAAGAACAAGGTCAGCAGAGCTGCTCTAGAGCCAGAGAACTATGTCAGCAGAGCCGTTGTTGAGCCATAGAACCAGGTCAGCAGAGCTGATTTAGAGTCATAGCATCAGGTCAGCAGAGCTGCTTTAGAGCCAGAGAACCAGGTCAGCAGAGCTGCTCTAGAGCCAGAGATCCAGGTCAGCAGAGCTGCTCTAGAGCCAGAGAACCAGGTCAGCAGAGCTGCTTCAAAGTCAGAGAACCAGGTCAGCAGAGCCGTTTTAGAGCAAGAGAACCAGGTCAGCAGAGCTGCTCTAGAGCCTAAGAACCAGGTCTGCAGAGCTGCTATAGACCCTAAGAACAAGGTCAGCAGACCTGCTCTAGAGCCAGAGAACAAGGTCAGCAGAGCTGCTTTAGAGCCAGAGAACCAGGTCAGCAGAGCTGCTTCAAAGCCAGAGAACCAGTTCAGCAGAGCTGCTCTACAGCCTAAGAACCAGGTCAGCAGAGCTGCTCTAGAGCCAGAGAACCAGGTCAGCAGAGCTGCTTCAAAGCCAGAGAACCAGGTGAGAAGAGCCTTTGTAGAGCCAGAGAACCAGGTCAGCAGAGCTGCTATACAGCCTAAGAACCAGGTCAGCAGAGCTGCTCTAGAGCCAGAGAACCAGGTCAGCAGAACGGCTTTAGAGGGAGAGAACCAGGTCAGCAGAGCTGCTCTAGAGCCAGAGAACCAGGTCAGCAGAGATGCTTCAAAGCCATAGAACCAGGGCAGCAGAGTTGCTCTAGAGCCTAAGAACCAGGTCTGCAGAGCTGCTATAGAGCCTAAGAACAAGGTCAGCAGAGCTGCTTTAGAGCCAGAGAACCATGTCAGCTGAGATGCTTCAAAGCCAGAGAACCAGGTCAGCAGAGCCGTTTTAGAGCAAGAGAACCAGGTCAGCAGAGCTGCTCCAGAGCCTAAGAACCAGGTCTCCAGAGTTGCTATAGAGCATAAGAACAAGGTCAGCAGAGCTGCTCTAGAGCCAGAGAACTATGTCAGCAGAGCCGTTGTTGAGCCATAGAACCAGGTCAGCAGAGCTGATTTAGAGCCATAGCATCAGGTCAGCAGAGCTGCTTTAGAGCCAGAGAACCAGGTCAGCAGAGCTGCTCTAGAGCCAGAGATCCAGGCCAGCAGAGCTGCTCTAGAGCCAGAGAACCAGGTCAGCAGAGCTGCTTCAAAGTCAGAGAACCAGGTCAGCAGAGCCGTTTTAGAGCAAGATAACCAGGTCAGCAGAGCTGCTCTAGAGCCTAAGAACCAGGTCTGCAGAGCTGCTATAGACCCTAAGAACAAGGTCAGCAGACCTGCTCTAGAGCCAGAGAACAAGGTCAGCAGAGCTGCTTTAGAGCCAGAGAACCAGGTCAGCAGAGCTGCTTCAAAGCCAGAGAACCAGTTCAGCAGAGCTGCTCTACACCCTAAGAACCAGGTCAGCAGAGCTGCTCTAGAGCCAGAGAACCAGGTCAGCAGAGCTGCTTCAAAGAGAGAGAACCAGGTGAGAAGAACCTTTGTAGATCCAGAGAACCAGGTCAGCAGAGCTGCTCTACAGCCTAAGAACCAGGTCAGCAGAGCTGCTCTAGAGCCAGAGAACCAGGTCAGCAGAACGGCTTTAGAGGGAGAGAACCAGGTCAGCAGAGCTGCTCTAGAGCCAGAGAACCAGGTCAGCAGAGATGCTTCAAAGCCATAGAACCAGGTCAGCAGAGTTGCTCTAGAGCCTAAGAACCAGGTCTGCAGAGCTGCTATAGAGCCTAAGAACAAGGTCAGCAGAGCTGCTTTAGAGCCCTAGAATCAGGTCAGCAGAGCTGCTCTAGAACCCTAGAACCAGGTCAGCAGAGCTGCTTTAGAGCCAGAGAACCAGGTCAGCAGAACTGCTTTAGAGGGAGAGAACCAGCTCTGCAGAGATGCTCTAGAGCCAGAGAACCAGGTCAGCAGAGATGCTTCAAAGCCTGAGAACCAGGTCAGCAGAGCTGCTGTAGAGCCAGAGAAACCAGGTCAGCAGAGCTGCTTTAGAGGGAGAGAACCAGGTCAGCAGAGCTGCTTTAGAGCCAGAGAACCAGGTCACAGGAACGGCTTTAGAGGGAGAGAACCAGGTCAGCAGAGCTGCTCTAGAGCCAGAGAACCAGGTCAGCAGAGATGCTTCAAAGCCAGAGAACCAGGTCAGCAGAGCCGTTTTAGAGCAAGAGAACCAGGTCAGCAGAGCTGCTCCAGAGCCTAAGAACCAGGTCTCCAGAGTTGCTATAGAGCCTAAGAACAAGGTCAGCAGAGCTGCTCTAGAGCCAGAGAACTATGTCAGCAGAGCCGTTGTTGAGCCATAGAACCAGGTCAGCAGAGCTGATTTAGAGTCATAGCATCAGGTCAGCAGAGCTGCTTTAGAGCCAGAGAACCAGGTCAGCAGAGCTGCTATAGAGCCAGAGATCCAGGTCAGCAGAGCTGCTCTAGAGCCAGAGAACCAGGTCAGCAGAGCTGCTTCAAAGTCAGAGAACCAGGTCAGCAGAGCCGTTTTAGAGCAAGAGAACCAGGTCAGCAGAGCTGCTCTAGAGCCTAAGAACCAGGTCTGCAGAGCTGCTATAGACCCTAAGAACAAGGTCAGCAGACCTGCTCTAGAGCCAGAGAACAAGGTCAGCAGAGCTGCTTCAAAGTCAGAGAACCAGGTCAGCAGAGCCGTTTTAGAGCAAGAGAACCAGGTCAGCAGAGCTGCTCTAGAGCCTAAGAACCAGGTCTGCAGAGCTGCTATAGACCCTAAGAACAAGGTCAGCAGACCTGCTCTAGAGCCAGAGAACAAGTTCAGCAGAGCTGCTTTAGAGCCAGAGAACCAGGTCAGCAGAGCTGCTTCAAAGCCAGAGAACCAGTTTAGCAGAACTGCTCTACAGCCTAAGAACCAGGTCAGCAGAGCTGCTCTAGAGCCAGAGAACCAGGTCAGCAGAGCTGCTTCAAAGCCAGAGAACCAGGTGAGAAGAGCCTTTGTAGAGCCAGAGAACCAGGTCAGCAGAGCTGCTATACAGCCTAAGAACCAGGTCAGCAGAGCTGCTCTAGAGCCAGAGAACCAGGTCAGCAGAACGGCTTTAGAGGGAGAGAACCAGGTCAGCAGAGCTGCTCTAGAGCCAGAGAACCAGGTCAGCAGAGATGCTTCAAAGCCATAGAACCAGGGCAGCAGAGTTGCTCTAGAGCCTAAGAACCAGGTCTGCAGAGCTGCTATAGAGCCTAAGAACAAGGTCAGCAGAGCTGCTTTAGAGCCAGAGAACCAGGTCAGCTGAGATGCTTCAAAGCCAGAGAACCAGGTCAGCAGAGCCGTTTTAGAGCAAGAGAACCAGGTCAGCAGAGCTGCTCCAGAGCCTAAGAACCAGGTCTCCAGAGTTGCTATAGAGCATAAGAACAAGGTCAGCAGAGCTGCTCTAGAGCCAGAGAACTATGTCAGCAGAGCCGTTGTTGAGCCATAGAACCAGGTCAGCAGAGCTGATTTAGAGCCATAGCATCAGGTCAGCAGAGCTGCTTTAGAGCCAGAGAACCAGGTCAGCAGAGCTGCTCTAGAGCCAGAGATCCAGGCCAGCAGAGCTGCTCTAGAGCCAGAGAACCAGGTCAGCAGAGCTGCTTCAAAGTCAGAGAACCAGGTCAGCAGAGCCGTTTTAGAGCAAGATAACCAGGTCAGCAGAGCTGCTCTAGAGCCTAAGAACCAGGTCTGCAGAGCTGCTATAGACCCTAAGAACAAGGTCAGCAGACCTGCTCTAGAGCCAGAGAACAAAGTCAGCAGAGCTGCTTTAGAGCCAGAGAACCAGGTCAGCAGAGCTGCTTCAAAGCCAGAGAACCAGTTCAGCAGAGCTGCTCTACAGCCTAAGAACCAGGTCAGCAGAGCTGCTCTAGAGCCAGAGAACCAGGTCAGCAGAGCTGCTTCAAAGACAGAGAACCAGGTGAGAAGAACCTTTGTAGAGCCAGAGAACCAGGTCAGCAGAGCTGCTCTACAGCCTAAGAACCAGGTCAGCAGAGCTGCTCTAGAGCCAGAGAACCAGGTCAGCAGAACGGCTTTAGAGGGAGAGAACCAGGTCAGCAGAGCTGCTCTAGAGCCAGAGAACCAGGTCAGCAGAGATGCTTCAAAGCCATAGAACCAGGTCAGCAGAGTTGCTCTAGAGCCTAAGAACCAGGTCTGCAGAGCTGCTATAGAGCCTAAGAACAAGGTCAGCAGAGCTTCTTTAGAGCCAGAGAACCAGGTCAGCTGAGCTGCTTCAAAGCCAGAGAACCAAGTCAGCAGAGCTGCTTTAGAGCCCTAGAATCAGGTCAGCAGAGCTGCTCTAGAACCCTAGAACCAGGTCAGCAGAGCTGCTTTAGAGCCAGAGAACCAGGTCAGCAGAACTGCTTTAGAGGGAGAGAACCAGCTCTGCAGAGATGCTCTAGAGCCAGAGAACCAGGTCAGCAGAGATGATTCAAAGCTAGAGAACCAGGTCAGCAGAGCTGCTTCAAAGCCAGAGAACCAGGTCAGCAGAGCCATTTTAGAGCCAGAGAACCAGGTCAGCAGAGCTGCTCTAGAGCGTAAGAACCAGGAATGCAGAGCTGCTTTAGAGCCTAAGAACAAGGTCAGCAGAGCTGCTCTAGAGCCAGAGAACCAGGTCAGCACAGCTGCTTTAGAGCCAGAAAACCAGGTCAGCAGCACGGCTTCAAAGCCAGAAAACCAGGTCAGCAGAGACGTTGTAGAGCCAGAGAACCAGGTCAGCAGAGTTGATCTACAGCCTAAGAACCAGGTCAGTGGAGCTGCTGTAGAGCCAGAGAACCAGGTCAGCAGAACTGCTTTAGCGCAATAGAGCCAGGTCAGCAGAGTTGCTCTAGAGCCAGAGAACTAGGTCAGCGGAGCTGCTTTAGAGCCTTGAGAAACAGGTCAGCAGAGTTCCTCTAGAGGCTAAGAACCAGGTCAGTGGAGCTGCTCAAGTGCCTGTGAATCAGGTCAGCAGAGCTGCTGTAGAGCCAGAGAAAACAGGTCAGCAGAGCTGCTTTAGTGGGAGAGAACAAGGTCAGCAGAGCTGCTTTAGAGCCAGAGAACCAGGTCAGCAGAATGGCTTTAGAGGGAGAGAACCAGGCCAGCAGAGCTGCTCTAGAGCCAGAGAACGAGGTCAGCAGAGATGCTTCAAAGCCATAGAACCAGGTCAGCAGATCCGTTTTAGAGCCAGTGAACCAGGTCAGCAGAGTTGCTCTAGAGCCTAAGAACCAGGTCTGCAGAGCTGCTATAGAGCCTAAGAACAAGGTCAGCAGAGCTGCTTTAGAGCCAGAGAACCAGGTCAGCTGAGCTGCTTCAAAGCGAGAGAACCAACTCAGCAGAGCTGCTTTAGAGCCCTAGAATCAGGTCAGCAGAGCTGCTCTAGAACCCTAGAACCAGGTCTGCAGAGCTGCTATAGAAACAGAGAACCAGGTCAGCAGATATGCTTCAAAGCCAGAGAACCGGGTCAGCAGAGCAATTTTAGAGCCAGAGAACCAGGTCAGCAGAGCTGCTCTAGAGCCTAAGAACCAGGAATGCAGAGCTGCTGTAGAGCCTAAGAACAAGGTCAGTAGAGCTGCTCTAGAGGCAGAGAACCAGGTCAGCAGAGCTGCTTTAGAGCCAGAAAACCAGGTCAGTAGCGCTGCTTCAAAGCCAGAAAACAAAGTCAGCAGAGCCGTTGTAGAGCCAGAGAACCAGGTCAGCAGAGGTGCTCTACAGCCTAAGAACCAGGTCAGGAGAGCTGCTCTAGAGCCAGAGAACCAGGGCCACAGAGCTGCTTCAAAGCCAGAGAACCAGGTCAGCAGAACTGCTTTAGCGCAATAGAGCCAGGTCAGCAAAGTTGTTCTAGAGCCAGAGAACTAGGTCAGCAGAGCAGCTTTAGAGCCAGAAAATCAGGTCAGCAGAGCTGCTTTAGAGCCAGAGAACCAGGTCAGCAGAGCTGCTCTAGAGCCAGAGAACCTAACCAGGTCAGCAGAGCTGCTCTAGAGCAGGAGAACCAGTTCAGCAGAGCTGCTCTAGAGCCAAAGAACCAGGCCAGCAGAGCTGCTCTAGAGCCAGAGAACCAGGTCAGCAGACATGCTTCAAAGCCAGAGAACCAGGTCAGCAAAGCTGCTCTAGAGCCAGAGAATCAGGTCAGCAGAGCTGCTCTAGAGCCAGAGAACCAGGTCAGCAGACATGCTTCAAAGCCAGAGAACCAGGTCAGCAGAGCTGTTTTAGAGCCATAGAACCAGGTCAGCAGAGCTGCTTCAAAGCCAGAGTTCCAGGTCAGCAGAGCCGTTTTAGAGTCAGAGAACCAGGTCAGCAGAGGTGCTCTAGAGCCTAATAACCAGGTCTGCAGAGCTGCTATAGAGACAGAGAACTAGGTCAGCAGAGCTGCTTTAGAGCCAGAGAACCAGGTCAGCGGAACTGCTTTAGAGGGAGAGAACAAGGTCAGCAGAGATGCTCTAGAGCCAGAGAACCAGGTCAGCAGAGATGCGTCAAAGCCAGAGAACCAGGTCAGCAGAGCTGCTTCAAAGCCAGAGAACCAGGTCAGCAGAGCCGTTTTAGAGCCAGAGAACCAGGTCAGCAGAGCTGCTTCAAAGCCAGAGAACCAGGTCAGCAGAACTGCTTTAGCGCCATAGATCCAGGTCAGCAGAGTTGCTCTAGAGCCAGAGAACTAGGTCAGCAGAGCTGCTTTATAGCCAGAGAAACAGGTCAGCAGAGCTCCTCTAGAGCCTAAAAACCAGGTCAGTGGAGCTGCTCTAGAGCCTAAGAACCAGGTCAGCAGAGCTGCTGTAGAACCAGGGAAACCAGGTCAGCAGAGCTGCTTTATAGCCAGAGAAACAGGTCAGCAGAGCTCCTCTAGAGCCTAAAAACCAGGTCAGTGGAGCTGCTCTAGAGCCTAAGAACCAGGTCAGCAGAGCTGCTGTAGAACCAGGGAAACCAGGTCAGCAGAGCTGCTTTATAGCCAGAGAAACAGGTCAGCAGAGCTCCTCTAGAGCCTAAAAACCAGGTCAGTGGAGCTGCTCTAGAGCCTAAGAACCAGGTCAGCAGAGCTGCTGTAGAACCAGGGAAACCAGGTCAGCAGAGCTGCTTTAGAGGGAGAGAACCAGGTCAGCAGAGCTACTTTAGAGCCAGAGAACCAGGTCAGCAGAACGGTTTTAGAGGGAGAGAACCAGGTCAGCAGAGGTGCTCTAGAGCCAGAGAACCAGGTCAGCAGAGATGCTTCAAAGCCAGAGAACCAGGTCAACAGAGCCGTTTTAGAGCCAGAGAACCAGGTCAGCAGAGCTGCTCCAGAGCCTAAGAACCAGGAATGCAGAGCTGCTTTAGAGCCTAAGAACAAGTTCAGCAGAGCTGCTCTAGAGCCAGAGAACCAGGTCAGCAGAGCCGTTGTTGAGCCAGAGAACCAGGTCAGCAGAGCTGATTTAGAGCCATAGAATCAGGTCAGTATAGCTGCTTTAGAGCCAGAGAACCAGGTCAGCAGAGCTGCTATAGAGCCAGAGAACCAGGTCAGCAGAGCTGCTCTAGAGCCAGAGAATCAGGTCAGCAGAGCTGCTCTAGAGCCAAAGAACCAGGTCAGCAGAGCTGCTCTAGAACCAGAGAACCAGGTCAGCAGAGCTGGTTTAGAGCCAGAGAACCAGGTCAGCAGAGCTCCTCTAGAGCCTAAGAACCAGGTCAGCAGAGCTGCTCTAGAGCCAGAGAACCAGGTCAGCAGAGCCATTTTAGAGCCAGAGAACCAGGTCAAGAGAGCTGCTCTAGAGCCAGAGAACCAGGTCAGCAGAGCTGCTATAGAGCCAGAGAGCCAGGTCAGCAGAGCTGCTCTAGAGCCAGAGAACCAGGTCAGCAGAGCTGCTCTAGAGCCAGAGAACCAGGTCAGCAGACATGCTTCAAAGCCAGAGAACCAGGTCAGCAGAGCTGCTCTAGAGCCAGAGAACTAGGTCAGCAGAGCTGCTCTACAGGCTACGAAACAGGTCAGCAGAGCTGCTCTAGAGCCAGAGAACCAGGTCAGCAGATCTGCTTCAACGCCAGAGAACCAGGTCAGCAGAGCTGCTTTAGAGATAGAACCAGGTCAGCAGAGCTGCTTCAAAGCCAGAGTTCCAGGTCAGCAGAGCCGTTTTAGAGTCAGAGAACCAGGTCAGCAGAGGTGCTCTAGAGGCTAATAACTAGGTCTGCAGAGCTGCTATATAGACAGAGAACTAGGTCAGCAGAGCTGCTTTAGAGCCAGAGAACCAGGTCAGCAGAACTGCTTTAGAGGGACAGAACCAGGTCAGCAGAGATGCTCTAGAGCCAGAGAACCAGGTCAGCAGAGATGCGTCAAAGCCAGAGAACTAGGTCAGCAGAGCTGCTTTAAAGCAAGAGAACCAGGTCAGCAGAGCCGTTTTTGAGCCAGAGAACCAGGTCAGCAGAGCTGCTCTAGAGCCTAAGAACCAGGAATGCAGAGCTGCTTTAGAGCCTAAGAACAAGGTCAGCAGAGCTGCTCTAGAGCCAGAGAACAAGGTCAGCAGAGCTGCTTTAGAGCCGGAGAACCAGGTCAGCAGATCTGCTTCAAAGCCAGAGAACCAGGTCAGCAGAGCCGTTGTAGAGCCAGAGAAACAGGTCAGCAGAGTTGCTCTACAGCCTAAGAACCAGGTCAGCAGAGCTGCTCTAGAGCCAGAGAACCAGGTCAGCAGAGCTGCTTCAAAGCCAGAGAACCAGGTCAGCAGATCTGCTTTTGCGCCATAGATCCAGGTCAGCAGAGTTGCTCTAGAGCCAGAGAACTAGGTCAGCAGAGCTGCTTTAGAGCCAGAGAAACAGGTCAGCAGAGCTCCTCTAGAGCCTAAGAACCAGGTCAGTGGAGCTGCTCTAGAGCCTGAGAACCAGGTCAGCAGAGCTGCTTTAGAGCCAGAAAACCAGGTCAACAGAGCACCTTCAAAGCCAGAAAACCATGTCAGCAGAGCCGTTGTAGAGCCAGAGAACCAGGTCAACAGAGTTGCTCTACAGCCTAAGAACCAGGTCAGAAGAGCTGTTCTAGAGCCAGAGAATCAGGTCAGCAGAGCTGCTATAGAGCCAGAGAACCAGGTCAGCAGAGCTGCTCTAGAGCCAGAGAACCAGGTCAGCAGAGCTGCTCTAGAGCCAGAGAACCAGGTCAGCAGACATGCTTCAAAGCCAGAGAAACAGGTCAGCAGAGCTGCTCTAGAGCCAGAGAACTAGGTCAGCAGAGCTGCTCTACAGCCTAAGAAACAGGTCAGCAGAGCTGCTCTAGAGCCAGAGAACCAGGTCAGCAGAGCTGCTTCAACGCCAGAGAACCAGGTCAGCAGAGCTGCTTTAGAGTCAGAGAACCAGGTCAGCAGAGGTGATCTAGAGGCTAATACCTAGGTCTGCAGAGCTGCTATAGAGACAGAGAACTAGGTCAGCAGAGCTGCTTTAGAGCCAGAGAACCAGGTCAGCAGAACTGCTTTAGAGGGAGAGAACCAGGTCAGCAGAGATGCTCTAGAGCCAGAGAACCAGGTCAGCAGAGATGCGTCAAAGCCAGAGAACCAGGTCAGCAGAGCTGCTTCAAAGCCAGAGAACCAGGTCAGCAGAGCCGTTTTTGAGCCAGAGAACCAGGTCAGCAGAGCTGCTCTGGAGCCTAAGAACCAGGAATGCAGAGCTGCTTTAGAGCCTTTGAACAAGGTCAGGAGAGCTGCTCTAGAGCCAGAGAACAAGGTCAGCAGAGCTGCTTTAGAGCCGGAGAACCAGGTCAGCAGAGCTGCTTCAAAGACAGAGAACCAGGTCAGCAGATCCGTTGTAGAGCCAGAGAAACAGGTCAGCAGAGTTGCTCTACAGCCTAAGAACCAGGTCAGCAGAGCTGCTCTAGAGCCAGAGAACCAGGTCAGCAGAACTGCTTTAGCTCCATAGATCCCAGTCAGCAGAGTTGCTCTAGAGCCAGAGAACTAGGTCAGCAGAGCTGCTTTAGAGCCAGAGAAACAGGTCAGCAGAGCTCCTCTAGAGCCTAAGAACCAGATCAGTGGAGCTGCTCTAGAGCCTGAGAACCAGGTCAGCAGAGCTGCTGTAGAGCCAGAGAAACCAGGTCAGCAGAGCTGCTTTAGAGCCAGAAAACCAGGTCAGTAGCGCTGCTTCAAAGCCAGAAAACAAAGTCAGCAGAGCCGTTGTAGAGCCAGAGAACCAGGTCAGCAGAGGTGCTCTACAGCCTAAGAACCAGGTCAGGAGAGCTGCTCTAGAGCCAGAGAACCAGGGCCACAGAGCTGCTTCAAAGCCAGAGAACCAGGTCAGCAGAACTGCTTTAGCGCAATAGAGCCAGGTCAGCAAAGTTGTTCTAGAGCCAGAGAACTAGGTCAGCAGAGCAGCTTTAGAGCCAGAAAATCAGGTCAGCAGAGCTGCTTTAGAGCCAGAGAACCAGGTCAGCAGAGCTGCTCTAGAGCCAGAGAACCTAACCAGGTCAGCAGAGCTGCTCTAGAGCCAGAGAACCAGTTCAGCAGAGCTGCTCTAGAGCCAAAGAACCAGGCCAGCAGAGCTGCTCTAGAGCCAGAGAACCAGGTCAGCAGACATGCTTCAAAGCCAGAGAACCAGGTCAGCAAAGCTGCTCTAGAGCCAGAGAATCAGGTCAGCAGAGCTGCTCTAGAGCCAGAGAACCAAGTCAGCAGACATGCTTCAAAGCCAGAGAACCAGGTCAGCAGAGCTGCTTCAAAGCCAGAGTTCCAGGTCAGCAGAGCTGCTTCAAAGCCAGAGTTCCAGGTCAGCAGAGCCGTTTTAGAGTCAGAGAACCAGGTCAGCAGAGGTGCTCTAGAGCCTAATAACCAGGTCTGCAGAGCTGCTATAGAGACAGAGAACCAGGTCAGCAGAACTGCTTTAGAGGGAGAGAACAAGGTCAGCAGAGATGCTCTAGAGCCAGAGAACCAGGTCAGCAGAGATGCGTCAAAGCCAGAGAACCAGGTCAGCAGAGCTGCTTCAAAGCCAGAGAACCAGGTCAGCAGAGCCGTTTTAGAGCCAGAGAACCAGGTCAGCAGAGCTGCTTCAAAGCCAGAGAACCAGGTCAGCAGAACTGCTTTAGCGCCATAGATCCAGGTCAGCAGAGTTGCTCTAGAGCCAGAGAACTAGGTCAGCATAGCTGCTTTAGAGCCAAAGAAACAGGTCAGCAGAGCTCCTCTAGAGCCTAAAAACCAGGTCAGTGGAGCTGCTCTAGAGCCTAAGAACCAGGTCAGCAGAGCTGCTGTAGAAAAAGGGAAACCAGGTCAGCAGAGCTGCTTTAGAGGGAGAGAACCAGGTCAGCAGAGCTACTTTAGAGCCAGAGAACCAGGTCAGCAGAACGGTTTTAGAGGGAGAGAACCAGGTCAGCAGAGGTGCTCTAGAGCCAGAGAACCAGGTCAGCAGAGATGCTTCAAAGCCAGAGAACCAGGTCAACAGAGCCGTTTTAGAGCCAGAGAACCAGGTCAGCAGAGCTGCTCCAGAGCCTAAGAACCAGGAATGCAGAGCTGCTTTAGAGCCTAAGAACAAGTTCAGCAGAGCTGCTCTAGAGCCAGAGAACCAGGTCAGCAGAGCCGTTGTTGAGCCAGAGAACCAGGTCAGCAGAGCTGATTTAGAGCCATAGAATCAGGTCAGTATAGCTGCTTTAGAGCCAGAGAACCAGGTCAGCAGAGCTGCTATAGAGCCAGAGAACCAGGTCAGCAGAGCTGCTCTAGAGCCAGAGAATCAGGTCAGAGGAGCTGCTCTAGAGCCAAAGAACCAGGTCAGCAGAGCTGCTCTAGAACCAGAGAACCAGGTCAGCAGAGCTGGTTTAGAGCCAGAGAACCAGGTCAGCAGAGCTCCTCTAGAGCCTATGAACCAGGTCAGCAGAGCTGCTCTAGAGCCAGAGAACCAGGTCAGCAGAGCCATTTTAGAGCCAGAGAACCAGGTCAAGAGAGCTGCTCTAGAGCCAGAGAACCAGGTCAGCAGAGCTGCTATAGAGCCAGAGAGCCAGGTCAGCAGAGCTGCTCTAGAGCCAGAGAACCAGGTCAGCAGAGCTGCTCTAGAGCCAGAGAACCAGGTCAGCAGACATGCTTCAAAGCCAGAGAACCAGGTCAGCAGAGCTGCTCTAGAGCCAGAGAACTAGGTCAGCAGAGCTGCTCTACAGGCTACGAAACAGGTCAGCAGAGCTGCTCTAGAGCCAGAGAACCAGGTCAGCAGAGCTGCTTCAACGCCAGAGAACCAGGTCAGCAGAGCTGCTTTAGAGATAGAACCAGGTCAGCAGAGCTGCTTCAAAGCCAGAGTTCCAGGTCAGCAGAGCCGTTTTAGAGTCAGAGAACCAGGTCAGCAGAGGTGCTCTAGAGGCTAATAACTAGGTCTGCAGAGCTGCTATATAGACAGAGAACTAGGTCAGCAGAGCTGCTTTAGAGCCAGAGAACCAGGTCAGCAGAACTGCTTTAGAGGGAGAGAACCAGGTCAGCAGAGATGCTCTAGAGCCAGAGAACCAGGTCAGCAGAGATGCGTCAAAGCCAGAGAACCAGGTCAGCAGAGCTGCTTTAAAGCAAGAGAACCAGGTCAGCAGAGCCGTTTTTGAGCCAGAGAACCAGGTCAGCAGAGCTGCTCTAGAGCCTAAGAACCAGGACTGCAGAGCTGCTTTAGAGCCTAAGAACAAGGTCAGCAGAGCTGCTCTAGAGCCAGAGAACAAGGTCAGCAGAGCTGCTTTAGAGCCGGAGAACCAGGTCAGCAGATCTGCTTCAAAGCCAGAGAACCAGGTCAGCAGAGCCGTTGTAGAGCCAGAGAAACAGGTCAGCAGAGTTGCTCTACAGCCTAAGAACCAGGTCAGCAGAGCTGCTCTAGAGCCAGAGAACCAGGTCAGCAGAGCTGCTTCAAAGCCAGAGAACCAGGTCAGCAGATCTGCTTTTGCGCCATAGATCCAGGTCAGCAGAGTTGCTCTAGAGCCAGAGAACTAGGTCAGCAGAGCTGCTTTAGAGCCAGAGAAACAGGTCAGCAGAGCTCCTCTAGAGCCTAAGAACCAGGTCAGTGGAGCTGCTCTAGAGCCTGAGAACCAGGTCAGCAGAGCTGCTTTAGAGCCAGAAAACCAGGTCAGCAGAGCACCTTCAAAGCCAGAAAACCATGTCAGCAGAGCCGTTGTAGAGCCAGAGAACCAGGTCAACAGAGTTGCTCTACAGCCTAAGAACCAGGTCAGAAGAGCTGTTCTAGAGCCAGAGAATCAGGTCAGCAGAGCTGCTATAGAGCCAGAGAACCAGGTCAGCAGAGCTGCTCTAGAGCCAGAGAACCAGGTCAGCAGAGCTGCTCTAGAGCCAGAGAACCAGGTCAGCAGACATGCTTCAAAGCCAGAGAACCAGGTCAGCAGAGCTGCTCTAGAGCCAGAGAACTAGGTCAGCAGAGCTGCTCTACAGCCTAAGAAACAGGTCAGCAGAGCTGCTCTAGAGCCAGAGAACTAGGTCAGCAGAGCTGCTTCAACGCCAGAGAACCAGGTCAGCAGAGCTGCTTTAGAGTCAGAGAACCAGGTCAGCAGAGGTGATCTAGAGGCTAATACCTAGGTCTGCAGAGCTGCTATAGAGACAGAGAACTAGGTCAGCAGAGCTGCTTTAGAGCCAGAGAACCAAGTCAGCAGAACTGCTTTAGAGGGAGAGAACCAGGTCAGCAGAGATGCTCTAGAGCCAGAGAACCAGGTCAGCAGAGATGCGTCAAAGCCAGAGAACCAGGTCAGCAGAGCTGCTTCAAAGCCAGAGAACCAGGTCAGCAGAGCCGTTTTTGAGCCAGAGAACCAGGTCAGCAGAGCTGCTCTGGAGCCTAAGAACCAGGAATGCAGAGCTGCTTTAGAGCCTTTGAACAAGGTCAGCAGAGCTGCTCTAGAGCCAGAGAACAAGGTCAGCAGAGCTGCTTTAGAGCTGGAGAACCAGGTCAGCAGAGCTGCTTCAAAGACAGAGAACCAGGTCAGCAGATCCGTTGTAGAGCCAGAGAAACAGGTCAGCAGAGTTGCTCTACAGCCTAAGAACCAGGTCAGCAGAGCTGCTCTAGAGCCAGAGAACCAGGTCAGCAGAGCTGCTTCAAAGCCAGAGAACCAGGTCAGCAGAACTGCTTTAGCTCCATAGATCCCGGTCAGCAGAGTTGCTCTAGAGCCAGAGAACTAGGTCAGCAGAGCTGCTTTAGAGCCAGAGAAACAGGTCAGCAGAGCTCCTCTAGAGCCTAAGAACCAGATCAGTGGAGCTGCTCTAGAGTCTGAGAACCAGGTCAGCAGAGCTGCTGTAGAGCCAGAGAAACCAGGTCAGCAGAGCTGCTTTAGAGGGAGAGAAAGAGGTCAGCAGAGCTGCTTTAGAGCCAGAGAACCAGGTCAGCAGAACGGCTTCAGAGGGAGAGAACCAGGTCAGCAGAGCTGCTCTAGAGCCAGAGAACCAGGTCAGCAGAGATGCTTCAAAGCCAGAGAACCAGGTCAGCAGAGCCGTTTTAGAGCCAGAGAACCAGGTCAGCAGAGCTGCTCTAGAGCCTAAGAACCAGTAATGCAGATCTGCTTTAGAGTCTAAGAACAAGGTCAGCAGAGCTGCTCTAGAGCCAGCGAACAAGGTCAGCAGAGCTGCTTTAGAGCCAGGGAACCAGGTCAGCAGAACGGCTTTAGAGGGAGAGAACCAGGTCAGCAGAGCTGCTCTAGAGCCAGAGAACCAGGTCAGCAGAGATGCTTCAAAGCCAGAGAACCAGGTCAGCAGAGCCGTTTTAGAGCAAGAGAACCAGGTCAGCAGAGCTGCTCCAGAGCCTAAGAACCAGGTCTCCAGAGTTGCTATAGAGCCTAAGAACAAGGTCAGCAGAGCTGCTCTAGAGCCAGAGAACTATGTCAGCAGAGCCGTTGTTGAGCCATAGAACCAGGTCAGCAGAGCTGATTTAGAGCCATAGCATCAGGTCAGCAGAGCTGCTCTAGAGCCAGGGATCCAGGTCAGCAGAGCTGCTCTAGAGCCAGAGAACCAGGTCAGCAGAGCTGCTTCAAAGTCAGAGAACCAGGTCAGCAGAGCCGTTTTAGAGCAAGAGAACCAGGTCAGCAGAGCTGCTCTAGAGCCTAAGAACCAGGTCTGCAGAGCTGCTATAGACCATAAGAACAAGGTCAGCAGACCTGCTCTAGAGCCAGAGAACAAGGTCAGCAGAGCTGCTTTAGAGCCAGAGAACCAGGTCAGCAGAGCTGCTTCAAAGCCAGAGAACCAGTTCAGCAGAGCTGCTCTACAGCCTAAGAACCAGGTCAGCAGAGCTGCTCTAGAGCCAGAGAACCAGGTCAGCAGAGCTGCTTCAAAGCCAGAAAACCAGGTCAGCAGAGCTGCTTTAGCGCCATAGAGCCAGGTCAGCAGAGCTGCTTTAGAGCCAGAAAACCAGGTCAGCTGAGCTGCTTCAAAGCCAGAGAACCAAGTCAGCAGAGCTGCTTTAGAGCCATAGAATCCGGTCAGCAGAGCTGCTCCAGAGCCCTAGAACCAGATCAGCAGAGCTGCTCTAGATCCAGAGAACCAGGTCAGCAGACCTGCTGTAGAGCCAGAGAAACCCGGTCAGCAGAGCTGCTTTAGAGGGAGAGAACCAGGTCAACAGAAGTACTTCAGAGCCAGAGAACCAGGTCGTAGAGCTGCTTTAGAGCCAGAGAACCAGGTCAGCAGAGCCGCTCTAGAGCCTGAGTACCAGGTCAGCAGAGCTGCTGTAGATCCAGAGAAACCAGGTCAGCAGAGCTGCTTTAAAGGGAGAGAACCAGGTCGGCAGAGATGATTTAGAGCCAGAGAACCAGGTCAGCAGAGATGCTTCAAAGCCAGAGAACCAGGTCAGCAGAGCTGCTTTAGAGCCATAGAACCAGGTCAGCAGAACTGCTTCAAAGCCAGAGTTCCAGGTCAGCAGAGCCATTTTAGAACCAGAGAACTAGGTTAGCAGAGCTGCTCTAGAGCCTAAGAGCCAGGTCTGCAGAGCTGCTATAAAGACAGAGAACCAGGTCAGCAGAGCTGCTTTAGAGCCAGAGAACCAGGTCAGCAGAAATGCTTTAGAGGGAGAGAACCAGGTCTGCAGAGATGCTCTAGAGCCAGAGAACCAGGTCAGCAGAAATGCTTCAAAGCCAGAGAAGCAGGTCAGCAGAGCTGCTTCAAAGCCAGAGAACCAGTAATGCAGATCTGCTTTAGAGCCTAAGAACAAGGTCAGCAGAGCTGCTCTAGAGCCAGAGAACCAGGTCTGCAGAGCTGCTATAGACCATAAGAACAAGGTCAGCAGACCTGCTCTAGAGCCAGAGAACAAGGTCAGCAGAGCTGCTTTAGAGCCAGAGAACCAGGTCAGCAGAGCTGCTTCAAAGCCAGAGAACCAGTTCAGCAGAGCTGCTCTACAGCCTAAGAACCAGGTCAGCAGAGCTGCTCTAGAGCCAGAGAACCAGGTCAGCAGAGCTGCTTCAAAGCCAGAGAACCAGGTCAGTAGAGCTGCTTTAGCGCCATAGAGCCAGGTCAGCAGAGCTGCTTTAGAGCCAGAAAACCAGGTCAGCTGAGCTGCTTCAAAGCCAGAGAACCAAGTCAGCAGAGCTGCTTTAGAGCCATAGAATCAGGTCAGCAGAGCTGCTCTAGAGCCCTAGAACCAGATCAGCAGAGCTGCTCTAGATCCAGAGAACCAGGTCAGCAGACCTGCTGTAGAGCCAGAGAAACCCGGTCAGCAGAGCTGCTTTAGAGGGAGAGAACCAGGTCAACAGAAGTACTTCAGAGCCAGAGAACCAGGTCAGTAGAGCTGCTTTAGAGCCAGAGAACCAGGTCAGCAGAGCCGCTCTAGAGCCTGAGTACCAGGTCAGCAGAGCTGCTGTAGATCCAGAGAAACCAGGTCAGCAGAGCTGCTTTAAAGGGAGAGAACCAGGTCGGCAGAGATGATTTAGAGCCAGAGAACCAGGTCAGCAGAGATGCTTCAAAGCCAGAGAACCAGGTCAGCAGAGCTGCTTTAGAGCCATAGAACCAGGTCAGCAGAACTGCTTCAAAGCCAGAGTTCCAGGTCAGCAGAGCCATTTTAGAACCAGAGAACTAGGTTAGCAGAGCTGCTCTAGAGCCTAAGAGCCAGATCTGCAGAGCTGCTATAAAGACAGAGAACCAGGTCAGCAGAGCTGCTTTAGAGCCAGAGAACAAGGTCAGCAGAGCTGCTCTAGAGCCAGAGAACCAGGTCAGCAGAGCTGCTTTAGAGCCAGAAAACCAGGTCAGCAGAGCTGCTTCAAAGCCAGAAAACCATGTCAGCAGAGCCGTTGTAGAGCCAGAGAACCAGGTCAGCAGAGCCGTTGTAGAGCCAGAGAACCAGGTCAGCAGAGCTGATTTAGAACCATAGAATCAGGTCAGCAGAGCTGCTTTAGAGCCAGAGAACCAGGTCAGCAGAGCTGCTATAGAGCCAGAGTACCAGGTCAGCAGCGCTGCTCTAGTTCCAGAGAACCAGGTCAGCAGCGCTGCTATAGAGCCAGAGAACCAGGTCAGCAGCGCTGCTTTAGAGCCAGAGAACCAGGTCAGCAGCGCTGCTATAGAGCCAGAGAACCAGGTCAGCAGCGCTGCTCTAGAGCCAGAGAACCAGGTCAGCAGACCTGCTTTAGAGCCAGTGAACCAGGTCAGCAGAGCTGCTCTAGAGCCAAAGAACCAGGTCAGCAGAGCTGCTCTAGAGCCAGAGAACCATGTCAGCAGAGCTGCTGTAGAGTCAGAGAAAACAGGTCAACAGAGCTGCTTTAGAGGGAGAGAATCAGGTCAGCAGAGCGGCTTTAGAGCCAGAGAACCAGGTCAGCAGAACTGCTTTAGCGGGAGAGAACCAGATCAGCAGAGCTGCTCTAGAGCCAGAGAACAAGGTCAGCAGAGCTGCTTTAGAGCCAGAGAACCAGGTAGGCAGAGCTGCTTCAAAGCCAGAGAACCAGGTCAGCAGAGCCGTTGTAGAGCCAGAGAACCAGTTCAGCAGAGCTGCTATACAGCCTAAGAACCAGGTCAGCAGAGCTGCTCTAGCGCCAGAGAACTAGGTCAGCAGAGCTGCTTCAAAGCCAGAGAACCAGGTCAGCAGAGCTGCTTTAGCGCCATAGAGCCAGGTCAGCAGAGCTGCTCTAGAGCCAGAGAGCCAGGTCAGCAGACCTGCTGTAGAACCAGAGAAACCCGGTCAGCAGAGCTGCTTTAGAGGGAGAGAACCAGGTCAACAGAGCTGCTGTAGAGTCAGAGAAACCAGGTCAACAGAGCTGCTTTAGAGGGAGAGAATCAGGTCAGCAGAGCGGCTTTAGAGCCAGAGAACCAGGTCAACAGAACTGCTTTAGAGGGAGAGAACCAGATCAGCAGAGCTGCTCTAGAGCCAGAGAACAAGGTCAGCGGAGCTGCTTTAGAGTCAGAGAACCAGGTCAGCGGATGTGAGAAGTTGGCCTGGCATATGCTGGTCACTAGTTATAGTGGCCACCTTGCACCAGTCCAATTCGACTCTTGGTAGATAGGTTAAAAGACAACCTTTTAAAGAAAGCTATCCTAGTGGTAGCTGTGGAGAGCAGCCTTCAGGCTAAGTCTCTGAGGAATGTAAAGCAGCTTGTTTTACCTTATAATCTCTTGAATTACCAAATGAAAAGACACCACACAGGTATATATATCAAATATATATGTATTTATTTCTAAATATACTCTACTAATCTCTTTATGAGATTAGAGCCAGGTAAACATTCAAAAGATCAACAGTTCTCAATAAATTAAGCACAAATATGGCTGGGGCCCTTGGGGCGTACCAGACCATATACTAAAATAGTGGTTTAACAAACTCGACTTGCAATATGAAGAGGCCTAGGGCCTTGGGAATCGCTGGGGTTTCACTTCTGCAGTGTTAGCAGGTAAGTAATCAGCCCACAGGAGACGCGTGCAGTGTCTAAGCACACACGTGGGTTTGAATGCGTTTCAATGGCAAATGTCGCGGTTTGTATTTTACAGTTCTAGGGCACTTTGTAGTGGACAACAAGCAAACAACTTACAGGGTAAGTACTTCGAGAGCCAATGCACACTTGGGCACCGTAATGCAAGAGTTACCTCACCCAGGGAAGCCGGGTGCATACGTGTCCTTTGGTGTTTTGTCGCGATGCTGTTTTCAATGGAGATCGCTGAAGTCTTGCTGCTTGTGTCGTCAAGAGAAGTGTCCGCTGGAATCCGAAGATTGATTGGAGTTGCAGAAGACCTAGAAATTGAGGGGACAGAGTTCAAAGTGACCGGTGGCCAGCAAGATGGATGACCACAGCTGTCGCGTCTCTTCAGGTCGCTGATGTCGTATTGTCTCTTCACTCACAAGGACCAGGAGGAATCGAGGAAGACCAGCAGCTGGATTCGGAGGGTCCCACAAAGTCTGCAGCTGTTGACGGTGTCGGCACTCGGTTTGAAGCCAACAAGCCTTGGCAACTGCAAGTCTTGTGTGGATAGAAGATTGTCGATGGAGCAGACCAGCAAGGTCTGACAGACTTACCCAGCGAAGGTACATGAGGGCAGGCCCAGAGCAACCAGGCGAGCCCTTGAAGGTGATGTGGAAGTCTTCTGGAGAGTCGCTAGCCAACAGGCAAGCAACCGCAAAGACGCCTTTGCAGGAAAAGTTCACCAACAGCCCACGGTCACTCGGGATGAGGTAGGCCGCTGATCTTCGGTACTATACCTGCTCGGGACTTGGACAACAAGTGGTCCAAAGCACAACTTCGTTGGATGTAGTTTAGGGCTTGCACTTGAAATCAGTGCACGGTTCCCTGGTATTGCCGTTCCTCGTCACTCGTGGGGTCCAGATGCCACAGCTTCACTGGGGACTCAAAATGGCCGTCGACAGGTCAGGAAATCTGCTTCAGGGGACGCAGGGACTTCGGGCTCCGGCGGGAGCGGTAAAGTTTGCAACCGTAGTTCAGTAGTTTTGGTGCCTGCCAAGCAGGGGAGTCACTCCTTGACTCCAAGGGAGATCCTTTGGTCTTCTAGAGATAGTAGAAAGTTGAAGGGCCAGGATTCTTCTTCGTAGAGCGTCGTCCAGGTGTAATCTAAATTGCATTGGCAATGTGTGGTATCTTATAGTGAAAAGATGGGAGGGACTAGCTCTATGACCACTCCTCTAGGAGGGTCAGGGTAGTGGGTGATTACACCCACTTCCCTTTGTCCAGTTTCGCCCCAGAGCAGGGGCAGGTAGCCCCTGAACCGGTTTGAGCTGGCATATGCACAGAGGAGCCTACTGCTCCCCCAGTGCAGGACTTCAAAGCACTCTAAGAGTGCACCCACCCAGCTCCAATACACTAAATCCTGTCTGGGAGGTGGTGACACCTCCCTGTGACAGGAAACCCTTTGTTGGGCTCCCTCCACTGCGAGTTTCGGTCAGCAGCAGGAGGGCAGCCCGGTGTCTGTGCTGGCGGCATCCATTTTGTGATGCCAGGGCTCTGAAAGTTTTCTACCGTGTAGAACAGTGGGTACATGTCGTCCCCTCTAGAAGGGTGGGATCCTACTCCCACACCAGTTACTGGTGTGGGGGTAGGATTCCAAGTTGTTTGATACCAAACACGACATGTTTTGATGCAGTCATTCCAAAGTTAGCATTTACCGCGAGGTTATAATGCACTTAAGAGTATATGGTTTAACCGCATCCACAAACAGCAGCAGAGAATAGACTCTGCCAGCTGCAGAGGGGTCCTGCTCAGGCAGAAGCACCCCCTCACATAGTAAACCAAGCACCCTGCCCTTGGGATTGATAGGGCCTACCATAGGGGTGACTGATAGGCTTATATGTGTGTGTATGGTGAGGTATAGGAACGTATACCTCAGTGAGGAGTGCTAACACTACCTCACACAGGCTGCAGTAGCAGGCCTGTGGTGTCAGATTGTGTATGCTTCCCAGGGGTGGCATAATACATGCTGCAGCCCCTGGTAGGCCTGTGAAGTACCAATGCCCTAGGTACCTAAGGTACCATATACTAGGGGCTCATAAGGCACCACAGTATCCAATCACTAGTGCATCTAATATGCACACCAATCATTTAAGGGAGTAAGCAGATAGGCTGGGGTCCTGGATAGCAGGATCCCAGCCAGACTAGTCAAAAACCATACAAACACCAGAAAAAAAGTGGGGGCAACCATATAGTCAGATTCCACCTTCCTACAGTGGAGCTGCTTCAAAGCCAGAGAACCAGGTCAGCAGAGCTGCTCTAGAGCCAGAGAACCAGGTCAGCAGAGCTGCTTCAACGCCATAGAACCAGGTCAGCAGAGCTGCTTTAGCGCCATAGAGCCAGGTCAGCAGAGTTGCTTTAGAGCCAGAAACAAGGTCAGCTGAGC
Organism: Triturus cristatus; assembly: GCF_964204655.1. Taxonomy (NCBI): domain Eukaryota; kingdom Metazoa; phylum Chordata; class Amphibia; order Caudata; family Salamandridae; genus Triturus; species Triturus cristatus. Next base: position 726,801,945 of record NC_140579.1, on the reverse strand, counting down.
TGCTTCAAAGCCAGAGAACCAAGTAAGCAGAGCTGCTTTAGAGCCATAGAATCAGGTCAGCAGAGCTGGTCTAGAGCCCTAGAACCAGATCAGCAGAGCTGCTCTAGATCCAGAGAACCAGGTCAGCAGACCTGCTGTAGAGCCAGAGAAACCCGGTCAGCAGAGCTGCTTTAGAGGGAGAGAACCAGGTCAGCAGAACTACTTTAGAGCCAGAGAACCAGGTCAGCAGAGCTGCCTTAGAGCCAGAGAACCAGGTCAGCAGAGGTGCTCTAGAGCTTGAGAACCAGGTCAGCAGAGCTGCTGTAGATCCAGAGAAACCAGGTCAGCAGAGCTGCTTTAAAAGGAGAGAACCAGGTCAGCAGAGATGCTTTGGAGCCAGAGAAAAAGGTCAGCAGAGATGCTTCAAATCCAGAGAACCAGGTCAGCAGAGCCGCTTTAGAGCCGTAGAACTAGGTCAGCAGAGCTGCTTCAAAGCCAGAGTTCCAGGTCAGCAGAGCCGTTTTAGAGCCAGAGAACTGGGTCAGCAGAGCTGCTCTAGAGCCTAAGAGCCAGGTATGCAGAGCTGCTATAGAGACAGAGAATCAGGTCAGCAGAGCTGCTTTAGAGCCAGAGAACCAGGACAGCAGATCTGCTTTAGAGGGAGAGAACCTGGTCTGCAGAGATGCTCTAGAGCCAGAGCACCAGGTCAGCAGAGATGCTTCAAAGCCAGAGAACCAGGTCAGCAGAGCTGCTTCAAAGCCAGAGAACCGGGTCAGCAGAGCCGTTTTAGAGCCAGAGAACCAGGTCAGCAGAGCTGCTGTAGAGCCTCAGAACCAGGAATGCAGAGCTGCTTTAGAGCCTAAGAACAAGGTCAGCAGAGCTGCTCTAGAGCCAGAGAACCAGGTCAGCAGAGCTGTTTTAGAGCCAGAAATCCAGGTCAGCAGTGCTGCTTCAAAGCAGAGCCGTTGTAGAGCCAGAGAACCAGGTCAACAGAGTTGCTCTACAGCCTAAGAACCAGGTCAGCAGAGCTGCTCTAGAGCCAGAGAACCAGGTCAGCAGAGCTGCTTCAATGCCATAGAACCAGGTCAGCAGAGCTGCTTTAGCGCCATAGAGCCAGGTCAGCAGAGTTGCTTTAGAGCCAGAAACAAGGTCAGCTGAGCTGCTTCAAAGCCAGAGAACCAGGTCAGCAGCGCTGCTATAGAGCCAGAGAACCAGGTCAGCAGCGCTGCTCTAGAGCCAGAGAACCAGGTCAGCAGACCTGCTTTAGAGCCAGTGAACCAGGTCAGCAGAGCTGCTCTAGAGCCAAAGAACCAGGTCAGCAGAGCTGCTCTAGAGCCAGAGAACCATGTCAGCAGAGCTGCTGTAGAGTCAGAGAAAACAGGTCAACAGAGCTGCTTTAGAGGGAGAGAATCAGGTCAGCAGAGCGGCTTTAGAGCCAGAGAACCAGGTCAGCAGAACTGCTTTAGCGGGAGAGAACCAGATCAGCAGAGCTGCTCTAGAGCCAGAGAACAAGGTCAGCAGAGCTGCTTTAGAGCCAGAGAACCAGGTAGGCAGAGCTGCTTCAAAGCCAGAGAACCAGGTCAGCAGAGCCGTTGTAGAGCCAGAGAACCAGTTCAGCAGAGCTGCTATACAGCCTAAGAACCAGGTCAGCAGAGCTGCTCTAGCGCCAGAGAACTAGGTCAGCAGAGCTGCTTCAAAGCCAGAGAACCAGGTCAGCAGAGCTGCTTTAGCGCCATAGAGCCAGGTCAGCAGAGCTGCTCTAGAGCCAGAGAGCCAGGTCAGCAGACCTGCTGTAGAACCAGAGAAACCCGGTCAGCAGAGCTGCTTTAGAGGGAGAGAACCAGGTCAACAGAGCTGCTGTAGAGTCAGAGAAACCAGGTCAACAGAGCTGCTTTAGAGGGAGAGAATCAGGTCAGCAGAGCGGCTTTAGAGCCAGAGAACCAGGTCAACAGAACTGCTTTAGAGGGAGAGAACCAGATCAGCAGAGCTGCTCTAGAGCCAGAGAACAAGGTCAGCGGAGCTGCTTTAGAGTCAGAGAACCAGGTCAGCGGATGTGAGAAGTTGGCCTGGCATATGCTGGTCACTAGTTATAGTGGCCACCTTGCACCAGTCCAATTCGACTCTTGGTAGATAGGTTAAAAGACAACCTTTTAAAGAAAGCTATCCTAGTGGTAGCTGTGGAGAGCAGCCTTCAGGCTAAGTCTCTGAGGAATGTAAAGCAGCTTGTTTTACCTTATAATCTCTTGAATTACCAAATGAAAAGACACCACACAGGTATATATATCAAATATATATGTATTTATTTCTAAATATACTCTACTAATCTCTTTATGAGATTAGAGCCAGGTAAACATTCAAAAGATCAACAGTTCTCAATAAATTAAGCACAAATATGGCTGGGGCCCTTGGGGCGTACCAGACCATATACTAAAATAGTGGTTTAACAAACTCGACTTGCAATATGAAGAGGCCTAGGGCCTTGGGAATCGCTGGGGTTTCACTTCTGCAGTGTTAGCAGGTAAGTAATCAGCCCACAGGAGACGCGTGCAGTGTCTAAGCACACACGCGGGTTTGAATGCGTTTCAATGGCAAATGTCGCGGTTTGTATTTTACAGTTCTAGGGCACTTTGTAGTGGACAACAAGCAAACAACTTACAGGGTAAGTACTTCGAGAGCCAATGCACACTTGGGCACCGTAATGCAAGAGTTACCTCACCCAGGGAAGCCGGGTGCATACGTGTCCTTTGGTGTTTTGTCGCGATGCTGTTTTCAATGGAGATCGCTGAAGTCTTGCTGCTTGTGTCGTCAAGAGAAGTGTCCGCTGGAATCCGAAGATTGATTGGAGTTGCAGAAGACCTAGAAATTGAGGGGACAGAGTTCAAAGTGACCGGTGGCCAGCAAGATGGATGACCACAGCTGTCGCGTCTCTTCAGGTCGCTGATGTCGTATTGTCTCTTCACTCACAAGGACCAGGAGGAATCGAGGAAGACCAGCAGCTGGATTCGGAGGGTCCCACAAAGTCTGCAGCTGTTGACGGTGTCGGCACTCGGTTTGAAGCCAACAAGCCTTGGCAACTGCAAGTCTTGTGTGGATAGAAGATTGTCGATGGAGCAGACCAGCAAGGTCTGACAGACTTACCCAGCGAAGGTACATGAGGGCAGGCCCAGAGCAACCAGGCGAGCCCTTGAAGGTGATGTGGAAGTCTTCTGGAGAGTCGCTAGCCAACAGGCAAGCAACCGCAAAGACGCCTTTGCAGGAAAAGTTCACCAACAGCCCACGGTCACTCGGGATGAGGTAGGCCGCTGATCTTCGGTACTATACCTGCTCGGGACTTGGACAACAAGTGGTCCAAAGCACAACTTCGTTGGATGTAGTTTAGGGCTTGCACTTGAAATCAGTGCACGGTTCCCTGGTATTGCCGTTCCTCGTCACTCGTGGGGTCCAGATGCCACAGCTTCACTGGGGACTCAAAATGGCCGTCGACAGGTCAGGAAATCTGCTTCAGGGGACGCAGGGACTTCGGGCTCCGGCGGGAGCGGTAAAGTTTGCAACCGTAGTTCAGTAGTTTTGGTGCCTGCCAAGCAGGGGAGTCACTCCTTGACTCCAAGGGAGATCCTTTGGTCTTCTAGAGATAGTAGAAAGTTGAAGGGCCAGGATTCTTCTTCGTAGAGCGTCGTCCAGGTGTAATCTAAATTGCATTGGCAATGTGTGGTATCTTATAGTGAAAAGATGGGAGGGACTAGCTCTATGACCACTCCTCTAGGAGGGTCAGGGTAGTGGGTGATTACACCCACTTCCCTTTGTCCAGTTTCGCCCCAGAGCAGGGGCAGGTAGCCCCTGAACCGGTTTGAGCTGGCATATGCACAGAGGAGCCTACTGCTCCCCCAGTGCAGGACTTCAAAGCACTCTAAGAGTGCACCCACCCAGCTCCAATACACTAAATCCTGTCTGGGAGGTGGTGACACCTCCCTGTGACAGGAAACCCTTTGTTGGGCTCCCTCCACTGCGAGTTTCGGTCAGCAGCAGGAGGGCAGCCCGGTGTCTGTGCTGGCGGCATCCATTTTGTGATGCCAGGGCTCTGAAAGTTTTCTACCGTGTAGAACAGTGGGTACATGTCGTCCCCTCTAGAAGGGTGGGATCCTACTCCCACACCAGTTACTGGTGTGGGGGTAGGATTCCAAGTTGTTTGATACCAAACACGACATGTTTTGATGCAGTCATTCCAAAGTTAGCATTTACCGCGAGGTTATAATGCACTTAAGAGTATATGGTTTAACCGCATCCACAAACAGCAGCAGAGAATAGACTCTGCCAGCTGCAGAGGGGTCCTGCTCAGGCAGAAGCACCCCCTCACATAGTAAACCAAGCACCCTGCCCTTGGGATTGATAGGGCCTACCATAGGGGTGACTGATAGGCTTATATGTGTGTGTATGGTGAGGTATAGGAACGTATACCTCAGTGAGGAGTGCTAACACTACCTCACACAGGCTGCAGTAGCAGGCCTGTGGTGTCAGATTGTGTATGCTTCCCAGGGGTGGCATAATACATGCTGCAGCCCCTGGTAGGCCTGTGAAGTACCAATGCCCTAGGTACCTAAGGTACCATATACTAGGGGCTCATAAGGCACCACAGTATCCAATCACTAGTGCATCTAATATGCACACCAATCATTTAAGGGAGTAAGCAGATAGGCTGGGGTCCTGGATAGCAGGATCCCAGCCAGACTAGTCAAAAACCATACAAACACCAGAAAAAAAGTGGGGGCAACCATATAGTCAGATTCCACCTTCCTACAGTGGAGCTGCTTCAAAGCCAGAGAACCAGGTCAGCAGAGCTGCTCTAGAGCCAGAGAACCAGGTCAGCAGAGCTGCTCTAGAGCCAGAGAACCATGTCAGCAGAGCTGCTGTAGAGTCAGAGAAAACAGGTCAACAGAGCTGCTTTAGAGGGAGAGAATCAGGTCAGCAGAGCGGCTTTAGAGCCAGAGAACCAGGTCAGCAGAACTGCTTTAGCGGGAGAGAACCAGATCAGCAGAGCTGCTCTAGAGCCAGAGAACAAGGTCAGCAGAGCTGCTTTAGAGCCAGAGAACCAGGTAGGCAGAGCTGCTTCAAAGCCAGAGAACCAGGTCAGCAGAGCCGTTGTAGAGCCAGAGAACCAGTTCAGCAGAGCTGCTATACAGCCTAAGAACCAGGTCAGCAGAGCTGCTCTAGCGCCAGAGAACTAGGTCAGCAGAGCTGCTTCAAAGCCAGAGAACCAGGTCAGCAGAGCTGCTTTAGCGCCATAGAGCCAGGTCAGCAGAGCTGCTCTAGAGCCAGAGAGCCAGGTCAGCAGACCTGCTGTAGAACCAGAGAAACCCGGTCAGCAGAGCTGCTTTAGAGGGAGAGAACCAGGTCAACAGAGCTGCTGTAGAGTCAGAGAAAACAGGTCAACAGAGCTGCTTTAGAGGGAGAGAATCAGGTCAGCAGAGCGGCTTTAGAGCCAGAGAACCAGGTCAGCAGAACTGCTTTAGCGGGAGAGAACCAGATCAGCAGAGCTGCTCTAGAGCCAGAGAACAAGGTCAGCAGAGCTGCTTTAGAGCCAGAGAACCAGGTAGGCAGAGCTGCTTCAAAGCCAGAGAACCAGGTCAGCAGAGCCGTTGTAGAGCCAGAGAACCAGTTCAGCAGAGCTGCTATACAGCCTAAGAACCAGGTCAGCAGAGCTGCTCTAGCGCCAGAGAACTAGGTCAGCAGAGCTGCTTCAAAGCCAGAGAACCAGGTCAGCAGAGCTGCTTTAGCGCCATAGAGCCAGGTCAGCAGAGCTGCTCTAGAGCCAGAGAGCCAGGTCAGCAGACCTGCTGTAGAACCAGAGAAACCCGGTCAGCAGAGCTGCTTTAGAGGGAGAGAACCAGGTCAACAGAGCTGCTGTAGAGTCAGAGAAACCAGGTCAACAGAGCTGCTTTAGAGGGAGAGAATCAGGTCAGCAGAGCGGCTTTAGAGCCAGAGAACCAGGTCAACAGAACTGCTTTAGAGGGAGAGAACCAGATCAGCAGAGCTGCTCTAGAGCCAGAGAACAAGGTCAGCGGAGCTGCTTTAGAGTCAGAGAACCAGGTCAGCGGATGTGAGAAGTTGGCCTGGCATATGCTGGTCACTAGTTATAGTGGCCACCTTGCACCAGTCCAATTCGACTCTTGGTAGATAGGTTAAAAGACAACCTTTTAAAGAAAGCTATCCTAGTGGTAGCTGTGGAGAGCAGCCTTCAGGCTAAGTCTCTGAGGAATGTAAAGCAGCTTGTTTTACCTTATAATCTCTTGAATTACCAAATGAAAAGACACCACACAGGTATATATATCAAATATATATGTATTTATTTCTAAATATACTCTACTAATCTCTTTATGAGATTAGAGCCAGGTAAACATTCAAAAGATCAACAGTTCTCAATAAATTAAGCACAAATATGGCTGGGGCCCTTGGGGCGTACCAGACCATATACTAAAATAGTGGTTTAACAAACTCGACTTGCAATATGAAGAGGCCTAGGGCCTTGGGAATCGCTGGGGTTTCACTTCTGCAGTGTTAGCAGGTAAGTAATCAGCCCACAGGAGACGCGTGCAGTGTCTAAGCACACACGCGGGTTTGAATGCGTTTCAATGGCAAATGTCGCGGTTTGTATTTTACAGTTCTAGGGCACTTTGTAGTGGACAACAAGCAAACAACTTACAGGGTAAGTACTTCGAGAGCCAATGCACACTTGGGCACCGTAATGCAAGAGTTACCTCACCCAGGGAAGCCGGGTGCATACGTGTCCTTTGGTGTTTTGTCGCGATGCTGTTTTCAATGGAGATCGCTGAAGTCTTGCTGCTTGTGTCGTCAAGAGAAGTGTCCGCTGGAATCTGAAGATTGATTGGAGTTGCAGAAGACCTAGAAATTGAGGGGACAGAGTTCAAAGTGACCGGTGGCCAGCAAGATGGATGACCACAGCTGTCGCGTCTCTTCAGGTCGCTGATGTCGTATTGTCTCTTCACTCACAAGGACCAGGAGGAATCGAGGAAGACCAGCAGCTGGATTCGGAGGGTCCCACAAAGTCTGCAGCTGTTGACGGTGTCGGCACTCGGTTTGAAGCCAACAAGCCTTGGCAACTGCAAGTCTTGTGTGGATAGAAGATTGTCGATGGAGCAGACCAGCAAGGTCTGACAGACTTACCCAGCGAAGGTACATGAGGGCAGGCCCAGAGCAACCAGGCGAGCCCTTGAAGGTGATGTGGAAGTCTTCTGGAGAGTCGCTAGCCAACAGGCAAGCAACCGCAAAGACGCCTTTGCAGGAAAAGTTCACCAACAGCCCACGGTCACTCGGGATGAGGTAGGCCGCTGATCTTCGGTACTATACCTGCTCGGGACTTGGACAACAAGTGGTCCAAAGCACAACTTCGTTGGATGTAGTTTAGGGCTTGCACTTGAAATCAGTGCACGGTTCCCTGGTATTGCCGTTCCTCGTCACTCGTGGGGTCCAGATGCCACAGCTTCACTGGGGACTCAAAATGGCCGTCGACAGGTCAGGAAATCTGCTTCAGGGGACGCAGGGACTTCGGGCTCCGGCGGGAGCGGTAAAGTTTGCAACCGTAGTTCAGTAGTTTTGGTGCCTGCCAAGCAGGGGAGTCACTCCTTGACTCCAAGGGAGATCCTTTGGTCTTCTAGAGATAGTAGAAAGTTGAAGGGCCAGGATTCTTCTTCGTAGAGCGTCGTCCAGGTGTAATCTAAATTGCATTGGCAATGTGTGGTATCTTATAGTGAAAAGATGGGAGGGACTAGCTCTATGACCACTCCTCTAGGAGGGTCAGGGTAGTGGGTGATTACACCCACTTCCCTTTGTCCAGTTTCGCCCCAGAGCAGGGGCAGGTAGCCCCTGAACCGGTTTGAGCTGGCATATGCACAGAGGAGCCTACTGCTCCCCCAGTGCAGGACTTCAAAGCACTCTAAGAGTGCACCCACCCAGCTCCAATACACTAAATCCTGTCTGGGAGGTGGTGACACCTCCCTGTGACAGGAAACCCTTTGTTGGGCTCCCTCCACTGCGAGTTTCGGTCAGCAGCAGGAGGGCAGCCCGGTGTCTGTGCTGGCGGCATCCATTTTGTGATGCCAGGGCTCTGAAAGTTTTCTACCGTGTAGAACAGTGGGTACATGTCGTCCCCTCTAGAAGGGTGGGATCCTACTCCCACACCAGTTACTGGTGTGGGGGTAGGATTCCAAGTTGTTTGATACCAAACACGACATGTTTTGATGCAGTCATTCCAAAGTTAGCATTTACCGCGAGGTTATAATGCACTTAAGAGTATATGGTTTAACCGCATCCACAAACAGCAGCAGAGAATAGACTCTGCCAGCTGCAGAGGGGTCCTGCTCAGGCAGAAGCACCCCCTCACATAGTAAACCAAGCACCCTGCCCTTGGGATTGATAGGGCCTACCATAGGGGTGACTGATAGGCTTATATGTGTGTGTATGGTGAGGTATAGGAACGTATACCTCAGTGAGGAGTGCTAACACTACCTCACACAGGCTGCAGTAGCAGGCCTGTGGTGTCAGATTGTGTATGCTTCCCAGGGGTGGCATAATACATGCTGCAGCCCCTGGTAGGCCTGTGAAGTACCAATGCCCTAGGTACCTAAGGTACCATATACTAGGGGCTCATAAGGCACCACAGTATCCAATCACTAGTGCATCTAATATGCACACCAATCATTTAAGGGAGTAAGCAGATAGGCTGGGGTCCTGGATAGCAGGATCCCAGCCAGACTAGTCAAAAACCATACAAACACCAGAAAAAAAGTGGGGGCAACCATATAGTCAGATTCCACCTTCCTACAGCGGAGCTGCTTCAAAGCCAGAGAACCAGGTCAGCAGAGCTGCTCTAGAGCCAGAGAACCAGGTCAGCAGAGCTGCTTCAACGCCATAGAACCAGGTCAGCAGAGCTGCTTTAGCGCCATAGAGCCAGGTCAGCAGAGTTGCTTTAGAGCCAGAAACAAGGTCAGCTGAGCTGCTTCAAAGCCAGAGAACCAAGTAAGCAGAGCTGCTTTAGAGCCATAGAATCAGGTCAGCAGAGCTGGTCTAGAGCCCTAGAACCAGATCAGCAGAGCTGCTCTAGATCCAGAGAACCAGGTCAGCAGACCTGCTGTAGAGCCAGAGAAACCCGGTCAGCAGAGCTGCTTTAGAGGGAGAGAACCAGGTCAGCAGAACTACTTTAGAGCCAGAGAACCAGGTCAGCAGAGCTGCCTTAGAGCCAGAGAACCAGGTCAGCAGAGGTGCTCTAGAGCTTGAGAACCAGGTCAGCAGAGCTGCTGTAGATCCAGAGAAACCAGGTCAGCAGAGCTGCTTTAAAAGGAGAGAACCAGGTCAGCAGAGATGCTTTGGAGCCAGAGAAAAAGGTCAGCAGAGATGCTTCAAATCCAGAGAACCAGGTCAGCAGAGCTGCTTTAGAGCCGTAGAACTAGGTCAGCAGAGCTGCTTCAAAGCCAGAGTTCCAGGTCAGCAGAGCCGTTTTAGAGCCAGAGAACTGGGTCAGCAGAGCTGCTCTAGAGCCTAAGAGCCAGGTCTGCAGAGCTGCTATAGAGACAGAGAATCAGGTCAGCAGAGCTGCTTTAGAGCCAGAGAACCAGGACAGCAGATCTGCTTTAGAGGGAGAGAACCTGGTCTGCAGAGATGCTCTAGAGCCAGAGCACCAGGTCAGCAGAGATGCTTCAAAGCCAGAGAACCAGGTCAGCAGAGCCGTTTTAGAGCCAGAGAACCAGGTCAGCAGAGCTGCTGTAGAGCCTAAGAACCAGGAATGCAGAGCTGCTTTAGAGCCTAAGAACAAGGTCAGCAGAGCTGCTCTACAGCCTAAGAACCAGGTCAGCAGAGCTGCTCTAGAGCCAGAGAACCAGGTCAGCAGAGCTGCTTCAATGCCATAGAACCAGGTCAGCAGAGCTGCTTTAGCGCCATAGAGCCAGGTCAGCAGAGTTGCTTTAGAGCCAGAAACAAGGTCAGCTGAGCTGCTTCAAAGCCAGAGAACCAAGTAAGCAGAGCTGCTTTAGAGCCATAGAATCAGGTCAGCAGAGCTGCTCTAGAGCGTAAGAACCAGGAATGCAGAGCTGCTTTAGAGCCTAAGAACAAGGTCAGCAGAGCTGCTCTAGAGCCAGAGAACCAGGTCAGCACAGCTGCTTTAGAGCCAGAAAACCAGGTCAGCAGCACGGCTTCAAAGCCAGAAAACCAGGTCAGCAGAGACGTTGTAGAGCCAGAGAACCAGGTCAGCAGAGTTGATCTACAGCCTAAGAACCAGGTCAGTGGAGCTGCTGTAGAGCCAGAGAACCAGGTCAGAAGAGCTGCTTCAAAGCCAGAGAACCAGGTCAGCAGAACTGCTTTAGCGCAATAGAGCCAGGTCAGCAGAGTTGCTCTAGAGCCAGAGAACTAGGTCAGCAGAGCTGCTTTAGAGCCTTGAGAAACAGGTCAGCAGAGTTCCTCTAGAGGCTAAGAACCAGGTCAGTGGAGCTGCTCAAGTGCCTGTGAATCAGGTCAGCAGAGCTGCTGTAGAGCCAGAGAAAACAGGTCAGCAGAGCTGCTTTAGTGGGAGAGAACCAGGTCAGCAGAGCTGCTTTAGAGCCAGAGAACCAGGTCAGCAGAACGGCTTTAGAGGGGGAGAACCAGGCCAGCAGAGCTGCTCTAGAGCCAGAGAACCAGGTCAGCAGAGATGCTTCAAAGCCATAGAACCAGGTCAGCAGATCCGTTTTAGAGCCAGTGAACCAGGTCAGCAGAGTTGCTCTAGAGCCTAAGAACCAGGTCTGCAGAGCTGCTATAGAGCCTAAGAACAAGGTCAGCAGAGCTGCTTTAGAGCCAGAGAACCAGGTCAGCTGAGCTGCTTCAAAGCGAGAGAACCAAGTCAGCAGAGCTGCTTTAGAGCCCTAGAATCAGGTCAGCAGAGCTGCTCTAGAACCCTAGAACCAGGTCTGCAGAGCTGCTATAGAAACAGAGAACCAGGTCAGCAGATATGCTTCAAAGCCAGAGAACCGGGTCAGCAGAGTTGCTCTAGAGCCTAAGAACCAGGTCTGCAGAGCTGCTATAGAGCCTAAGAACAAGGTCAGCAGAGCTGCTTTAGAGCCAGAGAACCAGGTCAGCTGAGCTGCTTCAAAGCCAGAGAACCAAGTAAGCAGAGCTGCTTTAGAGCCATAGAATCAGGTCAGCAGAGCTGCTCTAGAGCGTAAGAACCAGGAATGCAGAGCTGCTTTAGAGCCTAAGAACAAGGTCAGCAGAGCTGCTCTAGAGCCAGAGAACCAGGTCAGCACAGCTGCTTTAGAGCCAGAAAACCAGGTCAGCAGCACGGCTTCAAAGCCAGAAAACCAGGTCAGCAGAGACGTTGTAGAGCCAGAGAACCAGGTCAGCAGAGTTGATCTACAGCCTAAGAACCAGGTCAATGGAGCTGCTGTAGAGCCAGAGAACCAGGTCAGAAGAGCTGCTTCAAAGCCAGAGAACCAGGTCAGCAGAACTGCTTTAGCGCAATAGAGCCAGGTCAGCAGAGTTGCTCTAGAGCCAGAGAACTAGGTCAGCAGAGCTGCTTTAGAGCCTTGAGAAACAGGTCAGCAGAGTTCCTCTAGAGGCTAAGAACCAGGTCAGTGGAGCTGCTCAGGTGCCTGTGAATCAGGTCAGCAGAGCTGCTGTAGAGCCAGAGAAAACAGGTCAGCAGAGCTGCTTTAGTGGGAGAGAACCAGGTCAGCAGAGCTGCTTTAGAGCCAGAGAACCAGGTCAGCAGAACGGCTTTAGAGGGAGAGAACCAGGCCAGCAGAGCTGCTCTAGAGCCAGAGAACCAGGTCAGCAGAGATGCTTCAAAGCCATAGAACCAGGTCAGCAGATCCGTTTTAGAGCCAGTGAACCAGGTCAGCAGAGTTGCTCTAGAGCCTAAGAACCAGGTCTGCAGAGCTGCTATAGAGCCTAAGAACAAGGTCAGCAGAGCTGCTTTAGAGCCAGAGAACCGGGTCAGCAGAGCACTTTTAAAGCCAGAGAACCAGGTCAGCAGAGCTGCTCTAGAGCCTAAGAACCAGGAATGCAGAGCGGCTGTAGAGCCTAAGAACAAGGTCAGTAGAGCTGCTCTAGAGGCAGAGAACCAGGTCAGCAGAGCTGCTTTAGAGCCCTAGAATCAGGTCAGCAGAGCTGCTCTAGAACCCTAGAACCAGGTCTGCAGAGCTGCTATAGAAACAGAGAACCAGGTCAGCAGATATGCTTCAAAGCCAGAGAACCGGGTCAGCAGAGCACTTTTAAAGCCAGAGAACCAGGTCAGCAGAGCTGCTCTAGAGCCTAAGAACCAGGAATGCAGAGCTGCTGTAGAGCCTAAGAACAAGGTCAGTAGAGCTGCTCTAGAGGCAGAGAACCAGGTCAGCAGAGCTGCTTTAGAGCCAGAAAACCAGGTCAGTAGCGCTGCTTCAAAGCCAGAAAACAAAGTCAGCAGAGCCGTTGTAGAGCCAGAGAACCAGGTCAGCAGAGGTGCTCTAGAGCCAGAGAACCAGGGCCACAGAGCTGCTTCAAAGCCAGAGAACCAGGTCAGCAGAACTGCTTTAGCGCAATAGAGCCAGGTCAGCAAAGTTGTTATAGAGCCAGAGAACTAGGTCAGCAGAGCAGCTTTAGAGCCAGAAAATCAGGTCAGCAGAGCTGCTTTAGAGCCAGAGAACCAGGTCAGCAGAGCTGCTCTAGAGCCAGAGAACCTAACCAGGTCAGCAGAGCTGCTCTAGAGCCAGAGAACCAGTTCAGCAGAGCTGCTCTAGAGCCAAAGAACCAGGCCAGCAGAGCTGCTCTAGAGCCAGAGAACCAGGTCAGCAGACATGCTTCAAAGCCAGAGAACCAGGTCAGCAGAGCTGCTCTAGAGCCAGAGAATCAGGTCAGCAGAGCTGCTCTAGAGCCAGAGAACCAGGTCAGCAGAGCTGCTCTAGAGCCAGAGAACCAGGTAAGCAGACATGCTTCAAAGCCAGAGAACCAGGTCAGCAGAGCTGTTTTAGAGCCATAGAACCAGGTCAGCAGAGCTGCTTCAAAGCCAGAGTTCCAGGTCAGCAGAGCCGTTTTAGAGTCAGAGAACCAGGTCAGCAGAGGTGCTCTAGAGCCTAATAACCAGGTCTGCAGAGCTGCTATAGAGCCAGAGAACCAGGTCAGCAGAACTGCTTTAGAGGGAGAGAACAAGGTCAGCAGAGATGCTCTAGAGCCAGAGAACCAGGTCAGCAGAGATGCGTCAAAGCCAGAGAACCAGGTCAGCAGAGCTGCTTCAAAGCCAGAGAACCAGGTTAGCAGAGCCGTTTTAGAGCCAGAGAACCAGGTCAGCAGAGCTGCTTCAAAGCCAGAGAACCAGGTCAGCAGAACTGCTTTAGCGCCATATATCCATGTCAGCAGAGTTGCTCTAGAGCCAGAGAACTAGGTCAGCAGAGCTGCTTTAGAGCCAAAGAAACAGGTCAGCAGAGCTCCTCTAGAGCCTAAAAACCAGGTCAGTGGAGCTGCTCTAGAGCCTAAGAACCAGGTCAGCAGAGCTGCTGTAGAACCAGGGAAACCAGGTCAGCAGAGCTGCTTTAGAGGGAGAGAACCAGGTCAGCAGAGGTGCTCTAGAGCTTGAGAACCAGGTCAGCAGAGCTGCTGTAGATCCAGAGAAACCAGGTCAGCAGAGCTGCTTTAAAAGGAGAGAACCAGGTCAGCAGAGATGCTTTAGAGCCAGAGAAAAAGGTCAGCAGAGATGCTTCAAATCCAGAGAACCAGGTCAGCAGAGCTGCTTTAGAGCCGTAGAACTAGGTCAGCAGAGCTGCTTCAAAGCCAGAGTTCCAGGTCAGCAGAGCCGTTTTAGAGCCAGAGAACTGGGTCAGCAGAGCTGCTCTAGAGCTAAGAGCCAGGTCTGCAGAGCTGCTATAGAGACAGAGAATCAGGTCAGCAGAGCTGCTTTAGAGCCAGAGAACCAGGACAGCAGATCTGCTTTAGAGGGAGAGAACCTGGTCTGCAGAGATGCTCTAGAGCCAGAGCACCAGGTCACCAGAGATGCTTCACAGCCAGAGAACCAGGTCAGCAGAGCTGCTTCAAAGCCAGAGAACCGGGTCAGCAGAGCCGTTTTAGAGCCAGAGAACCAGGTCAGCAGAGCTGCTGTAGAGCCTAAGAACCAGGAATGCAGAGCTGCTTTAGAGCCTAAGAACAAGGTCAGCAGAGCTGCTCTAGAGCCAGAGAACCAGGTCAGCAGAGCTGTTTTAGAGCCAGAAATCCAGGTCAGCAGTGCTGCTTCAAAGCAGAGCCGTTGTAGAGCCAGAGAACCAGGTCAACAGAGTTGCTCTACAGCCTAAGAACCAGGTCAGCAGAGCTGCTCTAGAGCCAGAGAACTAGGTCAGCAGAGCTGCTTCAACGCCATAGAACCATGTCAGCAGAGCTGCTTTAGCGTCATAGAGCCAGGTCAGCAGAGTTGCTTTAGAGCCAGAAACAAGGTCAGCTGAGCTGCTTCAAAGCCCGAGAACCAAGTAAGCAGAGCTGCTTTAGAGCCATAGAATCAGGTCAGCAGAGCTGCTCTAGAGCGTAAGAACCAGGAATGCAGAGCTGCTTTAGAGCCTAAGAACAAGGTCAGCAGAGCTGCTCTAGAGCCAGAGAACCAGGTCAGCACAGCTGCTTTAGAGCCAGAAAACCAGGTCAGCAGCACGGCTTCAAAGCCAGAAAACCAGGTCAGCAGCGACGTTGTAGAGCCAGAGAACCAGGTCAGCAGAGTTGATCTACAGCCTAAGAACCAGGTCAGTGGAGCTGCTGTAGAGCCAGAGAACCAGGTAAGAAGAGCTGCTTCAAAGCCAGAAAACCAGGTCAGCAGAACTGCTTTAGCGCAATAGAGCCAGGTCAGCAGAGTTGCTCTAGAGCCAGAGAACTAGGTCAGCAGAGCTGCTTTAGAGCCTTGAGAAACAGGTCAGCAGAGTTCCTCTAGAGGCTAAGAACCAGGTCAGTGGAGCTGCTCAAGTGCCTGTGAATCAGGTCAGCAGAGCTGCTGTAGAGCCAGAGAAAACAGGTCAGCAGAGCTGCTTTAGTGGGAGAGAACCAGGTCAGCAGAGCTGCTTTAGAGCCAGAGAACCAGGTCAGCAGAACGGCTTTAGAGGGAGAGAACCAGGCCAGCAGAGCTGCTCTAGAGCCAGAGAACCAGGTCAGCAGAGATGCTTCAAAGCCATAGAACCAGGTCAGCAGATCTGTTTTAGAGCCAGTGAACCAGGTCAGCAGAGTTGCTCTAGAGCCTAAGAACCAGGTCTGCAGAGCTGCTATAGAGCCTAAGAACAAGGTCAGCAGAGCTGCTTTAGAGCCAGAGAACCAGGTCAGCTGAGCTGCTTCAAAGCGAGAGAACCAAGTCAGCAGAGCTGCTTTAGAGCCCTAGAATCAGGTCAGCAGAGCTGCTCTAGAACCCTAGAACCAGGTCTGCAGAGCTGCTATAGAAACAGAGAACCAGGTCAGCAGATATGCTTCAAAGCCAGAGAACCGGGTCAGCAGAGTTGCTCTAGAGCCTAAGAACCAGGTCTGCAGAGCTGCTATAGAGCCTAAGAACAAGGTCAGTAGAGCTGCTTTAGAGCCAGAGAACCAGGTCAGCTGAGCTGCTTCAAAGCCAGAGAACCAAGTAAGCAGAGCTGCTTTAGAGCCATAGAATCAGGTCAGCAGAGCTGCTCTAGAGCGTAAGAACCAGGAATGCAGAGCTGCTTTAGAGCCTAAGAACAAGGTCAGCAGAGCTGCTCTAGAGCCAGAGAACCAGGTCAGCACAGCTGCTTTAGAGCCAGAAAACCAGGTCAGCAGCACGGCTTCAAAGCCAGAAAACCAGGTCAGCAGAGACGTTGTAGAGCCAGAGAACCAGGTCAGCAGAGTAGATCTACAGCCTAAGAAACAGGTCAGTGGAGCTGCTGTAGAGCCAGAGAACCAGGTCAGAAGAGCTGCTTCAAAGCCAGAGAACCAGGTCAGCAGAACTGCTTTAGCGCAATAGAGCCAGGTCAGCAGAGTTGCTCTAGAGCCAGAGAACTAGGTCAGCAGAGCTGCTTTAGAGCCTTGAGAAACAGGTCAGCAGAGTTCCTCTAGAGGCTAAGAACCAGGTCAGTGGAGCTGCTCAAGTGCCTGTGAATCAGGTCAGCAGAGCTGCTGTAGAGCCAGAGAAAACAGGTCAGCAGAGCTGCTTTAGTGGGAGAGAACCAGGTCAGCAGAGCTGCTTTAGAGCCAGAGAACCAGGTCAGCAGAACGGATTTAGAGGGAGAGAACCAGGCCAGCAGAGCTTCTCTAGAGCCAGAGAACCAGGTCAGCAGAGATGCTTCAAAGCCATAGAACCAGGTCAGCAGATCCGTTTTAGAGCCAGTGAACCAGGTCAGCAGAGTTGCTCTAGAGCCTAAGAACCAGGTCTGCAGAGCTGCTATAGAGCCTAAGAACAAGGTCAGCAGAGCTGCTTTAGAGCCAGAGAACCAGGTCAGCTGAGCTGCTTCAAAGCGAGAGAACCAAGTCAGCAGAGCTGCTTTAGAGCCCTAGAATCAGGTCAGCAGAGCTGCTCTAGAACCCTAGAACCAGGTCTGCAGAGCTGCTATAGAAACAGAGAACCAGGTCAGCAGATATGCTTCAAAGCCAGAGAACCGGGTCAGCAGAGCAATTTTAGAGCCAGAGAACCAGGTCAGCAGAGCTGCTCTAGAGCCTAAGAACCAGGAATGTAGAGCTGCTGTAGAGCCTAAGAACAAGGTCAGTAGAGCTGCTCTAGAGGCAGAGAACCAGGTCAGCAGAGCTGCTTTAGAGCCAGAAAACCAGGTCAGTAGCGCTGCTTCAAAGCCAGAAAACAAAGTCAGCAGAGCCGTTGTAGAGCCAGAGAACCAGGTCAGCAGAGGTGCTCTAGAGCCAGAGAACCAGGGCCACAGAGCTGCTTCAAAGCCAGAGAACCAGGTCAGCAGAACTGCTTTAGCGCAATAGAGCCAGGTCAGCAAAGTTGTTCTAGAGCCAGAGAACTAGGTCAGCAGAGCAGCTTTAGAGCCAGAAAATCAGGTCAGCAGAGCTGCTTTAGAGCCAGAGAACCAGGTCAGCAGAGCTGCTCTAGAGCCAGAGAACCTAACCAGGTCAGCAGAGCTGCTCTAGAGCCAGAGAACCAGTTCAGCAGAGCTGCTCTAGAGCCAAAGAACCAGGCCAGCAGAGCTGATCTAGAGCCAGAGAACCAGGTCAGCAGACATGCTTCAAAGCCAGAGAACCAGGTCAGCAGAGCTGCTCTAGAGCCAGAGAATCAGGTCAGCAGAGCTGCTCTAGAGCCAGAGAACCAGGTCAGCAGAGCTGCTCTAGAGCCAGAGAACCAGGTAAGCAGACATGCTTCAAAGCCGGAGAACCAGGTCAGCAGAGCTGTTTTAGAGCCATAGAACCAGGTCAGCAGAGCTGCTTCAAAGCCAGAGTTCCAGGTCAGCAGAGCCGTTTTAGAGTCAGAGAACCAGGTCAGCAGAGGTGCTCTAGAGCCTAATAACCAGGTCTGCAGAGCTGCTATAGAGACAGAGAACTAGGTCAGCAGAGCTGCTTTAGAGCCAGAGAACCAGGTCAGCAGAACTGCTTTAGAGGGAGAGAACAAGGTCAGCAGAGATGCTCTAGAGCCAGAGAACCAGGTCAGCAGAGATGCGTCAAAGCCAGAGAACCAGGTCAGCAGAGCTGCTTCAAAGCCAGAGAACCAGGTCAGCAGAGCCGTTTTAGAGCCAGAGAACCAGGTCAGCAGAGCTGCTTCAAAGCCAGAGAACCAGGTCAGCAGAACTGCTTTAGCGCCATAGATCCAGGTCAGCAGAGTTGCTCTAGAGCCAGAGAACTAGGTCAGCAGAGCTGCTTTAGAGCCAAAGAAACAGGTCAGCAGAGCTCCTCTAGAGCCTAAAAACCAGGTCAGTGGAGCTGCTCTAGAGCCTAAGAACCAGGTCAGCAGAGCTGCTGTAGAACCAGGGAAACCAGGTCAGCAGAGCTGCTTTAGAGGGAGAGAACCAGGTCAGCAGAGCTACTTTAGAGCCAGAGAACCAGGTCAGCAGAACGGTTTTAGAGGGAGAGAACCAGGTCAGCAGAGGTGCTCTAGAGCCAGAGAACCAGGTCAGCAGAGATGCTTCAAAGCCAGAGAACCAGGTCAACAGAGCCGTTTTAGAGCCAGAGAACCAGGTCAGCAGAGCTGCTCCAGAGCCTAAGAACCAGGAATGCAGAGCTGCTTTAGAGCCTAAGAACAAGTTCAGCAGAGCTGCTCTAGAGCCAGAGAACCAGGTCAGCAGAGCCGTTGTTGAGTCAGAGAACCAGGTCAGCAGAGCTGATTTAGAGCCATAGAATCAGGTCAGTATAGCTGCTTTAGAGCCAGAGAACCAGGTCAGCAGAGCTGCTATAGAGCCAGAGAACCAGGTCAGCAGAGCTGCTCTAGAGCCAGAGAATCAGGTCAGCAGAGCTGCTCTAGAGCCAAAGAACCAGGTCAGCAGAGCTGCTCTAGAACCAGAGAACCAGGTCAGCAGAGCTGGTTTAGAGCCAGAGAACCAGGTCAGCCGAGCTCCTCTAGAGCCTAAGAACCAGGTCAGCAGAGCTGCTCTAGAGCCAGAGAACCAGGTCAGCAGAGCCATTTTAGAGCCAGAGAACCAGGTCAAGAGCGCTGCTCTAGAGCCAGAGAACCAGGTCAGCAGAGCTGCTATAGAGCCAGAGAGCCAGGTCAGCAAAGCTGCTCTAGAGCCAGAGAACCAGGTCAGCAGAGCTGCTCTAGAGCCAGAGAACCAGGTCAGCAGACATGCTTCAAAGCCAGAGAACCAGGTCAGCAGAGCTGCTCTAGAGCCAGAGAACTAGGTCAGCAGAGCTGCTCTACAGGCTACGAAACAGGTCAGCAGAGCTGCTCTAGAGCCAGAGAACCAGGTCAGCAGAGCTGCTTCAACGCCAGAGAACCAGGTCAGCAGAGCTGCTTTAGAGATAGAACCAGGTCAGCAGAGCTGCTTCAAAGCCAGATTTCCAGGTCAGCAGAGCCGTTTTAGAGTCAGAGAACCAGGTCAGCAGAGGTGCTCTAGAGGCTAATAACTAGGTCTGCAGAGCTGCTATATAGACAGAGAACTAGGTCAGCAGAGCTGCTTTAGAGGGAGAGAACCAGGTCTGCAGAGATGCTCTAGAGCCAGAGAACCAGGTCAGCAGAGCTGCTTTAGAGCCAGAGAACCAGGTCAGCAGAGCTGCTCTAGAACCAGAGAACCAGGTCAGCAGAGCTGCTTTAGAGCCAGAGAACCAGGTCAGCAGAGCTCCTCTAGAGCCTAAGAACCAGGTCAGCAGAGCTGCTCTAGAACCAGAGAACCAGGTCAGCAGAGCTGCAGTAGAGTCAGAGAAACCAGGTCAACAGAGCTGCTTTAGAGGAAGAGAATCAGGTCAGCAGAGCGCCTTTAGAGGGAGAGAACCAGGTCAGCAGAGCTGCTCTTAAGCCAGAGAACCAGGTCAACAGAGCAGCTTTGAAGTCAGAAAACCAGGTCAGCAGAGCCGTTTTAGAGCAAGAGAACCAGGTCAGCAGAGCTGCTCTAGAGCCTAAGAACCAGGTCTGCAGAGCTGCTCTAGAGCCTAAGAACAAGGTCATCAGAGTTGCTTTAGAGCTAGTGAACCAGGTCAGATGAGCTACTTCAAAGCCAGTGAACCAAACCAAGTCAGCAGAGCTGCTTTAGAGCCATAGAATCAGGTCAGCAGAGCTGCTCAAGAGCCCTAGAACCAGATCAGCAGATCAGCAGAGCAGCTCTAGATCCAGAGAACCAGGTCAGCAGCGCGGCTTCAAAGCCAGAAAACCAGGTCAGCAGAGCCATTGTAGAGCCAGAGAACCAGGTCAGCAGAGTTGCTCTACAGCCTAAGAACCAGGTCAGCAGAGCTGCTCTAGAGCCAGAGAACCAGGTCAGCAGAGCTGCTTTAGAGCCATAGAATCAGGTCAGCAGAGCTGCTCTAGAGCCCTAGAACCAGATCAGCAGAGCTGCTCTAGATCCAGAGAACCAGGTCAGCAGAGCTGCTTTAGAGTCAGAGAACCAGGTCAGTAGAACTGCTTTAGAGGGAGAGAACCAGGTCAGCAGAGCCGTTTTAGAGCCAGAGAACCAGGTCAGCAGAGCTGCTCTAGAGCCTAAGAACCAGGAATGCAGATCTGCTTTAGAGCCTAAGAACAGGGTCAGCAGAGCTGATCTAGAGCCAGAGAACCAGGTCAGCAGAGCTGCTTTAGAGGAAGAGAATCAGGTCAGCAGAGCGCCTTTAGAGGGAGAGAACCAGGTCAGCAGAGCTGCTCTTAAGCCAGAGAACCAGGTCAACAGAGCAGCTTTGAAGTCAGAAAACCAGGTCAGCACAGCCGTTTTAGAGCAAGAGAACCAGGTCAGCAGAGCTGCTCTAGAGCCTAAGAACCAGGTCTGCAGAGCTGCTCTAGAGCCTAAGAACAAGGTCATCAGAGTTGCTTTAGAGCTAGTGAACCAGGTCAGATGAGCTACTTCAAAGCCAGTGAACCAAGTCAGCAGAGCTGCTTTAGAGCCATAGAATCAGGTCAGCAGAGCTGCTCAAGAGCTCTAGAACCAGATCAGCAGATCAGCAGAGCAGCTCTAGATCCAGAGAACCAGGTCAGCAGCGCGGCTTCAAAGCCAGAAAACCAGGTCAGCAGAGCCATTGTAGAGCCAGAGAACCAGGTCAGCAGAGTTGCTCTACAGCCTAAGAACCAGGTCAGCAGAGCTGCTCTAGAGCCAGAGAACCAGGTCAGCAGAGCTGCTTTAGAGCCATAGAATCAGGTCAGCAGAGCTGCTCTAGAGCCCTAGAACCAGATCAGCAGAGCTGCTCTAGATCCAGAGAACCAGGTCAGCAGAGCTGCTTTAGAGTCAGAGAACCAGGTCAGTAGAACTGCTTTAGAGGGAGAGAACCAGGTCAGCAGAGCCGTTTTAGAGCCAGAGAACCAGGTCAGCAGAGCTGCTCTAGAGCCTAAGAACCAGGAATGCAGATCTGCTTTAGAGCCTAAGAACAGGGTCAGCAGAGCTGATCTAGAGCCAGAGAACCAGGTCAGCAGAGCTGCTTTAGAGGCAGAAAATCAGGTCAGCAGCGCGGATTCAAAGCCAGAAAACCAGGTCAGCAGAGCCGTTGTAGAGCCAGAGAACCAGGTCAGCAGAGTTGCTCTACAGCCTAAGAACCAGGTCAGCAGAGCTGCTCTAGAGCCAGAGAACCAGGTCAGCAGAGCTGCTTTAGAGCCAGAAAACCAGGTCAGCAGCGCGGCTTCAAAGCCAGAAAACCAGGTCAGAAGAGCAGTTTTAGAGCAAGAGAACCAGGTCAGCAGAGCTTCACTAGAGCCTAAGAACCAGGTCTGCAGAGCTGCTCTAGAGCCTAAGAACAAGGTCAGCAGAGTTGCTTTAGAGCCAGAGAACCAGGTCAGCTGAGCTGTTTCAAAGCCAGAGAACCAGGTCAGCAGTGCTGCTTTAGAGCCATAGAATCAGGTCAGCAGAGCTGCTCTAGATCAAGAGAACCAGGTCAGCAGAGCTGCTTTAGAGCCATAGAACCAGGTCAGCAGAACTGTTTGGAGGGAGAGAACCAGCTCTGCAGAGATGCTCTAGAGCCAGAGAACCAGGTCAGCAGAGATGCTTCAAAGCCGGAGAACCAGGTCAGCAGAGCTGCTTCAAAGCCAGAGAACCGGGTCAGCAGAGCCGTTTTATAGCCAGAGAACCAGGTCAGCAGAGCTGCTCTAGAGCGTAAGAACCAGGAATGCAGAGCTCATTTAGAGCATAAGAACAAGGTCAGCAGAGCTCCTCTAGAGCCAGAGAACCAGGTCAGCACAGCTGCTTTTGAGCCAGAAAACCAGGTCGGCAGCACGGCTTCAAAGCCAGAAAACCAGGTCAGCAGAGCCGTTGTAGAGCCAGAGAACCAGGTCAGCAGAGTTGCTCTACAGCCTAAGAACCAGGTCAGCAGAGCTGCTCTAGAGCCAGAGAACCAGGTCAGCAGAGCTGCTTCAAAGCCAGAGAACCAGGTCAGCAGAACTGCTTTAGCGCAATAGAGCCAGATCAGCAGAGTTGCTCTAGAGCCAGAGAACTAGGTCAGCAGAGCTGCTTTAGAGCCTTGAGAAACAGGTCAGCAGAGCTCCTCTAGAGGCTAAGAACCAGGTCAGTGGAGCTGCTCAAGTGCCTGAGATCCAGGTCAGCAGAGCTGCTGTAGAGCCAGAGAAACCAGGTCAGCAGAGCTGCTTTAGAGGGAGAGAACTAGGTCAGCAGAGCTGCTTTAGAGCCAGAGAACCAGGTCAGCAGAACAGCTTTAGAGGGAGAAAACCAGGTCAGCAGAGCTGCTCTGGAGCCTAAGAACCAGGAATGCAGAGCTGCTTTAGAGCCTAAGAACAAGGTCAGCAGAGCTGCTCTAGAGCCAGAGAACAAGGTCAGCAGAGCTGCTTTAGAGCCAGAGAACCAGGTCAGCAGAGATGCTTCAAAGCCAGAGAACCAGGTCAGCAGATCCGTTTTAGAGCCAGTGAACCAGGTCAGCAGAGTTGCTCTTGAGCCTAAGAACCAGGTCCGCAGAGCTGCTCTAGAGCCTAAGAACAAGGTCAGCAGAGTTGCTTTAGAGCCAGAGAACCAGGTCAGCTGAGCTGCTTCAAAGCCAGAGAACCAAGTCAGCAGAGCTGCTTTAGAGCCATAGAATCAGGTCAGCAGAGCTGCTCTAGAACCCTAGAACCAGATCAGCAGAGCTGCTCTAGATCCAGAGAACCAGGTCAGCAGAGCTGCTTTAGAGCCAGAGAACCAGGTCAGCAGAGCTGCTTTAGAGCCAGAGAACCAGTTCAGCAGAACGGCTTTAGAGGGAGAGATTCAGGTCAGCAGAGCTGCTCTAGAGCCAGAGAACCAGGTCAGCAGAGATGCTTCAAAGCCAGAGAACCAGGTCAGCAGAGCTGTTTTAGAGCCAGAGAACCAGGTCAGCAGAGCTTCTCTAGAGCCTAAGAACCAGGTCTGCAGAGCTGCTATAGATCCTAAGAAAAAGGTCAGCAGAGCTGCTCTAGAGCAAGAGAACCAGGTCAGCAGAGCTGCTTTAAAGCCAGTGACCAGGTCAGCAGAGCTGCTTCAAAAGCCAGAGAACCAGGTCAGCAGAGCTGCTTTAGCACCATAGAGCCAGGGCAGCAGAGGTGCTCTAGAGCCAGAGAAGTATGTCAGCAGAGCCGTTGTAGAGCCAGAGAACCAGGTCAGCAGAGCTGATTTAGAGCCATAGAATCAGGTCAGCAGAGCTGCTTTAGAGCCAGAGAACCAGGTCAGCAGAGCTGCTATAGAGCCAGAGAAACAGGTCAGCAGAGCTGCTCTAGAGCCGGAGATCCAGGTCAGCAGAGCTGCTCTAGAGCCAAAGAACCAGGTCAGCAGAACTGCTCTAGAACCAGAGAACCAGGTCAGCAGAGCTGCTTTAAAGCCAGAGAACCAGGTCAGCAGAGCTCCTCTAAAGCCTAAGAACCAGGTCAGCAGAGCTGCTCTAGAACCAGAGAACCAGGTCAGCAGAGCTGCTGTAGAGTCAGAGATACCAGGTCAACAGAGCTGCTTTAGAGGAAGAGAATCAGGTCAGCAGAGCAGCTTTAGAGGGAGAGAACCAGGTCAGCAGAGCTGCTCTAGAGCCAGAGAACCAGGTCAACAGAGCAGCTTCGAAGTCAGAGAACCAGGTCAGCAGAGCCGTTTTAGAGCAAGAGAACCAGGTCAGCAGAGCTGCTCTAGAGCCTAAGAACCAGGTCTGCAGAGCTGCTCTAGAGCCTAAGAATAAGGTCATCAGAGTTGCTTTAGAGCTAGAGAACCAGGTCAGATGAGCTACTTCAAAGCCAGAGAACCAAGTCAGCAGAGCTGCTTTAGAGCCATAGAATCAGGTCAGCAGAGCTGCTCAAGAGCCCTAGAACCAGATCAGCAGAGCAGCTCTAGATCCAGAGAACCAGGTCAGCAGCGCGGCTTCAAAGCCAGAAAACCAGGTCAGCAGAGCCATTGTAGAGCCAGAGAACCAGGTCAGCAGAGTTGCTCTACAGCCTAAGAACCAGGTCAGCAGAGCTGCTCTAGAGCCAGAGAACCAGGTCAGCAGAGCTGCTTTAGAGCCAGAAAACCAGGTCAGCAGCGCGGCTTCAGAGCCAGAAAACCAGGTCAGCAGAGCCGTTTTAGAGCAAGAGAACCAGGTCAGCAGAGCTGCTCTAGAGCCTAAGAACCAGGTCTGCAGAGCTGCTCTAGAGCCTAAGAACAAGGTCAGCAGAGTTGCTTTAGAGCCAGAGAACCAGGTCAGCTGAGCTGCTTCAAAGCCAGAGAACCAAGTCAGCAGAGCTGCTCTAGAACCAGAGAACCAGGTCAGCAGAGCTGCTTTAGAGCCAGAGAACCAGGTCAGCAGAGCTCCTCTAGAACCTAAGAACCAGGTCAGCAGAGCTGCTCTAGAACCAGAGAACCAGGTCAGCAGAGCTGCAGTAGAGTCAGAGAAACCAGGTCAACAGAGCTGCTTTAGAGGAAGAGAATCAGGTCAGCAGAGCGCCTTTAGAGGGAGAGAACCAGGTCAGCAGAGCTGCTCTAGAGCCAGAGAACCAGGTCAACAGAGCAGCTTCGAAGTCAGAGAACCAGGTCAGCAGAGCCGTTTTAGAGCAAGAGAACCAGGTCAGCAGAGCTGCTCTAGAGCCTAAGAACCAGGTCTGCAGAGCTGCTCTAGAGCCTAAGAACAAGGTCATCAGAGTTGCTTTAGAGCTAGAGAACCAGGTCAGATGAGGTGCTTCAAAGCCAAAGAACCAAGTCAGCAGAGCTGCTTTAGAGCCATAGAATCAGGTCAGCAGAGCTGCTCAAGAGCCCTAGAACCAGATCAGCAGAGCAGCTCTAGATCCAGAGAACCAGGTCAGCAGCGCGGCTTCAAAGCCAGAAAACAAGGTCAGCAGAGCCATTGTAGAGCCAGAGAACCAGGTCAGCAGAGTTGCTCTACAGCGTAAGAACCAGGTCAGCAGAGCTGCTCCAGAGCCAGAGAACCAGGTCAGCAGAGCTGCTTTAGAGCCAGAAAACCAGGTCAGCAGCACGGCTTCAGAGAAAGAAAACCAGGTCAGCAGAGCCGTTTTAGAGCAAGAGAACCAGGTCAGCAGAGCTGCTCTAGAGCCTAAGAACCAGGTCTGCAGAGCTGCTCTAGAGCCTAAGAACAAGGTCAGCAGAGTTGCTTTAGAGCCAGAGAACCAGGTCAGCTGAGCTGCTTCAAAGCCAGAGAACCAAGTCAGCAGAGCTGCTCTAGAACCAGAGAACCAGGTCAGCAGAGCTGCTTTAGAGCCAGAGAACCAGGTCAGCAGAGCTCCTCTAGAACCTAAGAACCAGGTCAGCAGAGCTGCTCTAGAACCAGAGAACCAGGTCAGCAGAGCTGCAGTAGAGTCAGAGAAACCAGGTCAACAGAGCTGCTTTAGAGGAAGAGAATCAGGTCAGCAGAGCGCCTTTAGAGGGAGAGAACCAGGTCAGCAGAGCTGCTCTAGAGCCAGAGAACCAGGTCAACAGAGCAGCTTCAAAGTCAGAGAACCAGGTCAGCAGAGCCGTTTTAGAGCAAGAGAACCAGGTCAGCAGAGCTGCTCTAGAGCCTAAGAACCAGGTCTGCAGAGCTGCTCTAGAGCCTAAGAACAAGGTCATCAGAGTTGCTTTAGAGCTAGAGAACCAGGTCAGATGAGCTACTTCAAAGCCAGAGAACCAAGTCAGCAGAGCTGCTTTAGAGCCATAGAATCAGGTCAGCAGAGCTGCTCAAGAGCCCTAGAACCAGATCAGCAGAGCAGCTCTAGATCCAGAGAACCAGGTCAGCAGTGCGGCTTCAAAGCCAGAAAACAAGGTCAGCAGAGCCATTGTAGAGCCAGAGAACCAGGTCAGCAGAGTTGCTTTACAGCCTAAGAACCAGGTCAGCAGAGCTGCTCCAGAGCCAGAGAACCAGGTCAGCAGAGCTGCTTTAGAGCCAGAAAACCAGGTCAGCAGCACGGCTTCAGATTAAGAAAACCAGGTCAGCAGAGCCGTTTTAGAGCAAGAGAACCAGGTCAGCAGAGCTGCTCTAGAGCCTAAGAACCAGGTCTTCAGAGCTGCTCTAGAGCCTAAGAACAAGGTCAGCAGAGTTGCTTTAGAGCCAGAGAAACAGGTCAGCTGAGCTGCTTCAAACCCAGAGAACCAAGTCAGCAGAGCTGCTTTAGAGCCATAGAATCAGGTCAGCAGAGCTGCTCTAGAGCCCTAGAACCAGATCAGCAGAGCTGCTCTAGATCCAGAGAACCAGGTCAGCAGAGATGCTTTAGAGTCAGAGAACCAGGTCAGTAGAACTGCTTTAGAGGGAGAGAACCATGTCTGCAGAGATGCTCTAGAGCCAGAGAACCAGGTCAGCAGAGAAGCTTCAAAGCTAGAGAACCAGGTCAGCAGAGCTGCTTCAAAGCCAGAGAACCGTGTCAGCAGAGCCGTTTTAGAAAAGAGAACCAGGTCAGCAGAGCTGCTCTAGAGCCTAAGAACCAGGAATGCAGATCTGCTTTAGAGCCTAAGAACAGGATCAGCAGTGCTGCTCAAGAGCCAGAGAACCAGGTCAGCAGAGTTGCCTTAGAGCCAGAAAATCAGGTCAGCAGCGCGGCTTCAAAGCCAGAAAACCAGGTCAGCAGAGCCGTTGTAGAGCCAGAGAACCAGGTCAGCAGAGTTGCTCTGCAGCCTAAGAACCAGGTCAGCAGAGCTGCTCTAGAACCACAGAACCAGGTCAGCAGAGCTGCTTTAGAGCCAGAAAACCAGGTCAGCAGCGCAGCTTCAAAGCCAGAAAACCAGGTCAGCAGAGCCGTTTTAGAGCAAGAGAACCAGGTCAGCAGAGCTGCTCTAGAGCCTAAGAACCAGGTCTGCAGAGCTGCTCTAGAGCCTAAGAACAAGGTCAGCAGAGTTGCTTTAGAGCCAGAGAACCAGGTCAGCTGAGCTGCTTCAAAGCCAGAGAACCAAGTCAGCAGAGCTGCTTTAGAGCCATAGAATCAGGTCAGCAGAGCTGCTCTAGATCCAGAGAACCAGGTCAGCAGAGCTGCTTTAGAGCCATAGAACCAGGTCAGCAGAACTGCTTGGAGGGAGAGAACCAGCTCTGCAGAGATGCTCTAGAGCCAGAGAACCAGGTCAGCAGAGATGCTTCAAAGCCAGAGAACCAGGTCAGCAGAGATGGTTCAAAGCCAGCGAACCAGGTCAGCAGATTCGTTTTAGAGCCAGTAAACCAGGTCAGCAGAGTTGCTCTAGAGCCTAAGAACCAGGTCTGCAGAGCTGCTATAGAGCCTAAGAACGAGGTCAGTAGAGCTGCTTTAGAGCCAGAGAACCAGGTCAGCTGAGCTGCTTCAAAGCCAGAGAACCAAGTCAGCAGAGCTGCTTTAGAGCCATAGAATCAGGTCAGCAGAGCTGCTCTAGAACCCTAGAACCAGATCAGCAGAGCTGCTCTAGATCCAGAGAACCAGGTCAGCAGCGCTGCTTTAGAGCCAGAGAACCAGGTCAGCAGAGCTGCTTTAGAGCCAGAGAACCAGGTCAGCAGAACGGCTTTAGAGGGAGAGAACCAGGTCAGCAGAGCTGCTCTAGAGCCAGAGAACCAGGTCAGCAGAGATGCTTCAAAGCCAGAGAACCAGATCAGCAGAGCCGTTTTAGAGCCAGAGAACCAGGTCAGCAGAGCTTCTCTAGAGCCTAAGAACCAGGTCTGCAGAGCTGCTATAGAGCCTATGAAAAAGGTCATCAGAGTTGCTTTAGAGCTAGAGAACCAGGTCAGATGAGCTACTTCAAAGCCAGAGAACCAAGTCAGCAGAGCTGCTTTAGAGCCATAGAATCAGGTCAGCAGAGCTGCTCAAGAGCCCTAGAACCAGATCAGCAGAGCAGCTCTAGATCCAGAGAACCAGGTCAGCAGCGCGGCTTCAAAGCCAGAAAACCAGGTCAGCAGAGCCATTGTAGAGCCAGAGAACCAGGTCAGCAGAGTTGCTCTACAGCCTAAGAACCAGGTCAGCAGAGCTGCTCTAGAGCCAGAGAACCAGGTCAGCAGAGCTGCTTTAGAGCCAGAAAACCAGGTCAGCAGCGCGGCTTCAGAGCCAGAAAACCAGGTCAGCAGAGCCGTTTTAGAGCAAGAGAACCAGGTCAGCAGAGCTGCTCTAGAGCCTAAGAACCAGGTCTGCAGAGCTGCTCTAGAGCCTAAGAACAAGGTCAGCAGAGTTGCTTTAGAGTCAGAGAACCAGGTCAGCTGAGCTGCTTCAAAGCCAGAGAACCAAGTCAGCAGAGCTGCTCTAGAACCAGAGAACCAGGTCAGCAGAGCTGCTTTAGATCCAGAGAACCAGGTCAGCAGAGCTCCTCTAGAACCTAAGAACCAGGTCAGCAGAGCTGCTCTAGAACCAGAGAACCAGGTCAGCAGAGCTGCTGTAGAGTCAGAGAAACCAGGTCAACAGAGCTGCTTTAGAGGAAGTGAATCAGGTCAGCAGAGCGCCTTTAGAGGGAGAGAACCAGTTCAGCAGAGCTGCTCTAGAGCCAGAGAACCAGGTCAAAAGAGCAGCTTCGAAGTCAGAGAACCAGGTCAGCAGAGCCATTTTAGAGCAAGAGAATCAGGTCAGCAGAGCTGCTCTAGAGCCTAAGAACCAGGTCTGCAGAGCTGCTCTAGAGCCTAAGAACAAGGTCATCAGAGTTGCTTTAGAGCTAGAGAACCAGGTCAGATGAGCTACTTCAAAGCCAGAGAACCAAGTCAGCAGAGCTGCTTTAGAGCCATAGAATCAGGTCAGCAGAGCGGCTCAAGAGCTCTAGAACCAGATCAGCAGAGCAGCTCTAGATCCAGAGAACCAGGTCAGCAGCGCGGCTTCAAAGCCAGAAAACCAGGTCAGCAGAGCCATTGTAGAGCCAGAGAACCAGGTCAGCAGAGTTGCTCTACAGCCTAAGAACCAGGTCAGCAGAGCTGCTCTAGAGCCAGAGAACCAGGTCAGCAGAGCTGCTTTAGAGCCAGAAAACCAGGTCAGCAGCGCGGCTTCAGAGCCAGAAAACCAGGTGAGCAGAGCCGTTTTAGAGCAAGAGAACCAGGTCAGCAGAGCTGCTCTAGAGCCTAAGAACCAGGTCTGCAGAGCTGCTCTAGAGCCTAAGAACAAGGTCAGCAGAGTTGCTTTAGAGCCAGAGAACCAGGTCAGCTGAGCTGCTTCAAAGCCAGAGAACCAAGTCAGCAGAGCTGCTTTAGAGCCATAGAATCAGGTCAGCAGAGCTGCTCTAGAGCCCTAGAACCAGATCAGCAGAGCTGCTCTAGATCCAGAGAACCAGGTCAGCAGAGCTGCTTTAGAGTCCGAGAACCAGGTCAGTAGAACTGCTTTAGAGGGAGAGAACCACGTCTGCAGAGATGCTCTAGAGCCAGAGAACCAGGTCATCAGAGATGCTTCAAAGCCAGAGAACCAGGTCAGCAGAGCTGCTTCAAAGCCAGAGAACCGTGTCAGCAGAGCCGTTTTAGAGCCAGAGAACCAGGTCAGCAGAGCTGCTCTAGAGCCTAAGAACCAGGAATGCAGATCTGCTTTAGAGCCTAAGAACAGGGTCAGCAGTGCTGCTCTAGAGCCAGAGAACCAGGTCAGCAGCGCGGCTTCAAAGCCAGAAAACCAGGTCAGCAGAGCCATTGTAGAGCCAGAGAACCAGGTCAGCAGAGTTGCTCTACAGCCTAAGAACCAGGTCAGCAGAGCTGCTCTAGAGCCTAAGAACCAGGAATGCAGATCTGCTTTAGAGCCTAAGAACAGGATCAGCAGTGCTGCTCTAGAGTCAGAGAACCAGGTCAGCAGAGTTGCTTTAGAGCCAGAAAATCAGGTCAGCAGCGCGGCTTCAAAGCCAGAAAACCAGGTCAGCAGAGCCGTTGTAGAGCCAGAGAACCAGGTCAGCAGAGTTGCTCTGCAGCCTAAGAACCAGGTCAGCAGAGCTGCTCTAGAACCACAGAACCAGGTCAGCAGAGCTGCTTTAGAGCCAGAAAACCAGGTCAGCAGCGCGGCTTCAAAGCCAGAAAACCAGGTCAGCAGAGCCGTTTTAGAGCAAGAGAACCAGGTCAGCAGAGCTGCTCTAGAGCCTAAGAACCAGGTCTGCAGAGCTGCTCTAGAGCCTAAGAACAAGGTCAGCAGAGTTGCTTTAGAGCCAGAGAACCAGGTCAGCTGAGCTGCTTCAAAGCCAGAGAACCAAGTCAGCAGAGCTGCTTTAGAGCCATAGAATCAGGTCAGCAGAGCTGCTCTAGATCCAGAGAACCAGGTCAGCAGAGCTGCTTTAGAGCCATAGAACCAGGTCAGCAGAACTGCTTGGAGGGAGAGAACCAGCTCTGCAGAGATGCTCTAGAGCCAGAGAACCAGGTCAGCAGAGATGCTTCAAAGCCAGAGAACCAGGTCAGCAGAGATGGTTCAAAGCCAGAGAACCAGGTCAGCAGATTCGTTTTAGAGCCAGTAAACCAGGTCAGCAGAGTTGCTCTAGAGCCTAAGAACCAGGTCTGCAGAGCTGCTATAGAGCCTAAGAACGAGGTCAGTAGAGCTGCTTTAGAGCCAGAGAACCAGGTCAGCAGAGCTGCTTTAGAGCCATAGAATCAGGTCAGCAGAGCTGCTCAAGAGCCCTAGAACCAGATCAGCAGAGCAGCTCTAGATCCAGAGAACCAGGTCAGCAGCGCGGCTTCAAAGCCAGAAAACCAGGTCAGCAGAGCCATTGTAGAGCCAGAGAACCAGGTCAGCAGAGTTGCTCTACAGCCTAAGAACCAGGTCAGCAGAGCTGCTCTAGAGCCAGAGAACCAGGTCAGCAGAGCTGCTTTAGAGCCAGAAAACCAGGTCAGCAGCGCGGCTTCAGAGCCAGAAAACCAGGTCAGCAGAGCCGTTTTAGAGCAAGAGAACCAGGTCAGCAGAGCTGCTCTAGAGCCTAAGAACCAGGTCTGCAGAGCTGCTCTAGAGCCTAAGAACAAGGTCAGCAGAGTTGCTTTAGAGCCAGAGAACCAGGTCAGCTGAGCTGCTTCAAAGCCAGAGAACCAAGTCAGCAGAGCTGCTCTAGAACCAGAGAACCAGGTCAGCAGAGCTGCTTTAGATCAAGAGAACCAGGTCAGCAGAGCTCCTCTAGAACCTAAGAACCAGGTCAGCAGAGCTGCTCTAGAACCAGAGAACCAGGTCAGCAGAGCTGCTGTAGAGTCAGAGAAACCAGGTCAACAGAGCTGCTTTAGAGGAAGTGAATCAGGTCAGCAGAGCGCCTTTAGAGGGAGAGAACCAGTTCAGCAGAGCTGCTCTAGAGCCAGAGAACTAGGTCAAAAGAGCAGCTTCGAAGTCAGAGAACCAGGTCAGCAGAGCCGTTTTAGAGCAAGAGAATCAGGTCAGCAGAGCTGCTCTAGAGCCTAAGAACCAGGTCTGCAGAGCTGCTCTAGAGCCTAAGAACAAGGTCATCAGAGTTGCTTTAGAGCTAGAGAACCAGGTCAGATGAGCTACTTCAAAGCCAGAGAACCAAGTCAGCAGAGCTGCTTTAGAGCCATAGAATCAGGTCAGCAGAGCTGCTCAAGAGCTCTAGAACCAGATCAGCACAGCAGCTCTAGATCCAGAGAACCAGGTCAGCAGCGCGGCTTCAAAGCCAGAAAACCAGGTCAGCAGAGCCATTGTAGAGCCAGAGAACCAGGTCAGCAGAGTTGCTCTACAGCCTAAGAACCAGGTCAGCAGAGCTGCTCTAGAGCCAGAGAACCAGGTCAGCAGAGCTGCTTTAGAGCCAGAAAACCAGGTCAGCAGCGCAGCTTCAGAGCCAGAAAACCAGGTGAGCAGAGCCGTTTTAGAGCAAGAGAACCAGGTCAGCAGAGCTGCTCTAGAGCCTAAGAACCAGGTCTGCAGAGCTGCTCTAGAGCCTAAGAACAAGGTCAGCAGAGTTGCTTTAGAGCCAGAGAACCAGGTCAGCTGAGCTGCTTCAAAGCCAGAGAACCAAGTCAGCAGAGCTGCTTTAGAGCCATAGAATCAGGTCAGCAAAGCTGCTCTAGAGCCCTAGAACCAGATCAGCAGAGCTGCTCTGGATCCAGAGAACCAGGTCAGCAGAGCTGCTTTAGAGTCAGAGAACCAGGTCAGTAGAACTGCTTTAGAGGGAGAGAACCACGTCTGCAGAGATGCTCTAGAGCCAGAGAACCAGGTCATCAGAGATGCTTCAAAGCCAGAGAACCAGGTCAGCAGAGCTGCTTCAAAGCCAGAGAACCGTGTCAGCAGAGCCGTTTTAGAGCCAGAGAACCAGGTCAGCAGAGCTGCTCTAGAGCCTAAGAACCAGGAATGCAGATCTGCTTTAGAGCCTAAGAACAGGGTCAGCAGTGCTGCTCTAGAGCCAGAGAACCAGGTCAGCAGAGCTGCTTTAGAGCCAGAAAATCAGGTCAGCAGCGCGGCTTTAAAGCCAGAAAACCAGGTCAGCAGAGCCGTTGTAGAGCCAGAGAACCAGGTCAGCAGAGTTGCTCTACAGTCTAAGAACCAGGTCAGCAGAGCTGCTCTAGAGCCAGAGAACCAGGTCAGCAGAGCCGTTTTAGAGCAAGAGAACCAGGTCAGCAGAGCTGCTCTAGAGCCTAAGAACCAGGTCTGCAGAGCTGCTCTAGAGCCTAAGAACAAGGTCAGCAGAGTTGCTTTAGAGCCAGAAAACCAGGTCAGCTGAGCTGCTTCAAAGCCAGAGAACCAAGTCAGCAGAGCTGCTTTAGAGCCATAGAATCAGGTCAGCAGAGCTGCTCTAGATCCAGAGAACCAGGTCAGCAGAGCTGCTTTAGAGCCATAGAACCAGGTCAGCAGAACTGCTTGGAGGGAGAGAACCAGCTCTGCAGAGATGCTCTACAGCCAGAGAACCAAGTCAGCAGAGCTGATTTAGAGCCAGAGAATCAGGCCAGCAGAGCTGCTTTAGAGCCAGAGAACCAGGTCAGCAGAGCTGCTCTAGAACCAGAGAACCCGGTCAGCGGAGCTGCTTTAGAGCCAGAGAACCAGGGCAGCAGAGCTCCTCTAGAGCCTAAGAACCAGGTCAGCAGAGCTGCTCTAGAACCAGAGAACCAGGTCAGCAGAGCTGCTGTAGAGTCAGAGAAACCAGGTCAACAGAGTTGCTTT
The DNA here is from genome assembly GCF_964204655.1 of Triturus cristatus. Taxonomy (NCBI): domain Eukaryota; kingdom Metazoa; phylum Chordata; class Amphibia; order Caudata; family Salamandridae; genus Triturus; species Triturus cristatus. The sequence goes on along the minus strand of NC_140579.1, from coordinate 726,769,034 downwards.
AGAGGACCAGAATCAGGTCAGCAGAGCGGCTTTAGAGGTAGAGAACCAGGTCAGCAGAGATGCTCTAGAGCCAGAGAAACCAGGTCAACAGAGTTGCTTTAGAGGACCAGAATCAGGTCAGCAGAGCGGCTTTAGAGGTAGAGAACCAGGTCAGCAGAGATGCTCTAGAACCAGAGAACCAGGTCAGCAGATCTGCTGTAGAGTCAGAGAAACCAGGTCAACAGAGTTGCTTTAGAGGACCAGAACCAGGTCAGCAGAGCCGTTTTAGAGCAAGAGAACCAGGTCAGCAGAGCTGCTCTAGAGCCAAAGAACCAGGTCTGCAGAGCTGCTCTAGAGCCTAAGAACAAGGTCAAAAGAGCAGCTTCGAAGTAAGAGTACCAGGTCAGCAGAGCCGTTTTAGAGCAAGAGAATCAGGTCAGCAGAGCTGCTCTAGAGCCTAAGAACCAGGTCTGCAGAGCTGCTCTAGAGCCTAAGAACAAGGTCATCAGAGTTGCTTTAGAGCTAGAGAACCAGGTCAGATGAGCTACTTCAAAGCCAGAGAACCAAGTCAGCAGAGCTGCTTTAGAGCCATAGAATCAGGTCAGCAGAGCTGCTTAAGAGCCCTAGAACCAGATCAGCAGAGCAGCTCTAGATCCAGAGAACCAGGTCAGCAGCGCGGCTTCAAAGCCAGAAAACCAGGTCAGCAGAGCCATTGTAGAGCCAGAGAACCAGGTCAGCAGAGTTGCTCTACAGCCTAAGAACCAGGTCAGCAGAGCTGCTCTAGAGCCAGAGAACCAGGTCAGCAGAGCTGCTTTAGAGCCAGAAAACCAGGTCAGCAGCGCGGCTTCAGAGCCAGAAAACCAGGTCAGCAGAGCCGTTTTAGAGCAAGAGAACCAGCTCAGCAGAGCTGCTCTAGACTAAGAACCAGGTCTGCAGAGCTGCTCTAGAGCCTAAGAACAAGGTCAGCAGAGTTGCTTTAGAGCCAGAGAACCAGGTCAGCTGAGCTGCTTCAAAGCCAGAGAACCAAGTCAGCAGAGCTGCTTTAGAGCCATAGAATCAGGTCAGCAGAGCTGCTCTAGAGCCTAAGAACCAGGAATGCAGATCTGCTTTAGAGCCTAAGAACAGGGTCAGCAGTGCTGCTCTAGAGCCAGAGAACCAGGTCAGCAGAGCCGTTGTAGAGCCAGAGAACCAGGTCAGCAGAGTTGCTCTACAGTCTAAGAACCAGGTCAGCAGAGCTGCTCTAGAGCCAGAGAACCAGGTCAGCAGAGCCGTTTTAGAGCAAGAGAACCAGGTCAGCAGAGCTGCTCTAGAGCCTAAGAACCAGGTCTGCAGAGCTGCTCTAGAACCTAAGAACAAGGTCAGCAGAGTTGCTTTAGAGCCAGAGAACCAGGTCAGCTGAGCTGCTTCAAAGCCAGAGAACCAAGTCAGCAGAGCTGCTTTAGAGCCATATAATCAGGTCAGCAGAGCTGCTCTAGATCCAGAGAACCAGGTCAGCAGAGCTGCTTTAGAGCCATAGAACTAGGTCAGCAGAACTGCTTGGAGGGAGAGAACCAGCTCTGCAGAGATGCTCTAGAGCCAGAGAACCAGGTCAGCAGAGCTGCTGTAGAGTCAGAGAAACCAGGTCAACAGAGTTGCTTTAGAGGACCAGAATCAGGTCAGCAGAGCGGCTTTAGAGGTAGAGAACCAGGTCAGCAGAGATGCTCTAGAGCCAGAGAAACCAGGTCAACAGAGTTGCTTTAGAGGACCAGAATCAGGTCAGCAGAGCGGCTTTAGAGGTAGAGAACCAGGTCAGCAGAGATGCTCTAGAACCAGAGAACCAGGTCAGCAGATCTGCTGTAGAGTCAGAGAAACCAGGTCAACAGAGTTGCTTTAGAGGACCAGAACCAGGTCAGCAGAGCCGTTTTAGAGCAAGAGAACCAGGTCAGCAGAGCTGCTCTAGAGCCAAAGAACCAGGTCTGCAGAGCTGCTCTAGAGCCTAAGAACAAGGTCAAAAGAGCAGCTTCGAAGTAAGAGTACCAGGTCAGCAGAGCCGTTTTAGAGCAAGAGAATCAGGTCAGCAGAGCTGCTCTAGAGCCTAAGAACCAGGTCTGCAGAGCTGCTCTAGAGCCTAAGAACAAGGTCATCAGAGTTGCTTTAGAGCTAGAGAACCAGGTCAGATGAGCTACTTCAAAGCCAGAGAACCAAGTCAGCAGAGCTGCTTTAGAGCCATAGAATCAGGTCAGCAGAGCTGCTTAAGAGCCCTAGAACCAGATCAGCAGAGCAGCTCTAGATCCAGAGAACCAGGTCAGCAGCGCGGCTTCAAAGCCAGAAAACCAGGTCAGCAGAGCCATTGTAGAGCCAGAGAACCAGGTCAGCAGAGTTGCTCTACAGCCTAAGAACCAGGTCAGCAGAGCTGCTCTAGAGCCAGAGAACCAGGTCAGCAGAGCTGCTTTAGAGCCAGAAAACCAGGTCAGCAGCGCGGCTTCAGAGCCAGAAAACCAGGTCAGCAGAGCCGTTTTAGAGCAAGAGAACCAGCTCAGCAGAGCTGCTCTAGACTAAGAACCAGGTCTGCAGAGCTGCTCTAGAGCCTAAGAACAAGGTCAGCAGAGTTGCTTTAGAGCCAGAGAACCAGGTCAGCTGAGCTGCTTCAAAGCCAGAGAACCAAGTCAGCAGAGCTGCTTTAGAGCCATAGAATCAGGTCAGCAGAGCTGCTCTAGAGCCTAAGAACCAGGAATGCAGATCTGCTTTAGAGCCTAAGAACAGGGTCAGCAGTGCTGCTCTAGAGCCAGAGAACCAGGTCAGCAGAGCCGTTGTAGAGCCAGAGAACCAGGTCAGCAGAGTTGCTCTACAGTCTAAGAACCAGGTCAGCAGAGCTGCTCTAGAGCCAGAGAACCAGGTCAGCAGAGCCGTTTTAGAGCAAGAGAACCAGGTCAGCAGAGCTGCTCTAGAGCCTAAGAACCAGGTCTGCAGAGCTGCTCTAGAACCTAAGAACAAGGTCAGCAGAGTTGCTTTAGAGCCAGAGAACCAGGTCAGCTGAGCTGCTTCAAAGCCAGAGAACCAAGTCAGCAGAGCTGCTTTAGAGCCATATAATCAGGTCAGCAGAGCTGCTCTAGATCCAGAGAACCAGGTCAGCAGAGCTGCTTTAGAGCCATAGAACTAGGTCAGCAGAACTGCTTGGAGGGAGAGAACCAGCTCTGCAGAGATGCTCTAGAGCCAGAGAACCAGGTCAGCAGAGCTGATTTAGAGCCATAGAATCAGGTCAGCAGAGCTGCTTTAGAGCCAGAGAACCAGGTCAGCAGAGCTGCTCTAGAACCAGAGAACCCGGTCAGCAGAGCTGCTTAAGAGCCAGAGAACCAGGTCAGCGGAGTTCCTCTAGAGCCTAAGAACCAGGTCAGCAGAGCTGCTCTAGAACCAGAGAACCAGGTCAGCAGAGCTGCTGTAGAGTCAGAGAAACCAGGTCAACAGAGTTGCTTTAGAGGACCAGAATCAGGTCAGCAGAGCGGCTTTAGAGGTAGAGAACCAGGTCAGCAGAGATGCTCTAGAGCCAGAGAAACCAGGTCAACAGAGTTGCTTTAGAGGACCAGAATCAGGTCAGCAGAGTGGCTTTAGAGGTAGAGAACCAGGTCAGCAGAGATGCTCTAGAACCAGAGAACCAGGTCAGCAGAGCTGCTGTAGAGTCAGAGAAACCAGGTCAACAGAGTTGCTTTAGAGGACCAGAACCAGGTCAGCAGAGCCGTTTTAGAGCAAGAGAACCAGGTCAGCAGAGCTGCTCTAGAGCCAAAGAACCAGGTCTGCAGAGCTGCTCTAGAGCCTAAGAACAAGGTCAGCAGAGTTGCTTTAGAGCCAGAGAACCAGGTCAGCTGAGCTGCTTCAAAGCCAGAGAACCAGGTCAGCAGAGCTGCTTTAACGCCATAGAGCCAGGGCAGCAGAGGTGCTCTAGAGCCAGAGAACCAGGTCAGCAGAGCCGTTGTAGAGCCAGAGAACCAGGTCAGCAGAGCTGATTTAGAGCCATAGAATCAGGTCAGCAGAGCTGCTTTAGAGCCAGAGAACCAGGTCAACAGAGCTGCTATAGAGCCAGAGAAACAGGTCAGCAGAGCTGCTCTAGAGCCGGAGATCCAGGTCAGCAGAGCTGCTCTAGAGCCAAAGAACCAGGTCAGCAGAGCTGCTCTAGAACCAGAGAACCCGGTCAGCAGAGCTGCTTTAGAGCCAGAGAACCAGGTCAGCAGAGCTCCTCTAGAGCCTAAGAACCAAGTCAGCAGAGCTGCTCTAGAACCAGAGAACCAGGTCAGCAGAGCTGCTGTAGAGTCAGAGAAACCAGGTCAACAGAGTTGCTTTAGAGGACCAGAATCAGGTCAGCAGAGCGGCTTTAGAGGTAGAGAACCAGGTCAGCAGAGATGCTCTAGAGACAGAGAACCAGGTCAACAGAGCTGCTTCGAAGTCAGAGAACCAGGTCAGCAGAGCCGTTTTAGAGCCAGAGAACCAGGTCAGCTGAGCTGCTTCAAAGCTAGAGAACCAGGTCAGCAGAGCTGCTTTAGCGCCATAGAGCCAGGGCAGCAGAGGTGCTCTAGAGCCAGAGAACTATGTCAGCAGAGCCGTTGTTGAGCCAGAGAACCAGGTCAGCAGAGCTGATTTAGAGCCATAGAATCAGGTCAGCAGAGCTGCTTTAGAGCCAGAGAACCAGGTCAGCAGAGCTGCTATAGAGCCAGAGAAACAGGTCAGCAAAGCTGCTCTAGAGCCGGAGATCCAGGTCAGCAGAGCTGCTCTAGAGCCAAAGAACCAGGTAAGCAGAGATGCTCTAGAACCAGAGAACCAGATCAGCAGAGCTGCTTTAGAGCCAGAGAACCAGGTCAGCAGAGCTCCTCTAGAGCCTAAGAACCAGGTCAGCAGAGCTGCTCTAGAACCGGAGAACCAGGTCAACAGAGCTGCTGTAGAGTCAGAGAAACCAGGTCAACAGAGCTGCTTTAGAGGAAGAGAATCAGGTCAGCAGAGCGGCTTTAGAGGGAGAGAACCAGGTCAGCAGAGCTGCTCTAGAGTCTAATAAACAGGTCTGCAGAGCTGCTCTAGAGCCAGAGAACCAGGTCAGCAGAGCTGCTTTAGAGCCAGAAACTCAGGTCAGCAGCGCGGCTTCAAAGCCAGAAAACCAGGTCAGCAGAGCCGTTGCAGAGCCAGGGAACCAGGTCAGCAGAGTTGCTCTACAGACTAAGAACCAGGTCAGCAGAGCTGCTCTAGAGCCAGAGAACCAGGTCAGCAGAGCTGCTTTAGAGCCAGAAAACCAGGTCAGCAGCGCGGCTTCAAAGCCAGAAAACCAGGTCAGCAGATCCGTTTTAGACCAAGAGAACCAGGTCAGCAGAGCTGCTCTAGAGCCTAAGAACCAGGTACGCAGAGCTGCTCTAGAGCCTAAGAACAAGGTCAGCAGAGTTGCTTTAGAGCCAGAGAACCAGGCCAGCTGAGCTGCTTCAAAGCCAGAGAACCAAGTCAGCAGAGCTGTATTAGAGCCATAGAATCAGGTCAGCAGAGCTGCTCTAGATCCAGAGAACCAGGTCAGCAGAGATGATTTAGAGCCATAGAACCAGGTCTGCAGAACTGCTTGGAGGGAGAGAACCAGCTCTGAAGAGATGCTCTAGAGCCAGAGAACCAGGTCAGCAGAGATGCTTCAAAGCCAGAGAACCAGGTCAGCAGAGCTGCTTCAAAGCCAGAGAACCGGGTCAGCAGAGCCATTTTAGAGCCAGAGAACCAGGTCAGCAGAGCTGCTCTAGAGCGTAAGAACCAGGAATGCAGAGCTCCTTTAGAGCCTAAGAACAAGGTCAGCAGAGCTCCTCTAGAGCCAGAGAACCAGATCAGCACAGCTGCTTTAGAGCCAGAAAACCAGGTCAGCAGTGCGCTTCAAAGCCAGAAAACCAGGTCAGCAGAGCCGTTGTAGAGCCAGAGAACCAGGTCAGCAGAGTTGCTCTACAGCCTAAGAACCAGGTCAGCAGAGCTGCTCTAGAGCCAGGGAACCAGGTCAGCAGAGCTGCTTCAAAGCCAGAGAACCAGGTCAGCAGAACTGCTTTAGCGCAATAGAGCCAGCTCAGCAGAGTTGCTCTAGAGCCAGAGAACTCGGTCAGAAGAGCTGCTTTAGAGCCTTGAGAAACAGGTCAGCAGAGCTCCTCTAGAGGGTAAGAACCAGGTCAGTGGATCTGCTCAAGTGCCTGAGAACCAGGTCAGCAGAGCTGCTGTAGAGCCAGAGAAACCAGGTCAGCAGAGCTGCTTTAGAGGGAGAGAACCAGGTCAGCAGAGCTGCTTTAGAGGGAGAAAACCAGGTCAGCAGAGCTGCTCTAGAGCCAGAGAACCAGGTCAGCAGAGATGGTTCAAAGCCAGAGAACCAGGTCAGCAGATTCGTTTTAGAGCCAGTGAACCAGGTCAGCAGAGTTGCTCTAGAGCCTAAGAACCAGGTCTGCAGAGCTGCTATAGAGCCTAAGAACGAGGTCAGTAGAGCTGCTTTAGAGCCAGAGAACCAGGTCAGCTGAGCTGCTTCAAAGCCAGAGAACCAAGTCAGCAGAGCTGCTTTAGAGCCATAGAATCAGGTCAGCAGAGCTGCTCTAGAACCCTAGAACCAGATCAGCAGAGCTGCTCTAGATCCAGAGAACCAGGTCAGCAGAGCTGCTTTAGAGCCAGAAAACCAGGTCAGCAGAGCTGCTTTAGAGCCAGAGAACCAGGTCAGCAGAACGGCTTTAGAGGGAGAGAACCAGGTCAGCAGAGCTGCTCTAGAGCCAGAGAACCAGGTCAGCAGAGCCGTTTTAGAGCCAGAGAACCAGGTCAACAGAGCTTCTCTAGAGCCTAAGAACCAGGTCTGCAGAGCTGCTATAGAGCCTAAGAAAAAGGTCAGCAGAGCTGCTCTAGAGCAAGAGAACCAGGTCAGCAGAGCTGCTTTAAAGCCAGAGACCAGGTCAGCAGAGCTGCTGCAAAGCCAGAGAACCAGGTCAGCAGAGCCTTTGTAGAGCCAGAGAACCAGGTCAGCAGAGCTGCTCTACAGCCTAAGAACCAGGTCAGCAGAGCTGCTCAGAGCCAGATAACCAGGTCAGCAGAACTGCTTCAAAAGCCAGAGAAACAGGTCAGCAGAGCTGCTTTAGCGCCATAGAGCCAGGGCAGCAGAGGTGCTCTAGAGCCAGAGAACCATGTCCGCAGAGCCGTTGTAGAGCCAGAGAACCAGGTCAGCAGAGCTGCTATAGCGCCAGAGAAACAGGTCAGCAGAGCTGCTCTAGAGCCGGAGATCTAGGTCAGCAGAGCTGCTCTAGAGCCAAAGAACCAGGTCAGCAGAGCTGCTCTAGAACCAGAGAACCAGGTCAGCAGAGCTGCTTTAGAGCCAGAGAACCAGGTCAGCAGAGCTCCTCTAGAGCCTAAGAACCAGGTGAGCAGAGCTGCTCTAGAACCAGAGAACCAGGTTAGCAGAGCTGCTGTAGAGTCAGAGAAACCAGGTCAACAGAGCTGCTTTAGAGGAAGAGAATCAGGTCAGCAGAGCAGCTTTAGAGGGAGAGAACCAGGTCAGCAGAGCTGCTCTAGAGCCAGAGAACCAGGTCAACAGAGCAGCTTCGAAGTCAGAGAACCAGGTCAGCAGAGCTGCTCTAGAGCCAGAGAACCAGGTCAACAGAGCAGCTTCGAAGTCAGAAAACCAGGTCAGCAGAGCCGTTTTAGAGCAAGAGAACCAGGTCAGCAGAGCTGCTCTAGAGCCTAAGAACCAGGTCTGCAGAGCTGCTCTAGAGCCTAAGAACAAGGTCATCAGAGTTGCTTTAGAGCTAGAGAGCCAGGTCAGATGAGCTACTTCAAAGCCAGAGAACCAAGTCAGCAGAGCTGCTTTAGAGCCATAGAATCAGGTCAGCAGAGCTGCTCAAGAGCCCTAGAACCAGATCAGCAGAGCAGCTCTAGATCCAGAGAACCAGGTCAGCAGCGCGGCTTCAAAGCCAGAAAACCAGGTCAGCAGAGCCATTGTAGAGCCAGAGAACCAGGTCAGCAGAGTTGCTCTACAGCCTAGGAACCAGGTCAGCAGAGCTGCTCTAGAGCCAGAGAACCAGGTCAGCAGATCTGCTTTAGAGCCAGAAAACCAGGTCAGTAGCGCGGCTTCAGAGCCAGAAAACCAGGTCAGCAGAGCCGTTTTAGAGCAAGAGAACCAGGTCAGCAGAGCTGCTCTAGAGCCTAAGAACCAGGTCTGCAGAGCTGATCTAGAGCCTAAGAACAAGGTCAGCAGAGTTGTTTTAGAGCCAGAGAACCAGGTCAGCTGAGCTGCTTCAAAGCCAGAGAACCAAGTCAGCAGAGCTGCTCTAGAACCAGAGAACCAGGTCAGCAGAGCTGCTTTAGATCCAGAGAACCAGGTCAGCAGAGCTCCTCTAGAACCTAAGAACCAGGTCAGCAGAGCTGCTCTAGAACCAGAGAACCAGGTCAGCAGAGCGGCAGTAGAGTCAGAGAAACCAGGTCAACAGAGCTGCTTTAGAGGAAGAGAATCAGGTCAGCAGAGCGCCTTTAGAGGGAGAGAACCAGTTCAGCAGAGCTGCTCTAGAGCCAGAGAACCAGGTCAACAGAGCAGCTTCGAAGTCAGAGAACCAGGTCAGCAGAGCCGTTTTAGAGCAAGAGAATCAGGTCAGCAGAGCTGTTCTAGAGCCTAAGAACCAGGTCTGCAGAGCTGCTCTAGGGCCTAAGAACAAGGTCATCAGAGTTGCTTTAGAGCTAGAGAACCAGGTCAGATGAGCAACTTCAAAGCCAGAGAACCAAGTCAGCAGAGCTGCTTTAGAGCCATAGAATCAGGTCAGCAGAGCTGCTCAAGAGCCCTAGAACCAGATCAGCAGAGCAGCTCTAGATCCAGAGAACCAGGTCAGCAGCGCGGCTTCAAAGCCAGAATACCAGGTCAGCAGAGCCATTGTAGAGCCAGAGAACCAGGTCAGCAGAGTTGCTCTACAGCCTAAGAACCAGGTCAGCAGAGCTGCTCTAGAGCCAGAGAACCAGGTCAGCAGAGCTGCTTTAGAGCCAGAAAACCAGGTCAGCAGCTCGGCTTCAGAGCAAGAAAACCAGGTCAGCAGAGCCGTTTTAGAGCAAGAGAACCAGGTCAGCAGAGCTGCTCTAGAGCCTAAGAACCAGGTCTGCAGAGCTGCTCTAGAGCCTAAGAACAAGGTCAGCAGAGTTGCTTTAGAGCCAGAGAACCAGGTCAGCTGAGCTGCTTCAAAGCCAGAGAACCAAGTCAGCAGAGCTGCTTTAGAGCCATAGAATCAGGTCAGCAGAGCTGCTCTAGAGCCCTAGAACCAGATCAGCAGAGCTGCTCTAGATCCAGAGAACCAGGTCAGCAGAGCTGCTTTAGAGTCAGAGAACCAGGTCAGTAGAACTGCTTTAGAGGGAGAGAACCACGTCTGCAGAGATGCTCTAGAGCCAGAGAACCAGGTCAGCAAAGATGCTTCAAAGCCAGAGAACCGTGTCAGCAGAGCCGTTTTAGAGCCAGAGAACCAGGTCAGCAGAGCTGCTCTAGAGCCTAAGAACCAGGAATGCAGATCTGCTTTAGAGCCTAAGAACAGGGTCAGCAGTGCTGCTCTAGAGCCAGAGAACCAGGTCAGCAGAGCTGCTTTAGAGCCAGAAAATCAGGTCAGCAGCGCGGCTTCAAAGCCAGAAAACCAGGTCAGCAGAGCCGTTGTAGAGCCAGAGAACCAGGTCAGCAGAGTTGCTCTACAGCCTAAGAACCAGGTCAGCAGAGCTGCTCTAGAGCCAGAGAACCAGGTCAGCAGAGCCGTTTTAGAGCAAGAGAACCAGGTCAGCAGAGCTGCTCTAGAGCCTAAGGACCAGGTCTGCAGAGCTGCTCTAGAGCCTAAGAACAAGGTCAGCAGAGTTGCTTTAGAGCCAGAGAACCAGGTCAGCTGAGCTGCTTCAAAGCCAGAGAACCAAGCCAGCAGAGCTGCTTTAGAGCCATAGAATCAGGTCAGCAGAGCTGCTCTAGATCCAGAGAACCAGGTCAGCAGAGCTGCTTTAGAGCCATAGAACCAGGTCAGCAGAACTGCTTGGAGGGAGAGAACCAGCTCTGCAGAGATGCTCTAGAGCCAGAGAACCAGGTCAGCAGAGCTGCTTTAGAGCCAGAAAACCAGGTCAGCAGCGCGGCTTCAGAGCCAGAAAACCAGGTCAGCAGAGCCGTTTTAGAGCAAGAGAACCAGGTCAGCAGAGCTGTTCTAGAGCCTAAGAACCAGGTCCGCAGAGCTGCTCTAGAGCCTAAGAACAAGGTCAGCAGAGTTGCTTTAGAGCCAGAGAACCAGGTCAGCTGAGCTGCTTCAAAGCCAGAGAACCAAGTCAGCAGAGCTGCTTTAGAGCCATAGAATCAGGTCAGCAGAGCTGCTCTAGAGCCCTAGAACCAGATCAGCAGAGCTGCTCTAGATCCAGAGAACCAGGTCAGCAGAGCTGCTTTAGAGTCAGAGAACCAGGTCAGTAGAACTGCTTTAGAGGGAGAGAACCACGTCTGCAGAGATGCTCTAGAGCCAGAGAACCAGGCCAGCAGAGATGCTTCAAAGCCAGAGAACCAGGTCAGCAGAGCTGCTTCAAAGCCAGAGAACCGTGTCAGCAGAGCCGTTTTAGAGCCAGAGAACCAGGTCAGCAGAGCTGCTCTAGAGCCTAAGAACCAGGAATGCAGATCTGCTTTAGAGCCTAAGAACAGGGTCAGCAGTGCTGCTCTAGAGCCAGAGAACCAGGTCAGCAGAGCAATTGTAGAGCCAGAGAACCAGGTCAGCAGAGTTGCTCTACAGTCTAAGAACCAGGTCAGCAGAGCTGCTCTAGAGCCAGAGAACCAGGTCAGCAGAGCAGTTTTAGAGCAAGAGAACCAGGTCAGCAGAGCTGCTCTAGAGCCTAAGAACCAGGTCTGCAGAGCTGCTCTAGAACCTAAGAACAAGGTCAGCAGAGTTGCTTTAGAGCCAGAGAACCAGGTCAGCTGAGCTGCTTCAAAGCCAGAGAACCAAGTCAGCAGAGCTGCTTTAGAGCCATATAATCAGGTCAGCAGAGCTGCTCTAGATCCAGAGAACCAGGTCAGCAGAGCTGCTTTAGAGCCATAGAACTAGGTCAGCAGAACTGCTTGGAGGGAGAGAACCAGCTCTGCAGAGATGCTCTAGAGCCAGAGAACCAAGTCAGCAGAGCTGATTTAGAGCCATAGAATCAGGTCAGCAGAGCTGCTTTAGAGCCAGAGAACCAGGTCAGCAGAGCTGCTCTAGAACCAGAGAACCCGGTCAGCAGAGCTGCTTTAGAGCCAGAGAACCAGGTCAGCAGAGCTCCTCTAGAGCCTAAGAACCAGGTCAGCAGAGCTGCTCTAGAACCAGAGAACCAGGTCAGCAGAGCTGCTGTAGAGTCAGAGAAACCAGGTCAACAGAGTTGCTTTAGAGGACCAGAATCAGGTCAGCAGAGCGGCTTTAGAGGTAGAGAACCAGGTCAGCAGAGATGCTCTAGAGCCAGAGAAACCAGGTCAACAGAGTTGCTTTAGAGGACCAGAATAAGGTCAGCAGAGTGGCTTTAGAGGTAGAGAACCAGGTCAGCAGAGATGCTCTAGAACCAGAGAACCAGGTCAGCAGAGCTGCTGTAGAGTCAGAGAAACCAGGTCAACAGAGTTGCTTTAGAGGACCAGAACCAGGTCAGCAGAGCCGTTTTAGAGCAAGAGAACCAGGTCAGCAGAGCTGCTCTAGAGCCAAAGAACCAGGTCTGCAGAGCTGCTCTGGAGCCTAAGAACAAGGTCAGCAGAGTTTCTTTAGAGCCAGAGAACCAGGTCAGCTGAGCTGCTTCAAAGCCAGAGAACCAGGTCAGCAGAGCTGCTTTAGCGCCATAGAGCCAGGGCAGCAGAGGTGCTCTAGAGCCAGAGAACTATGTCAGCAGAGCCGTTGTAGAGCCAGAGAACCAGGTCAGCAGAGCTGATTTAGAGCCATAGAATCAGGTCAGCAGAGCTGCTTTAGAGCCAGAGAACCAGGTCAGCAGAGCTGCTATAGAGCCAGAGAAACAGGTCAGCAGAGCTGCTCTAGAACCAGAGAACCAGGTCAGCAGAGCTGCTTTAGAGCCAGAGAACCAGGTCAGCAAGCAGAGCTCCTCTAGAGCCTAAGAACCAGGTCAGCAGAGCTGCTCTAGAACCAGAGAACCAGGTCAGCAGAGCTGCTGTAGAGTCAGAGAAACCAGGACAACAGAGCTGCTTTAGAGGAAGAGAATCCGGTCAGCAGAGCGGCTTTAGAGGGAGAGAACCAGGTCAGCAGAGCTGCTCTAGAGCCAGAGAACCAGGTCAACAGAGCAGCTTCGAAGTCAGAGAACCAGGTCAGCAGAGCCGTTTTAGAGCAAGAGAACCAGGTCAGCAGAGCTGCTCTAGAGCCTAAGAACCAGTTCTGCAGAGCTGCTCTAGAGCCTAAGAACAAGGTCATCAGAGTTGCTTTAGAGCTAGAGAACCAGGTCAGATGAGCTACTTCAAAGCCAGAGAACCAAGTCAGCAGAGCTGCTTTAGAGCCATAGAATCAGGTCAGCAGAGCTGCTCAAGAGCCCTAGAACCAGATCAGCAGAGCAGCTCTAGATCCAGAGAACCAGGTCAGCAGCGCGGCTTCAAAGCCAGAAAACCAGGTCAGCAGAGCCATTGTAGAGCCAGAGAACCAGGTCAGCAGAGTTGCTCTACAGCCTAAGAACCAGGTCAGCAGAGCTGCTCTAGAGCCAGAGAACCAGGTCAGCAGAGCTGCTTTAGAGCCAGAAAACCAGGTCAGCAGCTCGGCTTCAGAGCAAGAAAACCAGGTCAGCAGAGCCGTTTTAGAGCAAGAGAACCAGGTCAGCAGAGCTGCTCTAGAGCCTAAGAACCAGGTCTGCAGAGCTGCTCTAGAGCCTAAGAACAAGGTCAGCAGAGTTGCTTTAGAGCTAGAGAACCAGGTCAGATGAGCTACTTCAAAGCCAGAGAACCAAGTCAGCAGAGCTGCTTTAGAGCCATAGAATCAGGTCAGCAGAGCTGCTCAAGAGCCCTAGAACCAGATCAGCAGAGCAGCTCTAGATCCAGAGAACCAGGTCAGCAGCGCGGCTTCAAAGCCAGAGAACCAGGTCAGCAGAGTTGCTCTACAGCCTAAGAACCAGGTCAGCAGAGCTGCTCTAGAGCCAGAGAACTAGGTCAGCAGTACTGCTTTAGAGCTTTGAGAAACAGGTCAGCAAAGCTCCTCTAGAGGCTAAGAACCAGGTCAGTGGAGCTGCTCAAGTGCCTGAGAATCAGGTCAGCAGAGCTGCTGTAGAGCCAGAGAAACCAGGCCAGCAGCGCTGCTTTAGAGGGAGAGAACCAGGTCAGCAGAGCTAATTTAGAGCCAGAGAACCAGGTCAGCAGAACGGCTTTAGAGGGAGAGAACCAGGTCAGCAGAGCTGCTCTAGAGCCAGAGAACCAGGTCAGCAGAGATGGTTCAAAGCCAGAGAACCAGATCAGCAGATCCGTTTTAGAGCCAGTGAATCAGGTCAGCAGAGTTGCTCTCGAGCCTAAGAACCAGGTCTGCAGAGCTGCTATAGAGCCTAAGAACAAGGTCAGTAGAGCTGCTTTAGAGCCAGAGAACCAGGTCAGCTGAGCTGCTTCAAAGCCAGAGAACCAAGTCAGCAGAGCTGCTTTAGAGCCATAGAATCAGGTCAGCAGAGCTGCTCTAGAACCCTAGAACCAGATCAGCAGAGCTGCTCTAGATCAAGAGAACCAGGTCAGCAGAGCTGCTTTAGAGCCAGAGAACCAGGACAGCAGAGCTGCTTTAGAGCCAGAGAACCAGGTCAGCAGAACGGTTTTAGAGGGAGAGAACCAGGTCAGCAGAGCTGCTCTAGAGCCAGAGAACCAGGTCAGCAGAGATGCTTCAAAGCCAGAGAACCAGGTCAGCAGAGCAGTTTTAGAGCCAGAGAACCAGGTCAGCAGAGCTTCTCTAGAGCCTAAGAACCAGGTCTGCAGAGCTGCTATAGAGCCTAAGAAAAAGGTCAGCAGAGCTGCTCTAGAGCAAGAGAACCAGGTCAGCAGAGCTGCTTTAAAGCCAGAGACCAGGTCAGCAGAGCTGCTTCAAAGCCAGAGAACCATGTCAGCAGAGCCTTTGTAGAGCCAGAGAACCAGGTCAGCAGAGCTGCTCTACAGCCTAAGAACCAGGTCAGCAGAGCTGCTCAGAGCCAGATAACCAGGTCAGCAGAACTGCTTCAGAGCCAGAGAACCAGGTCAGCAGAGCTGCTTTAGTGCCATAGAGCCAGGGCAGCAGAGGTGCTCTAGAGCCAGAGAACCATTTCAGCAGAGCCGTTTTAGAGCAAGAGAACCAGGTCAGCAGAGCTGCTCTAGAGCCTAAGAACCAGGTCTGCAGAGCTGCTCTAGAGCCTAAGAACCAGGTCAGCAGAGCTGCTCAGAGCCAGATAACCAGGTCAGCAGAACTGCTTCAAAGCCAGAGAACCAGGTCAGCAGAGCTGCTTTAGTGCCATAGAGCCAGGACAGCAGAGGTGCTCTAGAGCCAGAGAACCAGGTCAGCAGAGCCGTTTTAGAGCAAGAGAACCAGGTCAGCAGAGCTGCTCTAGAGCCTAAGAACCAGGTCTGCAGAGCTGCTCTAGAGCCTAAGAACAAGGTCAGCAGAGTTGCTTTAGAGCCAGAGAACCAGGTCAGCTGAGCTGCTTCAAAGCCAGAGAACCAAGTCAGCAGAGCTGCTTTAGAGCCATAGAATCAGGTCAGCAGAGCTGCTCTAGATCCAGAGAACCAGGTCAGCAGAGCTGCTTTAGAGCCATAGAACCAGGTCAGCAGAACTGCTTGGAGGGAGAGAACCAGCTCTGCAGAGATGCTCTAGAGCCAGAGAACCAAGTCAGCAGAGCTGATTTAGAGCCATAGAATCAGGTCAGCAGAGCTGCTTTAGAGCCAGAGAACCAGGTCAGCAGAGCTGCTCTAGAACCAGAGAACCTGGTCAGCAGAGCTGCTTTAGAGCCAGAGAACCAGGTCAGCAGAGCTCGTCTAGAGCCTAGGAACCAGGTCAGCAGAGCTGCTCTAGAACCAGAGAACCAGGTCAGCAGAGCTGCTGTAGAGTCAGAGAAACCAGGTCAACAGAGTTGCTTTAGAGGACCAGAATCAGGTCAGCAGAGCGGCTTTAGAGGTAGAGAACCAGGTCAGCAGAGATGCTCTAGAGCCAGAGAAACCAGGTCAACAGAGTTGCTTTAGAGGACCAGAATCAGGTCAGCAGAGCGGCTTTAGAGGTAGAGAACCAGGTCAGCAGAGATGCTCTAGAACCAGAGAACCATGTCAGCAGAGCTGCTGTAGAGTCAGAGAAACCAGGTCAACAGAGTTGCTTTAGAGGACCAGAACCAGGTCAGCAGAGCCGTTTTAGAGCAAGAGAACCAGGTCAGCAGAGCTGCTCTAGAGCCAAAGAACCAGGTCTGCAGAGCTGCTCTAGAGCCTAAGAACAAGGTCAGCAGAGTTGCTTTAGAGCCAGAGAACCAGGTCAGCTGAGCTGCTTCAAAGCCAGAGAACCAGGTCAGCAGAGCTGCTTTAGCGCCATAGAGCCAGGGCAGCAGAAGTGCTCTAGAGCCAGAGAACTCTGTCAGCAGAGCCGTTGTAGAGCCAGAGAACCAGGTCAGCAGAGCTGATTTAGAGCCATAGAATCAGGTCAGCAGAGCTGCTTTAGAGCCAGAGAACCAGGTCAGCAGAGCTGCTATAGAGCCAGAGAAACAGGTCAGCAGAGCTGCTCTAGAGCCGGAGATCCAGGTCAGCAGAGCTGCTCTAGAGCCAAAGAACCAGGTCAGCAGAGCTGCTCTAGAACCAGAGAACCAGGTCAGCAGAGCTGCTTTAGAGCCAGAGAACCAGGTCAGCAAGCAGAGCTCCTCTAGAGCCTAAGAACCAGATCAGCAGAGCTGCTCTAGAACCAGAGAACCAGGTCAGCAGAGCTGCTGTAGAATCAGAGAAACCAGGTCAACAGAGCTGCTTTAGAGAACGAGAATCAGGTCAGCAGAGCGGCTTTAGAGGGAGAGAACCAGGTCAGCAGAGCTGCTCTAGAGCCAGAGAACCACGTCAACAGAGCAGCTTCGAAGTCAGAGAACCAGGTCAGCAGAGCCGTTTTAGAGCAAGAGAACCAGGTCAGCAGAGCTGCTCTAGAGCCTAAGAACCAGGTCTGCAGAGCTGCTCTAGAGCCTAAGAACAAGGTCATCAGAGTTGCTTTAGAGCTAGAGAACCAGGTCAGATGAGCTACTTCAAAGCCAGAGAACCAAGTCAGCAGAGCTGCTTTAGAGCCATAGAATCAGGTCAGCAGAGCTGCTCAAGAGCCCTAGAACCAGATCAGCAGAGCAGCTCTAGATCCAGAGAACCAGGTCAGCAGCGCGGCTTCAAAGCCAGAAAACCAGGTCAGCAGAGCCATTGTAGAGCCAGAGAACCAGGTCAGCAGAGTTGCTCTACAGCCTAAGAACCAGGTCAGCAGAGCTGCTCTAGAGCCAGAGAACCAGGTCAGCAGAGCTGCTTCAAAGCCAGAGAACCAGGTCAGCAGAACTGCTTTAGCGCAATAGAGCTAGGTCAGCAGAGTTGCTCTAGAGCCAGAGAACTAGGTCAGCAGTACTGCTTTAGAGCTTTGAGAAACAAGTCAGCAGAGCTCCTCTAGAGGCTAAGAACCAGGTCAGTGGAGCTGCTCAAGTGCCTGAGAACCAGGTCAGCAGAGCTGCTGTAGAGCCAGAGAAACCAGGTCAGCAGCGCTGCTTTAGAGGGAGAGAACCAGGTCAGCAGAGCTAATTTAGAGCCAGAGAACCAGGTCAGCAGAACGGCTTTAGAGGGAGAGAACCAGGTCAGCAGAGCTGCTATAGAGCCTAAGAACAAGGTCAGCAGAGCTGCTTTAGAGCCAGAGAACCAGGTCAGCTGGGCTGCTTCAAAGCCAGAGAACCAAGTCAGCAGAGCTGCTTTAGAGCCATAGAATCAGGTCAGCAGAGCTGCTCTAGAACCCTAGAACCAGATCAGCAGAGCTGCTCTAGATCAAGAGAACCAGGTCAGCAGAGCTGCTTTAGAGCCAGAGAACCAGGACAGCAGAGCTGCTTTAGAGCCAGAGAACCAGGTCAGCAGAACGGTTTTAGAGGTAGAGAACCAGGTCAGCAGAGCTGCTCTAGAGCCAGAGAACCAGGTCAGCAGAGATGCTTCAAAGCCAGAGAACCAGGTCAGCAGAGCAGTTTTAGAGCCAGAGAACCAGGTCAGCAGATCTTCTCTAGAGCCTAAGAACCAGGTCTGCAGAGCTGCTATAGAGCCAAAGAAAAAGGTCAGCAGAGCTGCTCTAGAGCAAGAGAACCAGGTCAGCAGAGCTGCTTTAAAGCCAGAGACCAGGTCAGCAGAGCTGCTTCAAAGCCAGAGAACCAGGTCAGCAGAGCCTTTGTAGAGCCAGAGAACCAGGTCAGCAGAGCTGCTCTACAGCCTAAGAACCAGGTCAGCAGAGCTGCTCAGAGCCAGATAACCAGGTCAGCAGAACTGCTTCAAAGCCAGAGAACCAGGTCAGCAGAGCTGCTTTAGTGCCATAGAGCCAGGGCAGCAGAGGTGCTCTAGAGCCAGAGAACCATGTCAGCAGAGCCGTTGTAGAGCCAGAGAACCAGGCCAGCAGAGCTGATTTAGAGCCATAGAATCAGGTCAGCAGAGCTGCTTTAGAGCCAGAGAACCAGGTCAGCAGAGCTGCTATAGAGCCAGAGCAACAGGTCAGCAGAGCTGCTCTAGAGCCGGAGATCCAGGTCAGCAGAGCTGCTCTAGAGCCAAAGAACCAGGTCAGCAGAGCTGCTCTAGAACCAGAGAACCCGGTCAGCAGAGCTGCTTTAGAGCCAGAGAACCAGGTCAGCAGAGCTCCTCTAGAGCCTAAGAACCAGGTCAGCAGAGCTGCTCTAGAACCAGAGAACCAGGTCAGCAGAGCTGCTGTAGAGTCAGAGAAACCAGGTCAACAGAGTTGCTTTAGAGGACCAGAATCAGGTCAGCAGAGCGGCTTTAGAGGTAGAGAACCAGGTCAGCAGAGATGCTCTAGAGACAGAGATCCAGGTCAACAGAGCTGCTTCGAAGTCAGAGAACCAGGTCAGCAGAGCCGTTTTAGAGCAAGAGAACCAGGTCAGCAGAGCTGCTCTAGAGCCAAAGAACCAGGTCTGCAGAGCTGCTCTAGAGCCTAAGAACAAGGTCAGCAGAGTTGCTTTAGAGCCAGAGAACCAGGTCAGCTGAGCTGCTTCAAAGCTAGAGAACCAGGTCAGCAGAGCTGCTTTAGCGCCATAGAGCCAGGGCAGCAGAGGTGCTCTAGAGCCAGAGAACTATG
The DNA here is from genome assembly GCF_964204655.1 of Triturus cristatus. Taxonomy (NCBI): domain Eukaryota; kingdom Metazoa; phylum Chordata; class Amphibia; order Caudata; family Salamandridae; genus Triturus; species Triturus cristatus. Next base: position 726,750,849 of record NC_140579.1, on the reverse strand, counting down.
TCAGCAGAGCCGTTGTAGAGCCAGAGAACCAGGTCAGCAGAGCTGATTTAGAGCCATAGAATCAGGTCAGCAGAGCTGCTTTAGAGCCAGAGAACCAGGTCAGCAGAGCTGCTATAGAGCCAGAGAAACAGGTCAGCAGAGCTGCTCTAGAGCCGGAGATCCAGGTCAGCAGAGCTGCTCTAGAGCCAAAGAACCAGGTCAGCAGAGCTGCTCTAGAACCAGAGAACCAGATCAGCAGAGCTGCTTTAGAGCCAGAGAACCAGGTCAGCAGAGCTCCTCTAGAGCCTAAGAACCAGGTCAGCAGAGCTGCTCTAGAACCGGAGAACCAGGTCAGCAGAGCTGCTGTAGAGTCAGAGAAACCAGGTCAACAGAGCTGCTTTAGAGGAAGAGAATCAGGTCAGCAGAGCGGCTTTAGAGGGAGAGAACCAGGTCAGCAGAGCTGCTCTAGAGTCTAATAAACAGGTCTGCAGAGCTGCTCTAGAGCCAGAGAACCAGGTCAGCAGAGCTGCTTTAGAGCCAGAAACTCAGGTCAGCAGCGCGGCTTCAAAGCCAGAAAACCAGGTCAGCAGAGCCGTTGTAGAGCCAGAGAACCAGGTCAGCAGAGTTGCTCTACAGACTAAGAACCAGGTCAGCAGAGCTGCTCTGGAGCCAGAGAACCAGGTCAGCAGAGCTGCTTTAGAGCCAGAAAACCAGGTCAGCAGCGCGGCTTCAAAGCCAGAAAACCAGGTCAGCAGAGCCGTTTTAGACCAAGAGAACCAGGTCAGCAGAGCTGCTCTAGAGCCTAAGAACCAGGTCTGCAGAGCTGCTATAGAGCCTAAGAACAAGTTCAGCAGAGTTGCTTTAGAGCGAGAGAACCAGGTCAGCTGAGCTGCTTCAAAGCCAGAGAACCAAGTCAGCAGAGCTGCTTTAGAACCATAGAATCAGGTCAACAGAGCTGCTCTAGATCCAGAGAACCAGGTCAGCAGAGATGCTTCAAAGCCAGAGAACCAGGTCAGCAGAGCTGCTTCAAAGCCAGAGAACCGGGTCAGCAGAGCCGTTTTAGAGCCAGAGAACCAGGTCAGCAGAGCTGCTCTAGAGCGTAAGAACCAGGAATGCAGAGCTCCTTTAGAGCCTAAGAACAAGGTCAGCAGAGCTCCTCTAGAGCCAGAGAACCAGATCAGCACAGCTGCTTTAGAGCCAGAAAACCAGGTCAGCAGTGCGGCTTCAAAGCCAGAAAACCAGGTCAGCAGAGCCGTTGTAGAGCCAGAGAACCAGGTCAGCAGAGTTGCTCTACAGCCTAAGAACCAGGTCAGCAGAGCTGCTCTAGAGCCAGAGAACCAGGTCAGCAGAGCTGCTTCAAAGCCAGAGAACCAGGTTAGCAGAACTGCTTTAGCACAATAGAGCCAGCTCAGCAGAGTTGCTCTAGAGCCAGAGAACTAGGTCAGCAGAGCTGCTTTAGAGCCTTGAGAAACAGGTCAGCAGAGCTCCTCTAGAGGCTAAGAACCAGGTCAGTGGAGCTGCTCAAGTGCGTGAGAACCAGGTCAGCAGAGCTGCTGTAGAGCCAGAGAAACCAGGTCAGCAGAGCTGCTTTAGAGGGAGAGAACCAGGTCAGCAGAGCTGCTTTAGAGCCAGAGAACCAGGTCAGCAGAACGGCTTTAGAGGGAGAAAACCAGGTCAGCAGAGCTGCTCTAGAGCCAGAGAACCAGGTCAGCAGAGATGGTTCAAAGCCAGAGAACCAGGTCAGCAGATTCGTTTTAGAGCCAGTGAACCAGGTCAGCAGAGTTGCTCTAGAGCCTAAGAACCAGGTCTGCAGAGCTGCTATAGAGCCTAAGAACGAGGTCAGTAGAGCTGCTTTAGAGCCAGAGAACCAGGTCAGCTGAGCTGCTTCAAAGCCAGAGAACCATGTCAGCAGAGCTGCTTTAGAGCCATAGAATCAGGTCAGCAGAGCTGCTCTAGAACCGTAGAACCAGATCAGCAGAGCTGCTCTAGATCCAGAGAACCAGGTCAGCAGAGCTGCTTTAGAGCCAGAAAACCAGGTCAGCAGAGCTGCTTTAGAGCCAGAGAACCAGGTCAGCAGAACGGCTTTAGAGGGAGAGAACCAGGTCAGCAGAGCTGCTCTAGAGCCAGAGAACCAGGTCAGCAGAGATGCTTCAAAGCCAGAGAACCAGGTCAGCAGAGCCGTTTTAGAGCCAGAGAACCAGGTCAACAGAGCTTCTCTAGAGCCTAAGAACCAGGTCTGCAGAGCTGCTATAGAGCGTAAGAAAAAGGTCAGCAGAGCTGCTCTAGAGCAAGAGAACCAGGTCAGCAGAGCTGCTTTAAAGCCAGAGACCAGGTCATCAGAGCTGCTTCAAAGCCAGAGAACCAGGTCAGCAGAGCCTTTGTAGAGCCAGAGAACCAGGTCAGCAGAGCTGCTCTACAGCCTAAGAACCAGGTCAGCAGAGCTGCTCAGAGCCAGATAACTAGGTCAGCAGAACTGCTTCAAAAGCCAGAGAACCAGGTCAGCAGAGCTGCTTTAGCGCCATAGAGCCAGGGCAGCAGAGGTGCTCTAGAGCCAGAGAACCATGTCAGCAGAGCCGTTGTAGAGCCAGAGAACCAGGTCAGCAGAGCTGATTTAGAGCCATAGAATCAGGTCAGCAGAGCTGCTTTAAAGCCAGAGAACCAGGTCAGCAGAGCTGCTATAGAGCCAGAGAAACAGGTCAGCAGAGCTGCTCTAGAGCCGGAGATCTAGGTCAGCAGAGCTGCTCTAGAGCCAAAGAACCAGGTCAGCAGAGCTGCTCTAGAACCAGAGAACCAGGTCAGCAGAGCTGCTTTAGAGCCAGAGAACCAGGTCAGCAGAGCTCCTCTAGAGCCTAAGAACCAGGTCAGCAGAGCTGCTCTAGAACCAGAGAACCAGGTCAGCAGAGCTGCTGTAGAGTCAGAGAAACCAGGTCAACAGAGCTGCTTTAGAGGAAGAGAATCAGGTCAGCAGAGCAGCTTTAGAGGGAGAGAACCAGGTCAGCAGAGCTGCTCTAGAGCCAGAGAACCAGGTCAACAGAGCAGCTTCGAAGTCAGAGAACCAGGTCAGCAGAGCCGTTTTAGAGCAAGAGAACCAGGTCAGCAGAGCTGCTCTAGAGCCTAAGAACCAGGTCTGCAGAGCTGCTCTAGAGCCTAAGAACAAGGTCATCAGAGTTGCTTTAGAGCTAGAGAGCCAGGTCAGATGAGCTACTTCAAAGGCAGAGAACCAAGTCAGCAGAGCTGCTTTAGAGCCATAGAATCAGGTCAGGAGAGCTGCTCAAGAGCCCTAGAACCAGATCAGCAGAGCAGCTCTAGATCCAGAGAACCAGGTCAGCAGCGCGGCTTCAAAGCCAGAAAACCAGGTCAGCAGAGCCATTGTAGAGCCAGAGAACCAGGTCAGCAGAGTTGCTCTACAGCCTAAGAACCAGGTCAGCAGAGCTGCTCTAGAGCCAGAGAACCAGGTCAGCAGAGCTGCTTTAGAGCCAGAAAACCAGGTCAGCAGCTCGGCTTCAGAGCAAGAAAACCAGGTCAGCAGAGCCGTTTTAGAGCAAGAGAACCAGGTCAGCAGAGCTGCTCTAGAGCCTAAGAACCAGGTCTGCAGAGCTGCTCTAGAGCCAAGAACAAGGTCAGCAGAGTTGCTTTAGAGCCAGAGAACCAGGTCAGCTGAGCTGCTTCAAAGCCAGAGAACCAAGTCAGCAGAGCTGCTTTAGAGCCATAGAATCAGGTCAGCAGAGCTGCTCTAGAGCCCTAGAACCAGATCAGCAGAGCTGCTCTAGATCCAGAGAACCAGGTCAGCAGAGCTGCATTAGAGTCAGAGAACCAGGTCAGTAGAACTGCTTTAGAGGTAGAGAACCACGTCTGCAGAGATGCTCTAGAGCCAGAGAACCACGTCAGCAGAGATGCTTCAAAGCCAGAGAACCGTGTCAGCAGAGCCGTTTTAGAGCCAGAGAACCAGGTCAGCAGAGCTGCTCTAGAGCCTAAGAACCAGGAATGCAGATCTGCTTTAGAGCCTAAGAACAGGGTCAGCAGTGCTGCTCTAGAGCCAGAGAACCAGGTCAGCAGAGCTGCTTTAGAGCCAGAAAATCAGGTCAGCAGCGCGGCTTCAAAGCCAGAAAACCAGGTCAGCAGAGCCGTTGTAGAGCCAGAGAACCAGGTCAGCAGAGTTGCTCTACAGCCTCAGAACCAGGTCAGCAGAGCTGCTCTAGAGCCAGAGAACCAGGTCAGCAGAGCCGTTTTAGAGCAAGAGAACCAGGTCAGCAGAGCTGCTCTAGAGCCTAAGGACCAGGTCTGCAGAGCTGCTCTAGAGCCAGAGAACCAGGTCAGCTGAGCTGCTTCAAAGCCAGAGAACCAAGTCAGCAGAGCTGCTTTAGAGCCATAGAATGAGGTCAGCAGAGCTGCTCTAGATCCAGAGAACCAGGTCAGCAGAGCTGCTTTAGAGCCATAGAACCAGGTCAGCAGAACTGCTTGGAGGGAGAGAACCAGCTCTGCAGAGATGCTCTAGAGCCAGAGAACCAGGTCAGCAGAGCTGATTTAGAGCCATAGAATCAGGTCAGCAGAGCTGCTTTAGAGCCAGAGAACCAGGTCAGCAGAGCTGCTATAGAGCCAGAGAAACAGGTCAGCAGAGCTGCTCTAGAGCCGGAGATCCAGGTCAGCAGAGCTGCTCTAGAGCCAAAGAACCAGGTCAGCAGAGCTGCTCTAGAACCAGAGAACCCGGTCAGCAGAGCTGCTTTAGAGCCAGAGAACCAGGTCAGCAGAGCTCCTCTAGAGCCTAAGAACCAGGTCAGCAGAGCTGCTCTAGAACCAGAGAACCAGGTCAGCAGAGCTGCTGTAGAGTCAGAGAAACCAGGTCAACAGAGTTGCTTTAGAGGACCAGAATCAGGTCAGCAGAGCGGCTTTAGAGGTAGAGAACCAGGTCAGCAGAGATTCTCTAGAGCCAGAGAACCAGGTCAACAGAGCTGCTTCGAAGTCAGAGAACCAGGTCAGCAGAGCCGTTTTAGAGCAAGAGAACCAGGTCAGCAGAGCTGCTCTAGAGCCAAAGAACCAGGTCTGCAGAGCTGTCTAGAGCCTAAGAACAAGGTCAGCAGAGTTGCATTAGAGCCAGAGAACCAGGTCAGCTGAGCTGCTTCAAAGCCAGAGAACCAGGTCAGCAGAGCTGCTTTAGCGCCATAGAGACAGGGCAGCAGAGGTGCTCTAGAGCCAGAGAACTATGTCAGCAGAGCCGTTGTAGAGCCAGAGAACCAGGTCAGCAGAGCTGATTTAGAGCCATAGAATCAGGTCGGCAGAGCTGCTTCAGAGCCAGAGAACTAGGTACGCAGAGCTGCTATAGAGCCAGAGAAACAGGTCAGCAGAGCTGCTCTAGAGACGGAGATCCAGGTCAGCAGAGCTGCTCTAGAGCCAAAGAACCAGGTCAGCAGAGCTGCTCTAGAACCAGAGAACCAGGTCAGCAGAGCTGCTTTAGAGCCAGAGAACCAGGTCAGCAGAGCTCCTCTAGAGCCTAAGAACCAGGTCAGCAGAGCTGCTCCAGAACCAGAGAACCAGGTCAGCAGAGCTGCTGTAGAGTCAGAGAAACCAGGTCAACAGAGCTGCTTTAGAGGAAGAGAATCAGGTCAGCAGAGCGGCTTTAGAGGGAGAGAACCAGGTCAGCAGAGCTGCTCTAGAGCCAGAGAACCAGGTCAACAGAGCAGCTGCGAAGTCAGAGAACCAGGTCAGCAGAGCCGTTTTAGAGCAAGAGAACCAGGTCAGCAGAGCTGCTCTAGAGCCTAAGAACCAGGTCTGCAGAGCTGCTCTAGAGCCTAAGAACAAGGTCATCAGAGTTGCTTTAGAGCTAGAGAACCAGGTCAGATGAGCTACTTCAAAGCCAGAGAACCAAGTCAGCAGAGCTGCTTTAGAGCCATAGAATCAGGTCAGCAGAGCTGCTCAAGAGCCCTAGAACCAGATCAGCAGAGCAGCTCTAGATCCAGAGAACCAGGTCAGCAGCGCGGCTTCAAAGCCAGAAAACCAGGTCAGCAGAGCCATTGTAGAGCCAGAGAACCAGGTCAGCAGAGTTGCTCTACAGCCTAAGAACCAGGTCAGCAGAGCTGCTCTAGAGCCAGAGAACCAGGTCAGCAGAGCTGCTTTAGAGCCAGAAAACCAGGTCAGTAGCGCGGCTTCAGAGCCAGAAAACCAGGTTAGCAGAGCCGTTTTAGAGCAAGAGAACCAGGTCAGCAGAGCTGCTCTAGAGCCTAAGAACAAGGTCAGCAGAGTTGCTTTAGAGCCAGAGAACCAGGTCAGCTGAGCTGCTTCAAAGCCAGAGAACCAATTCAGCAGAGCTGCTCTAGAACCAGAGAACCAGGTCAGCAGAGCTGCTTTAGAGCCAGAGAACCAGGTCAGCAGAGCTCCTCTAGAGCCTAAGATCCAGGTCAGCAGAGCTGCTCTAGAACCAGAGAACCAGGTCAGCAGAGCTGCTGTAGAGTCAGAGAAACCAGGTCAACAGAGCTGCTTTAGAGGAAGAGAATCAGGTCAGCAGAGCGGCTTTAGAGGGAGAGAACCAGGTCAGCAGAGCAGCTTCGAAGTCAGAGAACCAGGTCAGCGGAGCCGTTTTAGAGCAAGAGAACCAGGTCAGCAGAGCTGCTCTAGAGCCTAAGAACCAGGTCTGCAGAGCTGCTCTAGAGCCTAAGAACAAGGTCATCAGAGTTGCTTTAGAGCTAGAGAACCAGGTCAGATGAGCAGCTTCAGAGTCAGAGAACCAGGTCAGCAGAGCCGTTTTAGAGCAAGAGAACCAGGTCAGCAGAGCTGCTCTAGAGCCTAAGAACCAGGTCTGAAGTGCTGCACTAGAGCCTCAGAACAAGGTCATCAGAGTTGCTTTAGAGCTAGAGAACCAGGTCAGATGAGCTACTTCAAAGCCAGAGAACCAAGTCAGCAGAGCTGCTTTAGAGCCATAGAATCAGGTCAGCAGAGCTGAACTAGAGCCCTAGAACCAGATCAGCAGAGCTGCTCTAGATCCAGAGAACGAGGTTTGCAGAGCTGCTTCAAAGCCAGAGAACCATGTCAGCAGAACTGCTTTAGCGCAATAGAGCCGGGTCAGCAAAGTTGCTCTAAAGCCAGAGAACGAGGTCAGCAGAGCTGCTTTAGAGCCAGAGAACCAGGTCAGCAGAGCTGCTTTAGAGCCTGAGAACCAGGTCAGCAGAGCTGCTTAAGAGCCAGAGAATCAGGTCAGCAGAGCTGCTTTAGAGCCAGAGAACCAGGTCAGCAGAGCTGCTCTAGAGCCAGAGAACCAGGTCAGCAGAGCTGCTCTAGAGCCAGAGAACTAGGTCAGCAGAGCTGCTCTAGAGCCAGAGAACCCGGTCAGCAGACATGCTTTAAAGCCAGAGAACCAAGTCAGCAGAGCTGCCTTAGAGCCATAGAATCAGGTCAGAAGAGCTGAACTAGAGCCCTAGAATCGGATCAGCAGAGCTGCTCTAGATCCAGAGAACCAGGTCAGCAGACCTGCTGTAGATCCAGAGAAACCCTGTCAGCAGAGCTGCTTTAGAGGGAGAGAACCAGTTCAGCAGAACTACTTTAGAGCCAGAGAACCAGGTCAGCAGAGCTGCTTTAGAGCCAGAGAACCAGGCCAGCAAAGCCGCTCTAGAGCCTGAGAACCAGGTCAGCAGAGCTGATGTAGATCCAGAGAAACCAGGTCAGCAGAGCTGCTTTAGAGCCAGAGAACCAGGTCAGCAGAATTGCTTCAGAGGGAGAGAACCAGATCAGCAGAGCTGCTCTAGGGCCAGGTAACCAGGTCAGCAGAGATGCTTCAAAGCCAGAGAACCAGGTCAGCAGAGCTGCTTTAGAACCATAGAACCAGGTCAGCAGAGCTGCTTCAAAGCCAGAGTTCCAGGTCAGCAGAGCCGTTTTAGAGCCAGAGAACTAGGTCAGCAGAGCTGCTCTAGAGCCTAAGAGCCAAGTCTGCAGTGCGGCTATAGAGACAGAGAACCAGGTCAGCAGAGCTGCTTTAGAGCCAGAGAACCAGGTCAGCAGAACTGCTTTAGAGGGAGAGAACCAGGTCTGCAGAGATGCTCTAGAGCCAGAGAACCAGGTCAGCAGAGATGCTTCAAAGCCAGAGAACCAGGTCAGCAGAGCTGCTTCAAAGCCAGAGAACTGGGTCAGCAGAGCCGTTTTAGAGCCAGAGAACCAGGTCAGCAGAGCTGATCTAGAGCCTAAGAACCAGGAATGCAGAGCTGCTTTAGAACCTAAGAACAAGGTCAGCAGAGCTGCTCTAGAGCCAGAGAACCAGGTCAGCAGATCTGCTTTAGAGCCAGAAAACCAGGTCAGCAGAGCTGCTTTAAAGCCAGAAAACCAGGTCAGCAGAGCTGTTGTAGAGCCAGAGAACCGGGTCAGAGAGTTGCTCTACAGCCTAAGAACCAGGTCAGCAGAGCTGCTCTAGAGCCAGAGAACCAGGTCAGCTGAGCTGCTTCAAAGCCAGAGAACCAGGTCAGCAGAACTGCTTTAGCGCAATAGAGCCAGGTCAGCAGAGTTGCTCTAGAGCCAGAGAACTAGGTCTGCAGAGCTGCTTTAGAGCCAGAGAACCAGGTCAGCAGAGCTGCTTTAGAGCCTGAGAACCAGGTCAGCAGAGCTGCTTTAGATCCAGAGAATCAGGTCAGCAGAGCTCCTTTAGAGCCAGAGAACCAGGTCAGCAGAGCTGCTCTAGAGCCAGAGAACCAGGTCAGCAGAGCTGCTCTAGAGCCAGAGAACCAAGTCAGCATAGCTGCTCTAGAGCCAGAGAACCAGGTCAGCAGAGCTGCTCTAGAGCCACAGAACCAGGTCCGCAGACATGCTTCAAAGCCAGAGAACCAGGTCAGCAGAGCTGCTCTAGAGCCAGAGAACCAGGTCAGCAAAGCTGCTCTAGAGCCAGAGAACCAGGTCAGCGGAGCTGCCCTAGAGCCAGAGAACCAGGTCAGCAGAGCTGCTCTAGAGCCAGAGAACCAGGTCAGCAGACATGCTTCAAAGCCAGAGAACCAGGTCAGCAGAGCTGCTTTAGAACCATAGAACCAGATCAGCAGAGCTGCTTCAAAGCCAGAGTTCCAGGTCAGCAGAGCTGCTTTAACGCCATAGAGCCAGGGCAGCAGAGGTGCTCTAGAGCCAGAGAACCAGGTCAGCAGAGCCGTTGTAGAGCCAGAGAACCAGGTCAGCAGAGCTGATTTAGAGCCATAGAATCAGGTCAGCAGAGCTGCTTTAGAGCCAGAGAACCAGGTCAACAGAGCTGCTATAGAGCCAGAGAAACAGGTCAGCAGAGCTGCTCTAGAGCCGGAGATCCAGGTCAGCAGAGCTGCTCTAGAGCCAGAGAACCAGGTCAACAGAGCAGCTTCGAAGTCAGAGAACCAGGTCAGCAGAGCTGTTTTAGAGCAAGAGAACCAGGTCAGCAGAGCTGCTCTAGAGCCTAAGAACCAGGTCTGCAGAGCTGCTCTAGAGCCTAAGAACAAGGTCATCAGAGTTGCTTTAGAGCTAGAGATCCAGGTCAGATGAGCTACTTCAAAGCCAGAGAACCAAGTCAGCAGAGCTGCTTTAGAGCCATAGAATCAGGTCAGCAGAGCTGCTCAAGAGCCCTAGAACCAGATCAGCAGAGCAGCTCTAGATCCAGAGAACCAGGTCAGCAGCGCGGCTTCAAAGCCAGAAAACCAGGTCAGCAGAGCCATTGTAGAGCCAGAGAACCAGGTCAGCAGAGTTGCTCTACAGCCTAAGAACCAGGTCAGCAGAGCTGCTCTAGAGCCAGAGAACCAGGGCAGCAGAGCTGCTTTAGAGCCAGAAAACCAGGTCAGCAGAGCTGCTTTAGAGCCAGAAAACGAGGTCAGCAGCGCGGCTTCAGAGCCAGAGAACCAGGTCAGCAGAACTGCTTTAGCGCAATAGAGCCAGGTCAGCAGAGTTGCTCTAGAGCCAGAGAACTAGGTCTGCAGAGCTGCTTTAGAGCCAGAGAACCAGGTCAGCAGAGCTGCTTTAGAGCCTGAGAACCAGGTCAGCAGAGCTGCTTTAGATCCAGAGAATCAGGTCAGCAGAGCTCCTTTAGAGCCAGAGAACCAGGTCAGCAGAGCTGCTCTAGAGCCAGAGAACCAGGTCAGCAGAGCTGCTCTAGAGCCTAAGAACAAGGTCATCAGAGTTGCTTTAGAGCTAGAGAACCAGGTCAGATGAGCTACTTCAAAGCCAGAGAACCAAGTCAGCAGAGCTGCTTTAGAGCCATAGAATCAGGTCAGCAGAGCTGCTCAAGAGCCCTAGAACCAGATCAGCAGAGCAGCTCTAGATCCAGAGAACCAGGTCAGCAGCGCGGCTTCAAAGCCAGAAAACCAGGTCAGCAGAGCCATTGTAGAGCCAGAGAACCAGGTCAGCAGAGTTGCTCTACAGCCTAAGAACCAGGTCAGCAGAGCTGCTCTAGAGCCAGAGAACCAGGTCAGCAGAGCTGCTTCAAAGCCAGAGAACCAGGTCAGCAGAACTGCTTTAGCGCAATAGAGCTAGGTCAGCAGAGTTGCTCTAGAGCCAGAGAACTAGGTCAGCAGTACTGCTTTAGAGCTTTGAGAAACAAGTCAGCAGAGCTCCTCTAGAGGCTAAGAACCAGGTCAGTGGAGCTGCTCAAGTGCCTGAGAACCAGGTCAGCAGAGCTGCTGTAGAGCCAGAGAAACCAGGTCAGCAGCGCTGCTTTAGAGGGAGAGAACCAGGTCAGCAGAGCTAATTTAGAGCCAGAGAACCAGGTCAGCAGAACGGCTTTAGAGGGAGAGAACCAGGTCAGCAGAGCTGCTATAGAGCCTAAGAACAAGGTCAGCAGAGCTGCTTTAGAGCCAGAGAACCAGGTCAGCTGGGCTGCTTCAAAGCCAGAGAACCAAGTCAGCAGAGCTGCTTTAGAGCCATAGAATCAGGTCAGCAGAGCTGCTCTAGAACCCTAGAACCAGATCAGCAGAGCTGCTCTAGATCAAGAGAACCAGGTCAGCAGAGCTGCTTTAGAGCCAGAGAACCAGGACAGCAGAGCTGCTTTAGAGCCAGAGAACCAGGTCAGCAGAACGGTTTTAGAGGTAGAGAACCAGGTCAGCAGAGCTGCTCTAGAGCCAGAGAACCAGGTCAGCAGAGATGCTTCAAAGCCAGAGAACCAGGTCAGCAGAGCAGTTTTAGAGCCAGAGAACCAGGTCAGCAGATCTTCTCTAGAGCCTAAGAACCAGGTCTGCAGAGCTGCTATAGAGCCAAAGAAAAAGGTCAGCAGAGCTGCTCTAGAGCAAGAGAACCAGGTCAGCAGAGCTGCTTTAAAGCCAGAGACCAGGTCAGCAGAGCTGCTTCAAAGCCAGAGAACCAGGTCAGCAGAGCCTTTGTAGAGCCAGAGAACCAGGTCAGCAGAGCTGCTCTACAGCCTAAGAACCAGGTCAGCAGAGCTGCTCAGAGCCAGATAACCAGGTCAGCAGAACTGCTTCAAAGCCAGAGAACCAGGTCAGCAGAGCTGCTTTAGTGCCATAGAGCCAGGGCAGCAGAGGTGCTCTAGAGCCAGAGAACCATGTCAGCAGAGCCGTTGTAGAGCCAGAGAACCAGGCCAGCAGAGCTGATTTAGAGCCATAGAATCAGGTCAGCAGAGCTGCTTTAGAGCCAGAGAACCAGGTCAGCAGAGCTGCTATAGAGCCAGAGCAACAGGTCAGCAGAGCTGCTCTAGAGCCGGAGATCCAGGTCAGCAGAGCTGCTCTAGAGCCAAAGAACCAGGTCAGCAGAGCTGCTCTAGAACCAGAGAACCCGGTCAGCAGAGCTGCTTTAGAGCCAGAGAACCAGGTCAGCAGAGCTCCTCTAGAGCCTAAGAACCAGGTCAGCAGAGCTGCTCTAGAACCAGAGAACCAGGTCAGCAGAGCTGCTGTAGAGTCAGAGAAACCAGGTCAACAGAGTTGCTTTAGAGGACCAGAATCAGGTCAGCAGAGCGGCTTTAGAGGTAGAGAACCAGGTCAGCAGAGATGCTCTAGAGACAGAGATCCAGGTCAACAGAGCTGCTTCGAAGTCAGAGAACCAGGTCAGCAGAGCCGTTTTAGAGCAAGAGAACCAGGTCAGCAGAGCTGCTCTAGAGCCAAAGAACCAGGTCTGCAGAGCTGCTCTAGAGCCTAAGAACAAGGTCAGCAGAGTTGCTTTAGAGCCAGAGAACCAGGTCAGCTGAGCTGCTTCAAAGCTAGAGAACCAGGTCAGCAGAGCTGCTTTAGCGCCATAGAGCCAGGGCAGCAGAGGTGCTCTAGAGCCAGAGAACTATGTCAGCAGAGCCGTTGTAGAGCCAGAGAACCAGGTCAGCAGAGCTGATTTAGAGCCATAGAATCAGGTCAGCAGAGCTGCTTTAGAGCCAGAGAACCAGGTCAGCAGAGCTGCTATAGAGCCAGAGAAACAGGTCAGCAGAGCTGCTCTAGAGCCGGAGATCCAGGTCAGCAGAGCTGCTCTAGAGCCAAAGAACCAGGTCAGCAGAGCTGCTCTAGAACCAGAGAACCAGATCAGCAGAGCTGCTTTAGAGCCAGAGAACCAGGTCAGCAGAGCTCCTCTAGAGCCTAAGAACCAGGTCAGCAGAGCTGCTCTAGAACCGGAGAACCAGGTCAGCAGAGCTGCTGTAGAGTCAGAGAAACCAGGTCAACAGAGCTGCTTTAGAGGAAGAGAATCAGGTCAGCAGAGCGGCTTTAGAGGGAGAGAACCAGGTCAGCAGAGCTGCTCTAGAGTCTAATAAACAGGTCTGCAGAGCTGCTCTAGAGCCAGAGAACCAGGTCAGCAGAGCTGCTTTAGAGCCAGAAACTCAGGTCAGCAGCGCGGCTTCAAAGCCAGAAAACCAGGTCAGCAGAGCCGTTGTAGAGCCAGAGAACCAGGTCAGCAGAGTTGCTCTACAGACTAAGAACCAGGTCAGCAGAGCTGCTCTGGAGCCAGAGAAACAGGTCAGCAGAGCTGCTTTAGAGCCAGAAAACCAGGTCAGCAGCGCGGCTTCAAAGCCAGAAAACCAGGTCAGCAGAGCCGTTTTAGACCAAGAGAACCAGGTCAGCAGAGCTGCTCTAGAGCCTAAGAACCAGGTCTGCAGAGCTGCTATAGAGCCTAAGAACAAGTTCAGCAGAGTTGCTTTAGAGCGAGAGAACCAGGTCAGCTGAGCTGCTTCAAAGCCAGAGAACCAAGTCAGCAGAGCTGCTTTAGAACCATAGAATCAGGTCAACAGAGCTGCTCTAGATCCAGAGAACCAGGTCAGCAGAGATGCTTCAAAGCCAGAGAACCAGGTCAGCAGAGCTGCTTCAAAGCCAGAGAACCGGGTCAGCAGAGCCGTTTTAGAGCCAGAGAACCAGGTCAGCAGAGCTGCTCTAGAGCGTAAGAACCAGGAATGCAGAGCTCCTTTAGAGCCTAAGAACAAGGTCAGCAGAGCTCCTCTAGAGCCAGAGAACCAGATCAGCACAGCTGCTTTAGAGCCAGAAAACCAGGTCAGCAGTGCGGCTTCAAAGCCAGAAAACCAGGTCAGCAGAGCCGTTGTAGAGCCAGAGAACCAGGTCAGCAGAGTTGCTCTACAGCCTAAGAACCAGGTCAGCAGAGCTGCTCTAGAGCCAGAGAACCAGGTCAGCAGAGCTGCTTCAAAGCCAGAGAACCAGGTTAGCAGAACTGCTTTAGCACAATAGAGCCAGCTCAGCAGAGTTGCTCTAGAGCCAGAGAACTAGGTCAGCAGAGCTGCTTTAGAGCCTTGAGAAACAGGTCAGCAGAGCTCCTCTAGAGGCTAAGAACCAGGTCAGTGGAGCTGCTCAAGTGCGTGAGAACCAGGTCAGCAGAGCTGCTGTAGAGCCAGAGAAACCAGGTCAGCAGAGCTGCTTTAGAGGGAGAGAACCAGGTCAGCAGAGCTGCTTTAGAGCCAGAGAACCAGGTCAGCAGAACGGCTTTAGAGGGAGAAAACCAGGTCAGCAGAGCTGCTCTAGAGCCAGAGAACCAGGTCAGCAGAGATGGTTCAAAGCCAGAGAACCAGGTCAGCAGATTCGTTTTAGAGCCAGTGAACCAGGTCAGCAGAGTTGCTCTAGAGCCTAAGAACCAGGTCTGCAGAGCTGCTATAGAGCCTAAGAACGAGGTCAGTAGAGCTGCTTTAGAGCCAGAGAACCAGGTCAGCTGAGCTGCTTCAAAGCCAGAGAACCATGTCAGCAGAGCTGCTTTAGAGCCATAGAATCAGGTCAGCAGAGCTGCTCTAGAACCGTAGAACCAGATCAGCAGAGCTGCTCTAGATCCAGAGAACCAGGTCAGCAGAGCTGCTTTAGAGCCAGAAAACCAGGTCAGCAGAGCTGCTTTAGAGCCAGAGAACCAGGTCAGCAGAACGGCTTTAGAGGGAGAGAACCAGGTCAGCAGAGCTGCTCTAGAGCCAGAGAACCAGGTCAGCAGAGATGCTTCAAAGCCAGAGAACCAGGTCAGCAGAGCCGTTTTAGAGCCAGAGAACCAGGTCAACAGAGCTTCTCTAGAGCCTAAGAACCAGGTCTGCAGAGCTGCTATAGAGCGTAAGAAAAAGGTCAGCAGAGCTGCTCTAGAGCAAGAGAACCAGGTCAGCAGAGCTGCTTTAAAGCCAGAGACCAGGTCATCAGAGCTGCTTCAAAGCCAGAGAACCAGGTCAGCAGAGCCTTTGTAGAGCCAGAGAACCAGGTCAGCAGAGCTGCTCTACAGCCTAAGAACCAGGTCAGCAGAGCTGCTCAGAGCCAGATAACTAGGTCAGCAGAACTGCTTCAAAAGCCAGAGAACCAGGTCAGCAGAGCTGCTTTAGCGCCATAGAGCCAGGGCAGCAGAGGTGCTCTAGAGCCAGAGAACCATGTCAGCAGAGCCGTTGTAGAGCCAGAGAACCAGGTCAGCAGAGCTGATTTAGAGCCATAGAATCAGGTCAGCAGAGCTGCTTTAAAGCCAGAGAACCAGGTCAGCAGAGCTGCTATAGAGCCAGAGAAAACAGGTCAGCAGAGCTGCTCTAGAGCCGGAGATCTAGGTCAGCAGAGCTGCTCTAGAGCCAAAGAACCAGGTCAGCAGAGCTGCTCTAGAACCAGAGAACCAGGTCAGCAGAGCTGCTTTAGAGCCAGAGAACCAGGTCAGCAGAGCTCCTCTAGAGCCTAAGAACCAGGTCAGCAGAGCTGCTCTAGAACCAGAGAACCAGGTCAGCAGAGCTGCTGTAGAGTCAGAGAAACCAGGTCAACAGAGCTGCTTTAGAGGAAGAGAATCAGGTCAGCAGAGCAGCTTTAGAGGGAGAGAACCAGGTCAGCAGAGCTGCTCTAGAGCCAGAGAACCAGGTCAACAGAGCAGCTTCGAAGTCAGAGAACCAGGTCAGCAGAGCCGTTTTAGAGCAAGAGAACCAGGTCAGCAGAGCTGCTCTAGAGCCTAAGAACCAGGTCTGCAGAGCTGCTCTAGAGCCTAAGAACAAGGTCATCAGAGTTGCTTTAGAGCTAGAGAGCCAGGTCAGATGAGCTACTTCAAAGGCAGAGAACCAAGTCAGCAGAGCTGCTTTAGAGCCATAGAATCAGGTCAGGAGAGCTGCTCAAGAGCCCTAGAACCAGATCAGCAGAGCAGCTCTAGATCCAGAGAACCAGGTCAGCAGCGCGGCTTCAAAGCCAGAAAACCAGGTCAGCAGAGCCATTGTAGAGCCAGAGAACCAGGTCAGCAGAGTTGCTCTACAGCCTAAGAACCAGGTCAGCAGAGCTGCTCTAGAGCCAGAGAACCAGGTCAGCAGAGCTGCTTTAGAGCCAGAAAACCAGGTCAGCAGCTCGGCTTCAGAGCAAGAAAACCAGGTCAGCAGAGCCGTTTTAGAGCAAGAGAACCAGGTCAGCAGAGCTGCTCTAGAGCCTAAGAACCAGGTCTGCAGAGCTGCTCTAGAGCCAAGAACAAGGTCAGCAGAGTTGCTTTAGAGCCAGAGAACCAGGTCAGCTGAGCTGCTTCAAAGCCAGAGAACCAATTCAGCAGAGCTGCTTTAGAGCCATAGAATCAGGTCAGCAGAGCTGCTCTAGAGCCCTAGAACCAGATCAGCAGAGCTGCTCTAGATCCAGAGAACCAGGTCAGCAGAGCTGCATTAGAGTCAGAGAACCAGGTCAGTAGAACTGCTTTAGAGGGAGAGAACCACGTCTGCAGAGATGCTCTAGAGCCAGAGAACCACGTCAGCAGAGATGCTTCAAAGCCAGAGAACCGTGTCAGCAGAGCCGTTTTAGAGCCAGAGAACCAGGTCAGCAGAGCTGCTCTAGAGCCTAAGAACCAGGAATGCAGATCTGCTTTAGAGCCTAAGAACAGGGTCAGCAGTGCTGCTCTAGAGCCAGAGAACCAGGTCAGCAGAGCTGCTTTAGAGCCAGAAAATCAGGTCAGCAGCGCGGCTTCAAAGCCAGAAAACCAGGTCAGCAGAGCCGTTGTAGAGCCAGAGAACCAGGTCAGCAGAGTTGCTCTACAGCCTCAGAACCAGGTCAGCAGAGCTGCTCTAGAGCCAGAGAACCAGGTCAGCAGAGCCGTTTTAGAGCAAGAGAACCAGGTCAGCAGAGCTGCTCTAGAGCCTAAGGACCAGGTCTGCAGAGCTGCTCTAGAGCCAGAGAACCAGGTCAGCTGAGCTGCTTCAAAGCCAGAGAACCAAGTCAGCAGAGCTGCTTTAGAGCCATAGAATGAGGTCAGCAGAGCTGCTCTAGATCCAGAGAACCAGGTCAGCAGAGCTGCTTTAGAGCCATAGAACCAGGTCAGCAGAACTGCTTGGAGGGAGAGAACCAGCTCTGCAGAGATGCTCTAGAGCCAGAGAACCAGGTCAGCAGAGCTGATTTAGAGCCATAGAATCAGGTCAGCAGAGCTGCTTTAGAGCCAGAGAACCAGGTCAGCAGAGCTGCTATAGAGCCAGAGAAACAGGTCAGCAGAGCTGCTCTAGAGCCGGAGATCCAGGTCAGCAGAGCTGCTCTAGAGCCAAAGAACCAGGTCAGCAGAGCTGCTCTAGAACCAGAGAACCCGGTCAGCAGAGCTGCTTTAGAGCCAGAGAACCAGGTCAGCAGAGCTCCTCTAGAGCCTAAGAACCAGGTCAGCAGAGCTGCTCTAGAACCAGAGAACCAGGTCAGCAGAGCTGCTGTAGAGTCAGAGAAACCAGGTCAACAGAGTTGCTTTAGAGGACCAGAATCAGGTCAGCAGAGCGGCTTTAGAGGTAGAGAACCAGGTCAGCAGAGATTCTCTAGAGCCAGAGAACCAGGTCAACAGAGCTGCTTCGAAGTCAGAGAACCAGGTCAGCAGAGCCGTTTTAGAGCAAGAGAACCAGGTCAGCAGAGCTGCTCTAGAGCCAAAGAACCAGGTCTGCAGAGCTGTCTAGAGCCTAAGAACAAGGTCAGCAGAGTTGCATTAGAGCCAGAGAACCAGGTCAGCTGAGCTGCTTCAAAGCCAGAGAACCAGGTCAGCAGAGCTGCTTTAGCGCCATAGAGACAGGGCAGCAGAGGTGCTCTAGAGCCAGAGAACTATGTCAGCAGAGCCGTTGTAGAGCCAGAGAACCAGGTCAGCAGAGCTGATTTAGAGCCATAGAATCAGGTCGGCAGAGCTGCTTCAGAGCCAGAGAACTAGGTACGCAGAGCTGCTATAGAGCCAGAGAAAACAGGTCAGCAGAGCTGCTCTAGAGACGGAGATCCAGGTCAGCAGAGCTGCTCTAGAGCCAAAGAACCAGGTCAGCAGAGCTGCTCTAGAACCAGAGAACCAGGTCAGCAGAGCTGCTTTAGAGCCAGAGAACCAGGGTCAGCAGAGCTCCTCTAGAGCCTAAGAACCAGGTCAGCAGAGCTGCTCCAGAACAGAGAACCAGGTCAGCAGAGCTGCTGTAGAGTCAGAGAAACCAGGTCAACAGAGCTGCTTTAGAGGAAGAGAATCAGGTCAGCAGAGCGGCTTTAGAGGGAGAGAACCAGGTCAGCAGAGCTGCTCTAGAGCCAGAGAACCAGGTCAACAGAGCAGCTGCGAAGTCAGAGAACCAGGTCAGCAGAGCCGTTTTAGAGCAAGAGAACCAGGTCAGCAGAGCTGCTCTAGAGCCTAAGAACCAGGTCTGCAGAGCTGCTCTAGAGCCTAAGAACAAGGTCATCAGAGTTGCTTTAGAGCTAGAGAACCAGGTCAGATGAGCTACTTCAAAGCCAGAGAACCAAGTCAGCAGAGCTGCTTTAGAGCCATAGAATCAGGTCAGCAGAGCTGCTCAAGAGCCCTAGAACCAGATCAGCAGAGCAGCTCTAGATCCAGAGAACCAGGTCAGCAGCGCGGCTTCAAAGCCAGAAAACCAGGTCAGCAGAGCCATTGTAGAGCCAGAGAACCAGGTCAGCAGAGTTGCTCTACAGCCTAAGAACCAGGTCAGCAGAGCTGCTCTAGAGCCAGAGAACCAGGTCAGCAGAGCTGCTTTAGAGCCAGAAAACCAGGTCAGTAGCGCGGCTTCAGAGCCAGAAAACCAGGTTAGCAGAGCCGTTTTAGAGCAAGAGAACCAGGTCAGCAGAGCTGCTCTAGAGCCTAAGAACAAGGTCAGCAGAGTTGCTTTAGAGCCAGAGAACCAGGTCAGCTGAGCTGCTTCAAAGCCAGAGAACCAATTCAGCAGAGCTGCTCTAGAACCAGAGAACCAGGTCAGCAGAGCTGCTTTAGAGCCAGAGAACCAGGTCAGCAGAGCTCCTCTAGAGCCTAAGATCCAGGTCAGCAGAGCTGCTCTAGAACCAGAGAACCAGGTCAGCAGAGCTGCTGTAGAGTCAGAGAAACCAGGTCAACAGAGCTGCTTTAGAGGAAGAGAATCAGGTCAGCAGAGCGGCTTTAGAGGGAGAGAACCAGGTCAGCAGAGCAGCTTCGAAGTCAGAGAACCAGGTCAGCGGAGCCGTTTTAGAGCAAGAGAACCAGGTCAGCAGAGCTGCTCTAGAGCCTAAGAACCAGGTCTGCAGAGCTGCTCTAGAGCCTAAGAACAAGGTCATCAGAGTTGCTTTAGAGCTAGAGAACCAGGTCAGATGAGCAGCTTCGAAGTCAGAGAACCAGGTCAGCAGAGCCGTTTTAGAGCAAGAGAACCAGGTCAGCAGAGCTGCTCTAGAGCCTAAGAACCAGGTCTGAAGTGCTGCACTAGAGCCTCAGAACAAGGTCATCAGAGTTGCTTTAGAGCTAGAGAACCAGGTCAGATGAGCTACTTCAAAGCCAGAGAACCAAGTCAGCAGAGCTGCTTTAGAGCCATAGAATCAGGTCAGCAGAGCTGAACTAGAGCCCTAGAACCAGATCAGCAGAGCTGCTCTAGATCCAGAGAACGAGGTTTGCAGAGCTGCTTCAAAGCCAGAGAACCATGTCAGCAGAACTGCTTTAGCGCAATAGAGCCGGGTCAGCAAAGTTGCTCTAAAGCCAGAGAACGAGGTCAGCAGAGCTGCTTTAGAGCCAGAGAACCAGGTCAGCAGAGCTGCTTTAGAGCCTGAGAACCAGGTCAGCAGAGCTGCTTAAGAGCCAGAGAATCAGGTCAGCAGAGCTGCTTTAGAGCCAGAGAACCAGGTCAGCAGAGCTGCTCTAGAGCCAGAGAACCAGGTCAGCAGAGCTGCTCTAGAGCCAGAGAACTAGGTCAGCAGAGCTGCTCTAGAGCCAGAGAACCCGGTCAGCAGACATGCTTTAAAGCCAGAGAACCAAGTCAGCAGAGCTGCCTTAGAGCCATAGAATCAGGTCAGAAGAGCTGAACTAGAGCCCTAGAATCGGATCAGCAGAGCTGCTCTAGATCCAGAGAACCAGGTCAGCAGACCTGCTGTAGATCCAGAGAAACCCTGTCAGCAGAGCTGCTTTAGAGGGAGAGAACCAGTTCAGCAGAACTACTTTAGAGCCAGAGAACCAGGTCAGCAGAGCTGCTTTAGAGCCAGAGAACCAGGCCAGCAAAGCCGCTCTAGAGCCTGAGAACCAGGTCAGCAGAGCTGATGTAGATCCAGAGAAACCAGGTCAGCAGAGCTGCTTTAGAGCCAGAGAACCAGGTCAGCAGAATTGCTTCAGAGGGAGAGAACCAGATCAGCAGAGCTGCTCTAGGGCCAGGTAACCAGGTCAGCAGAGATGCTTCAAAGCCAGAGAACCAGGTCAGCAGAGCTGCTTTAGAACCATAGAACCAGGTCAGCAGAGCTGCTTCAAAGCCAGAGTTCCAGGTCAGCAGAGCCGTTTTAGAGCCAGAGAACTAGGTCAGCAGAGCTGCTCTAGAGCCTAAGAGCCAAGTCTGCAGTGCGGCTATAGAGACAGAGAACCAGGTCAGCAGAGCTGCTTTAGAGCCAGAGAACCAGGTCAGCAGAACTGCTTTAGAGGGAGAGAACCAGGTCTGCAGAGATGCTCTAGAGCCAGAGAACCAGGTCAGCAGAGATGCTTCAAAGCCAGAGAACCAGGTCAGCAGAGCTGCTTCAAAGCCAGAGAACTGGGTCAGCAGAGCCGTTTTAGAGCCAGAGAACCAGGTCAGCAGAGCTGATCTAGAGCCTAAGAACCAGGAATGCAGAGCTGCTTTAGAACCTAAGAACAAGGTCAGCAGAGCTGCTCTAGAGCCAGAGAACCAGGTCAGCAGATCTGCTTTAGAGCCAGAAAACCAGGTCAGCAGAGCTGCTTTAAAGCCAGAAAACCAGGTCAGCAGAGCTGTTGTAGAGCCAGAGAACCGGGTCAGAGAGTTGCTCTACAGCCTAAGAACCAGGTCAGCAGAGCTGCTCTAGAGCCAGAGAACCAGGTCAGCTGAGCTGCTTCAAAGCCAGAGAACCAGGTCAGCAGAACTGCTTTAGCGCAATAGAGCCAGGTCAGCAGAGTTGCTCTAGAGCCAGAGAACTAGGTCTGCAGAGCTGCTTTAGAGCCAGAGAACCAGGTCAGCAGAGCTGCTTTAGAGCCTGAGAACCAGGTCAGCAGAGCTGCTTTAGATCCAGAGAATCAGGTCAGCAGAGCTCCTTTAGAGCCAGAGAACCAGGTCAGCAGAGCTGCTCTAGAGCCAGAGAACCAGGTCAGCAGAGCTGCTCTAGAGCCAGAGAACCAAGTCAGCATAGCTGCTCTAGAGCCAGAGAACCAGGTCAGCAGAGCTGCTCTAGAGCCACAGAACCAGGTCCGCAGACATGCTTCAAAGCCAGAGAACCAGGTCAGCAGAGCTGCTCTAGAGCCAGAGAACCAGGTCAGCAAAGCTGCTCTAGAGCCAGAGAACCAGGTCAGCGGAGCTGCCCTAGAGCCAGAGAACCAGGTCAGCAGAGCTGCTCTAGAGCCAGAGAACCAGGTCAGCAGACATGCTTCAAAGCCAGAGAACCAGGTCAGCAGAGCTGCTTTAGAACCATAGAACCAGATCAGCAGAGCTGCTTCAAAGCCAGAGTTCCAGGTCAGCAGAGCTGCTTTAACGCCATAGAGCCAGGGCAGCAGAGGTGCTCTAGAGCCAGAGAACCAGGTCAGCAGAGCCGTTGTAGAGCCAGAGAACCAGGTCAGCAGAGCTGATTTAGAGCCATAGAATCAGGTCAGCAGAGCTGCTTTAGAGCCAGAGAACCAGGTCAACAGAGCTGCTATAGAGCCAGAGAAACAGGTCAGCAGAGCTGCTCTAGAGCCGGAGATCCAGGTCAGCAGAGCTGCTCTAGAGCCAGAGAACCAGGTCAACAGAGCAGCTTCGAAGTCAGAGAACCAGGTCAGCAGAGCTGTTTTAGAGCAAGAGAACCAGGTCAGCAGAGCTGCTCTAGAGCCTAAGAACCAGGTCTGCAGAGCTGCTCTAGAGCCTAAGAACAAGGTCATCAGAGTTGCTTTAGAGCTAGAGATCCAGGTCAGATGAGCTACTTCAAAGCCAGAGAACCAAGTCAGCAGAGCTGCTTTAGAGCCATAGAATCAGGTCAGCAGAGCTGCTCAAGAGCCCTAGAACCAGATCAGCAGAGCAGCTCTAGATCCAGAGAACCAGGTCAGCAGCGCGGCTTCAAAGCCAGAAAACCAGGTCAGCAGAGCCATTGTAGAGCCAGAGAACCAGGTCAGCAGAGTTGCTCTACAGCCTAAGAACCAGGTCAGCAGAGCTGCTCTAGAGCCAGAGAACCAGGGCAGCAGAGCTGCTTTAGAGCCAGAAAACCAGGTCAGCAGAGCTGCTTTAGAGCCAGAAAACGAGGTCAGCAGCACGGCTTCAGAGCCAGAGAACCAGGTCAGCAGAACTGCTTTAGCGCAATAGAGCCAGGTCAGCAGAGTTGCTCTAGAGCCAGAGAACTAGGTCTGCAGAGCTGCTTTAGAGCCAGAGAACCAGGTCAGCAGAGCTGCTTTAGAGCCTGAGAACCAGGTCAGCAGAGCTGCTTTAGATCCAGAGAATCAGGTCAGCAGAGCTCCTTTAGAGCCAGAGAACCAGGTCAGCAGAGCTGCTCTAGAGCCAGAGAACCAGGTCAGCAGAGCTGCTCTAGAGCCAGAGAACCAGGTCAGCATAGCTGCTCTAGAGATGCTCTAGAGCCAGAGAAACCAGGTCAACAGAGTTGCTTTAGAGGACCAGAATCAGGTCAGCAGAGTGGCTTTAGAGGTAGAGAACCAGGTCAGCAGAGATGCTCTAGAACCAGAGAACCAGGTCAGCAGAGCTGCTGTAGAGTCAGAGAAACCAGGTCAACAGAGTTGCTTTAGAGGACCAGAACCAGGTCAGCAGAGCCGTTTTAGAGCAAGAGAACCAGGTCAGCAGAGCTGCTCTAGAGCCAAAGAACCAGGTCTGCAGAGCTGCTCTAGAGCCAGAGAACCAGGCCAGCTGAGCTGCTTCAAAGCCAGAGAACCAAGTCAGCAGAGCTGTATTAGAGCCATAGAATCAGGTCAGCAGAGCTGCTCTAGATCCAGAGAACCAGGTCAGCAGAGATGATTTAGAGCCATAGAACCAGGTCTGCAGAACTGCTTGGAGGGAGAGAACCAGCTCTGAAGAGATGCTCTAGAGCCAGAGAACCAGGTCAGCAGAGATGCTTCAAAGCCAGAGAACCAGGTCAGCAGAGCTGCTTCAAAGCCAGAGAACCGGGTCAGCAGAGCCATTTTAGAGCCAGAGAACCAGGTCAGCAGAGCTGCTCTAGAGCGTAAGAACCAGGAATGCAGAGCTCCTTTAGAGCCTAAGAACAAGGTCAGCAGAGCTCCTCTAGAGCCAGAGAACCAGATCAGCACAGCTGCTTTAGAGCCAGAAAACCAGGTCAGCAGTGCGCTTCAAAGCCAGAAAACCAGGTCAGCAGAGCCGTTGTAGAGCCAGAGAACCAGGTCAGCAGAGTTGCTCTACAGCCTAAGAACCAGGTCAGCAGAGCTGCTCTAGAGCCAGGGAACCAGGTCAGCAGAGCTGCTTCAAAGCCAGAGAACCAGGTCAGCAGAACTGCTTTAGCGCAATAGAGCCAGCTCAGCAGAGTTGCTCTAGAGCCAGAGAACTAGGTCAGAAGAGCTGCTTTAGAGCCTTGAGAAACAGGTCAGCAGAGCTCCTCTAGAGGGTAAGAACCAGGTCAGTGGATCTGCTCAAGTGCCTGAGAACCAGGTCAGCAGAGCTGCTGTAGAGCCAGAGAAACCAGGTCAGCAGAGCTGCTTTAGAGGGAGAGAACCAGGTCAGCAGAGCTGCTTTAGAGGGAGAAAACCAGGTCAGCAGAGCTGCTCTAGAGCCAGAGAACCAGGTCAGCAGAGATGGTTCAAAGCCAGAGAACCAGGTCAGCAGATTCGTTTTAGAGCCAGTGAACCAGGTCAGCAGAGTTGCTCTAGAGCCTAAGAACCAGGTCTGCAGAGCTGCTATAGAGCCTAAGAACGAGGTCAGTAGAGCTGCTTTAGAGCCAGAGAACCAGGTCAGCTGAGCTGCTTCAAAGCCAGAGAACCAAGTCAGCAGAGCTGCTTTAGAGCCATAGAATCAGGTCAGCAGAGCTGCTCTAAAACCCTAGAACCAGATCAGCAGAGCTGCTCTAGATCCAGAGAACCAGGTCAGCAGAGCTGCTTTAGAGCCAGAAAACCAGGTCAGCAGAGCTGCTTTAGAGCCAGAGAACCAGGTCAGCAGAACGGCTTTAGAGGGAGAGAACCAGGTCAGCAGAGCTGCTCTAGAGCCAGAGAACCAGGTCAGCAGAGCCGTTTTAGAGCCAGAGAACCAGGTCAACAGAGCTTCTCTAGAGCCTAAGAACCAGGTCTGCAGAGCTGCTATAGAGCCTAAGAAAAAGGTCAGCAGAGCTGCTCTAGAGCAAGAGAACCAGGTCAGCAGAGCTGCTTTAAAGCCAGAGACCAGGTCAGCAGAGCTGCTGCAAAGCCAGAGAACCAGGTCAGCAGAGCCTTTGTAGAGCCAGAGAACCAGGTCAGCAGAGCTGCTCTACAGCCTAAGAACCAGGTCAGCAGAGCTGCTCAGAGCCAGATAACCAGGTCAGCAGAACTGCTTCAAAAGCCAGAGAAACAGGTCAGCAGAGCTGCTTTAGCGCCATAGAGCCAGGGCAGCAGAGGTGCGCTAGAGCCAGAGAACCATGTCCGCAGAGCCGTTGTAGAGCCAGAGAACCAGGTCAGCAGAGCTGCTATAGCGCCAGAGAAACAGGTCAGCAGAGCTGCTCTAGAGCCGGAGATCTAGGTCAGCAGAGCTGCTCTAGAGCCAAAGAACCAGGTCAGCAGAGCTGCTCTAGAACCAGAGAACCAGGTCAGCAGAGCTGCTTTAGAGCCAGAGAACCAGGTCAGCAGAGCTCCTCTAGAGCCTAAGAACCAGGTGAGCAGAGCTGCTCTAGAACCAGAGAACCAGGTTAGCAGAGCTGCTGTAGAGTCAGAGAAACCAGGTCAACAGAGCTGCTTTAGAGGAAGAGAATCAGGTCAGCAGAGCAGCTTTAGAGGGAGAGAACCAGGTCAGCAGAGCTGCTCTAGAGCCAGAGAACCAGGTCAACAGAGCAGCTTCGAAGTCAGAGAACCAGGTCAGCAGAGCTGCTCTAGAGCCAGAGAACCAGGTCAACAGAGCAGCTTCGAAGTCAGAAAACCAGGTCAGCAGAGCCGTTTTAGAGCAAGAGAACCAGGTCAGCAGAGCTGCTCTAGAGCCTAAGAACCAGGTCTGCAGAGCTGCTCTAGAGCCTAAGAACAAGGTCATCAGAGTTGCTTTAGAGCTAGAGAGCCAGGTCAGATGAGCTACTTCAAAGCCAGAGAACCAAGTCAGCAGAGCTGCTTTAGAGCCATAGAATCAGGTCAGCAGAGCTGCTCAAGAGCCCTAGAACCAGATCAGCAGAGCAGCTCTAGATCCAGAGAACCAGGTCAGCAGCGCGGCTTCAAAGCCAGAAAACCAGGTCAGCAGAGCCATTGTAGAGCCAGAGAACCAGGTCAGCAGAGTTGCTCTACAGCCTAGGAACCAGGTCAGCAGAGCTGCTCTAGAGCCAGAGAACCAGGTCAGCAGATCTGCTTTAGAGCCAGAAAACCAGGTCAGTAGCGCGGCTTCAGAGCCAGAAAACCAGGTCAGCAGAGCCGTTTTAGAGCAAGAGAACCAGGTCAGCAGAGCTGCTCTAGAGCCTAAGAACCAGGTCTGCAGAGCTGATCTAGAGCCTAAGAACAAGGTCAGCAGAGTTGTTTTAGAGCCAGAGAACCAGGTCAGCTGAGCTGCTTCAAAGCCAGAGAACCAAGTCAGCAGAGCTGCTCTAGAACCAGAGAACCAGGTCAGCAGAGCTGCTTTAGATCCAGAGAACCAGGTCAGCAGAGCTCCTCTAGAACCTAAGAACCAGGTCAGCAGAGCTGCTCTAGAACCAGAGAACCAGGTCAGCAGAGCGGCAGTAGAGTCAGAGAAACCAGGTCAACAGAGCTGCTTTAGAGGAAGAGAATCAGGTCAGCAGAGCGCCTTTAGAGGGAGAGAACCAGTTCAGCAGAGCTGCTCTAGAGCCAGAGAACCAGGTCAACAGAGCAGCTTCGAAGTCAGAGAACCAGGTCAGCAGAGCCGTTTTAGAGCAAGAGAATCAGGTCAGCAGAGCTGTTCTAGAGCCTAAGAACCAGGTCTGCAGAGCTGCTCTAGGGCCTAAGAACAAGGTCATCAGAGTTGCTTTAGAGCTAGAGAACCAGGTCAGATGAGCTACTTCAAAGCCAGAGAACCAAGTCAGCAGAGCTGCTTTAGAGCCATAGAATCAGGTCAGCAGAGCTGCTCAAGAGCCCTAGAACCAGATCAGCAGAGCAGCTCTAGATCCAGAGAACCAGGTCAGCAGCGCGGCTTCAAAGCCAGAATACCAGGTCAGCAGAGCCATTGTAGAGCCAGAGAACCAGGTCAGCAGAGTTGCTCTACAGCCTAAGAACCAGGTCAGCAGAGCTGCTCTAGAGCCAGAGAACCAGGTCAGCAGATCTGCTTTAGAGCCAGAAAACCAGGTCAGCAGCTCGGCTTCAGAGCAAGAAAACCAGGTCAGCAGAGCCGTTTTAGAGCAAGAGAACCAGGTCAGCAGAGCTGCTCTAGAGCCTAAGAACCAGGTCTGCAGAGCTGCTCTAGAGCCTAAGAACAAGGTCAGCAGAGTTGCTTTAGAGCCAGAGAACCAGGTCAGCTGAGCTGCTTCAAAGCCAGAGAACCAAGTCAGCAGAGCTGCTTTAGAGCCATAGAATCAGGTCAGCAGAGCTGCTCTAGAGCCCTAGAACCAGATCAGCAGAGCTGCTCTAGATCCAGAGAACCAGGTCAGCAGAGCTGCTTTAGAGTCAGAGAACCAGGTCAGTAGAACTGCTTTAGAGGGAGAGAACCACGTCTGCAGAGATGCTCTAGAGCCAGAGAACCAGGTCAGCAAAGATGCTTCAAAGCCAGAGAACCGTGTCAGCAGAGCCGTTTTAGAGCCAGAGAACCAGGTCAGCAGAGCTGCTCTAGAGCCTAAGAACCAGGAATGCAGATCTGCTTTAGAGCCTAAGAACAGGGTCAGCAGTGCTGCTCTAGAGCCAGAGAACCAGGTCAGCAGAGCTGCTTTAGAGCCAGAAAATCAGGTCAGCAGCGCGGCTTCAAAGCCAGAAAACCAGGTCAGCAGAGCCGTTGTAGAGCCAGAGAACCAGGTCAGCAGAGTTGCTCTACAGCCTAAGAACCAGGTCAGCAGAGCTGCTCTAGAGCCAGAGAACCAGGTCAGCAGAGCCGTTTTAGAGCAAGAGAACCAGGTCAGCAGAGCTGCTCTAGATCCAGAGAACCAGGTCAGCAGAGTTGCTTTAGAGCCAGAGAACCAGGTCAGCTGAGCTGCTTCAAAGCCAGAGAACCAAGCCAGCAGAGCTGCTTTAGAGCCATAGAATCAGGTCAGCAGAGCTGCTCTAGATCCAGAGAACCAGGTCAGCAGAGCTGCTTTAGAGCCATAGAACCAGGTCAGCAGAACTGCTTGGAGGGAGAGAACCAGCTCTGCAGAGATGCTCTAGAGCCAGAGAACCAGGTCAGCAGAGCTGCTTTAGAGCCAGAAAACCAGGTCAGCAGCGCGGCTTCAGAGCCAGAAAACCAGGTCAGCAGAGCCGTTTTAGAGCAAGAGAACCAGGTCAGCAGAGCTGTTCTAGAGCCTAAGAACCAGGTCCGCAGAGCTGCTCTAGAGCCTAAGAACAAGGTCAGCAGAGTTGCTTTAGAGCCAGAGAACCAGGTCAGCTGAGCTGCTTCAAAGCCAGAGAACCAAGTCAGCAGAGCTGCTTTAGAGCCATAGAATCAGGTCAGCAGAGCTGCTCTAGAGCCCTAGAACCAGATCAGCAGAGCTGCTCTAGATCCAGAGAACCAGGTCAGCAGAGCTGCTTTAGAGTCAGAGAACCAGGTCAGTAGAACTGCTTTAGAGGGAGAGAACCACGTCTGCAGAGATGCTCTAGAGCCAGAGAACCAGGCCAGCAGAGATGCTTCAAAGCCAGAGAACCAGGTCAGCAGAGCTGCTTCAAAGCCAGAGAACCGTGTCAGCAGAGCCGTTTTAGAGCCAGAGAACCAGGTCAGCAGAGCTGCTCTAGAGCCTAAGAACCAGGAATGCAGATCTGCTTTAGAGCCTAAGAACAGGGTCAGCAGTGCTGCTCTAGAGCCAGAGAACCAGGTCAGCAGAGCAATTGTAGAGCCAGAGAACCAGGTCAGCAGAGTTGCTCTACAGTCTAAGAACCAGGTCAGCAGAGCTGCTCTAGAGCCAGAGAACCAGGTCAGCAGAGCAGTTTTAGAGCAAGAGAACCAGGTCAGCAGAGCTGCTCTAGAGCCTAAGAACCAGGTCTGCAGAGCTGCTCTAGAACCTAAGAACAAGGTCAGCAGAGTTGCTTTAGAGCCAGAGAACCAGGTCAGCTGAGCTGCTTCAAAGCCAGAGAACCAAGTCAGCAGAGCTGCTTTAGAGCCATATAATCAGGTCAGCAGAGCTGCTCTAGATCCAGAGAACCAGGTCAGCAGAGCTGCTTTAGAGCCATAGAACTAGGTCAGCAGAACTGCTTGGAGGGAGAGAACCAGCTCTGCAGAGATGCTCTAGAGCCAGAGAACCAAGTCAGCAGAGCTGATTTAGAGCCATAGAATCAGGTCAGCAGAGCTGCTTTAGAGCCAGAGAACCAGGTCAGCAGAGCTGCTCTAGAACCAGAGAACCCGGTCAGCAGAGCTGCTTTAGAGCCAGAGAACCAGGTCAGCAGAGCTCCTCTAGAGCCTAAGAACCAGGTCAGCAGAGCTGCTCTAGAACCAGAGAACCAGGTCAGCAGAGCTGCTGTAGAGTCAGAGAAACCAGGTCAACAGAGTTGCTTTAGAGGACCAGAATCAGGTCAGCAGAGCGGCTTTAGAGGTAGAGAACCAGGTCAGCAGAGATGCTCTAGAGCCAGAGAAACCAGGTCAACAGAGTTGCTTTAGAGGACCAGAATAAGGTCAGCAGAGTGGCTTTAGAGGTAGAGAACCAGGTCAGCAGAGATGCTCTAGAACCAGAGAACCAGGTCAGCAGAGCTGCTGTAGAGTCAGAGAAACCAGGTCAACAGAGTTGCTTTAGAGGACCAGAACCAGGTCAGCAGAGCCGTTTTAGAGCAAGAGAACCAGGTCAGCAGAGCTGCTCTAGAGCCAAAGAACCAGGTCTGCAGAGCTGCTCTGGAGCCTAAGAACAAGGTCAGCAGAGTTTCTTTAGAGCCAGAGAACCAGGTCAGCTGAGCTGCTTCAAAGCCAGAGAACCAGGTCAGCAGAGCTGCTTTAGCGCCATAGAGCCAGGGCAGCAGAGGTGCTCTAGAGCCAGAGAACTATGTCAGCAGAGCCGTTGTAGAGCCAGAGAACCAGGTCAGCAGAGCTGATTTAGAGCCATAGAATCAGGTCAGCAGAGCTGCTTTAGAGCCAGAGAACCAGGTCAGCAGAGCTGCTATAGAGCCAGAGAAACAGGTCAGCAGAGCTGCTCTAGAACCAGAGAACCAGGTCAGCAGAGCTGCTTTAGAGCCAGAGAACCAGGTCAGCAAGCAGAGCTCCTCTAGAGCCTAAGAACCAGGTCAGCAGAGCTGCTCTAGAACCAGAGAACCAGGTCAGCAGAGCTGCTGTAGAGTCAGAGAAACCAGGACAACAGAGCTGCTTTAGAGGAAGAGAATCCGGTCAGCAGAGCGGCTTTAGAGGGAGAGAACCAGGTCAGCAGAGCTGCTCTAGAGCCAGAGAACCAGGTCAACAGAGCAGCTTCGAAGTCAGAGAACCAGGTCAGCAGAGCCGTTTTAGAGCAAGAGAACCAGGTCAGCAGAGCTGCTCTAGAGCCTAAGAACCAGTTCTGCAGAGCTGCTCTAGAGCCTAAGAACAAGGTCATCAGAGTTGCTTTAGAGCTAGAGAACCAGGTCAGATGAGCTACTTCAAAGCCAGAGAACCAAGTCAGCAGAGCTGCTTTAGAGCCATAGAATCAGGTCAGCAGAGCTGCTCAAGAGCCCTAGAACCAGATCAGCAGAGCAGCTCTAGATCCAGAGAACCAGGTCAGCAGCGCGGCTTCAAAGCCAGAAAACCAGGTCAGCAGAGCCATTGTAGAGCCAGAGAACCAGGTCAGCAGAGTTGCTCTACAGCCTAAGAACCAGGTCAGCAGAGCTGCTCTAGAGCCAGAGAACCAGGTCAGCAGAGCTGCTTTAGAGCCAGAAAACCAGGTCAGCAGCTCGGCTTCAGAGCAAGAAAACCAGGTCAGCAGAGCCGTTTTAGAGCAAGAGAACCAGGTCAGCAGAGCTGCTCTAGAGCCTAAGAACCAGGTCTGCAGAGCTGCTCTAGAGCCTAAGAACAAGGTCAGCAGAGTTGCTTTAGAGCTAGAGAACCAGGTCAGATGAGCTACTTCAAAGCCAGAGAACCAAGTCAGCAGAGCTGCTTTAGAGCCATAGAATCAGGTCAGCAGAGCTGCTCAAGAGCCCTAGAACCAGATCAGCAGAGCAGCTCTAGATCCAGAGAACCAGGTCAGCAGCGCGGCTTCAAAGCCAGAGAACCAGGTCAGCAGAGTTGCTCTACAGCCTAAGAACCAGGTCAGCAGAGCTGCTCTAGAGCCAGAGAACTAGGTCAGCAGTACTGCTTTAGAGCTTTGAGAAACAGGTCAGCAAAGCTCCTCTAGAGGCTAAGAACCAGGTCAGTGGAGCTGCTCAAGTGCCTGAGAATCAGGTCAGCAGAGCTGCTGTAGAGCCAGAGAAACCAGGCCAGCAGCGCTGCTTTAGAGGGAGAGAACCAGGTCAGCAGAGCTAATTTAGAGCCAGAGAACCAGGTCAGCAGAACGGCTTTAGAGGGAGAGAACCAGGTCAGCAGAGCTGCTCTAGAGCCAGAGAACCAGGTCAGCAGAGATGGTTCAAAGCCAGAGAACCAGATCAGCAGATCCGTTTTAGAGCCAGTGAATCAGGTCAGCAGAGTTGCTCTCGAGCCTAAGAACCAGGTCTGCAGAGCTGCTATAGAGCCTAAGAACAAGGTCAGTAGAGCTGCTTTAGAGCCAGAGAACCAGGTCAGCTGAGCTGCTTCAAAGCCAGAGAACCAAGTCAGCAGAGCTGCTTTAGAGCCATAGAATCAGGTCAGCAGAGCTGCTCTAGAACCCTAGAACCAGATCAGCAGAGCTGCTCTAGATCAAGAGAACCAGGTCAGCAGAGCTGCTTTAGAGCCAGAGAACCAGGACAGCAGAGCTGCTTTAGAGCCAGAGAACCAGGTCAGCAGAACGGTTTTAGAGGGAGAGAACCAGGTCAGCAGAGCTGCTCTAGAGCCAGAGAACCAGGTCAGCAGAGATGCTTCAAAGCCAGAGAACCAGGTCAGCAGAGCAGTTTTAGAGCCAGAGAACCAGGTCAGCAGAGCTTCTCTAGAGCCTAAGAACCAGGTCTGCAGAGCTGCTATAGAGCCTAAGAAAAAGGTCAGCAGAGCTGCTCTAGAGCAAGAGAACCAGGTCAGCAGAGCTGCTTTAAAGCCAGAGACCAGGTCAGCAGAGCTGCTTCAAAGCCAGAGAACCATGTCAGCAGAGCCTTTGTAGAGCCAGAGAACCAGGTCAGCAGAGCTGCTCTACAGCCTAAGAACCAGGTCAGCAGAGCTGCTCTAGAGCCAGAGAACCAGGTCAGCAGAGCTGCTTTAGAGCCAGAAAACCAGGTCAGCAGCTCGGCTTCAGAGCAAGAAAACCAGGTCAGCAGAGCCGTTTTAGAGCAAGAGAACCAGGTCAGCAGAGCTGCTCTAGAGCCTAAGAACCAGGTCTGCAGAGCTGCTCTAGAGCCTAAGAACAAGGTCAGCAGAGTTGCTTTAGAGCTAGAGAACCAGGTCAGATGAGCTACTTCAAAGCCAGAGAACCAAGTCAGCAGAGCTGCTTTAGAGCCATAGAATCAGGTCAGCAGAGCTGCTCAAGAGCCCTAGAACCAGATCAGCAGAGCAGCTCTAGATCCAGAGAACCAGGTCAGCAGCGCGGCTTCAAAGCCAGAGAACCAGGTCAGCAGAGTTGCTCTACAGCCTAAGAACCAGGTCAGCAGAGCTGCTCTAGAGCCAGAGAACTAGGTCAGCAGTACTGCTTTAGAGCTTTGAGAAACAGGTCAGCAAAGCTCCTCTAGAGGCTAAGAACCAGGTCAGTGGAGCTGCTCAAGTGCCTGAGAATCAGGTCAGCAGAGCTGCTGTAGAGCCAGAGAAACCAGGCCAGCAGCGCTGCTTTAGAGGGAGAGAACCAGGTCAGCAGAGCTAATTTAGAGCCAGAGAACCAGGTCAGCAGAACGGCTTTAGAGGGAGAGAACCAGGTCAGCAGAGCTGCTCTAGAGCCAGAGAACCAGGTCAGCAGAGATGGTTCAAAGCCAGAGAACCAGATCAGCAGATCCGTTTTAGAGCCAGTGAATCAGGTCAGCAGAGTTGCTCTAGAGCCTAAGAACCAGGTCTGCAGAGCTGCTATAGAGCCTAAGAACAAGGTCAGTAGAGCTGCTTTAGAGCCAGAGAACCAGGTCAGCTGAGCTGCTTCAAAGCCAGAGAACCAAGTCAGCAGAGCTGCTTTAGAGCCATAGAATCAGGTCAGCAGAGCTGCTCTAGAACCCTAGAACCAGATCAGCAGAGCTGCTCTAGATCAAGAGAACCAGGTCAGCAGAGCTGCTTTAGAGCCAGAGAACCAGGACAGCAGAGCTGCTTTAGAGCCAGAGAACCAGGTCAGCAGAACGGTTTTAGAGGGAGAGAACCAGGTCAGCAGAGCTGCTCTAGAGCCAGAGAACCAGGTCAGCAGAGATGCTTCAAAGCCAGAGAACCAGGTCAGCAGAGCAGTTTTAGAGCCAGAGAACCAGGTCAGCAGAGCTTCTCTAGAGCCTAAGAACCAGGTCTGCAGAGCTGCTATAGAGCCTAAGAAAAAGGTCAGCAGAGCTGCTCTAGAGCAAGAGAACCAGGTCAGCAGAGCTGCTTTAAAGCCAGAGACCAGGTCAGCAGAGCTGCTTCAAAGCCAGAGAACCATGTCAGCAGAGCCTTTGTAGAGCCAGAGAACCAGGTCAGCAGAGCTGCTCTACAGCCTAAGAACCAGGTCAGCAGAGCTGCTCAGAGCCAGATAACCAGGTCAGCAGAACTGCTTCAGAGCCAGAGAACCAGGTCAGCAGAGCTGCTTTAGTGCCATAGAGCCAGGGCAGCAGAGGTGCTCTAGAGCCAGAGAACCATTTCAGCAGAGCCGTTTTAGAGCAAGAGAACCAGGTCAGCAGAGCTGCTCTAGAGCCTAAGAACCAGGTCTGCAGAGCTGCTCTAGAGCCTAAGAACCAGGTCAGCAGAGCTGCTCAGAGCCAGATAACCAGGTCAGCAGAACTGCTTCAAAGCCAGAGAACCAGGTCAGCAGAGCTGCTTTAGTGCCATAGAGCCAGGACAGCAGAGGTGCTCTAGAGCCAGAGAACCAGGTCAGCAGAGCCGTTTTAGAGCAAGAGAACCAGGTCAGCAGAGCTGCTCTAGAGCCTAAGAACCAGGTCTGCAGAGCTGCTCTAGAGCCTAAGAACAAGGTCAGCAGAGTTGCTTTAGAGCCAGAGAACCAGGTCAGCTGAGCTGCTTCAAAGCCAGAGAACCAAGTCAGCAGAGCTGCTTTAGAGCCATAGAATCAGGTCAGCAGAGCTGCTCTAGATCCAGAGAACCAGGTCAGCAGAGCTGCTTTAGAGCCATAGAACCAGGTCAGCAGAACTGCTTGGAGGGAGAGAACCAGCTCTGCAGAGATGCTCTAGAGCCAGAGAACCAAGTCAGCAGAGCTGATTTAGAGCCATAGAATCAGGTCAGCAGAGCTGCTTTAGAGCCAGAGAACCAGGTCAGCAGAGCTGCTCTAGAACCAGAGAACCCGGTCAGCAGAGCTGCTTTAGAGCCAGAGAACCAGGTCAGCAGAGCTCGTCTAGAGCCTAGGAACCAGGTCAGCAGAGCTGCTCTAGAACCAGAGAACCAGGTCAGCAGAGCTGCTGTAGAGTCAGAGAAACCAGGTCAACAGAGTTGCTTTAGAGGACCAGAATCAGGTCAGCAGAGCGGCTTTAGAGGTAGAGAACCAGGTCAGCAGAGATGCTCTAGAGCCAGAGAAACCAGGTCAACAGAGTTGCTTTAG
Source organism: Triturus cristatus (assembly GCF_964204655.1). Taxonomy (NCBI): domain Eukaryota; kingdom Metazoa; phylum Chordata; class Amphibia; order Caudata; family Salamandridae; genus Triturus; species Triturus cristatus. The sequence continues at coordinate 726,717,172 of NC_140579.1, read as the reverse complement.
AGGACCAGAATCAGGTCAGCAGAGCGGCTTTAGAGGTAGAGAACCAGGTCAGCAGAGATGCTCTAGAACCAGAGAACCATGTCAGCAGAGCTGCTGTAGAGTCAGAGAAACCAGGTCAACAGAGTTGCTTTAGAGGACCAGAACCAGGTCAGCAGAGCCGTTTTAGAGCAAGGGAACCAGGTCAGCAGAGCTGCTCTAGAGCCAAAGAACCAGGTCTGCAGAGCTGCTCTAGAGCCTAAGAACAAGGTCAGCAGAGTTGCTTTAGAGCCAGAGAACCAGGTCAGCTGAGCTGCTTCAAAGCCAGAGAACCAGGTCAGCAGAGCTGCTTTAGCGCCATAGAGCCAGGGCAGCAGAAGTGCTCTAGAGCCAGAGAACTATGTCAGCAGAGCCGTTGTAGAGCCAGAGAACCAGGTCAGCAGAGCTGATTTAGAGCCATAGAATCAGGTCAGCAGAGCTGCTTTAGAGCCAGAGAACCAGGTCAGCAGAGCTGCTATAGAGCCAGAGAAACAGGTCAGCAGAGCTGCTCTAGAGCCGGAGATCCAGGTCAGCAGAGCTGCTCTAGAGCCAAAGAACCAGGTCAGCAGAGCTGCTCTAGAACCAGAGAACCAGGTCAGCAGAGCTGCTTTAGAGCCAGAGAACCAGGTCAGCAAGCAGAGCTCCTCTAGAGCCTAAGAACCAGATCAGCAGAGCTGCTCTAGAACCAGAGAACCAGGTCAGCAGAGCTGCTGTAGAATCAGAGAAACCAGGTCAACAGAGCTGCTTTAGAGAACGAGAATCAGGTCAGCAGAGCGGCTTTAGAGGGAGAGAACCAGGTCAGCAGAGCTGCTCTAGAGCCAGAGAACCACGTCAACAGAGCAGCTTCGAAGTCAGAGAACCAGGTCAGCAGAGCCGTTTTAGAGCAAGAGAACCAGGTCAGCAGAGCTGCTCTAGAGCCTAAGAACCAGGTCTGCAGAGCTGCTCTAGAGCCTAAGAACAAGGTCATCAGAGTTGCTTTAGAGCTAGAGAACCAGGTCAGATGAGCTACTTCAAAGCCAGAGAACCAAGTCAGCAGAGCTGCTTTAGAGCCATAGAATCAGGTCAGCAGAGCTGCTCAAGAGCCCTAGAACCAGATCAGCAGAGCAGCTCTAGATCCAGAGAACCAGGTCAGCAGCGCGGCTTCAAAGCCAGAAAACCAGGTCAGCAGAGCCATTGTAGAGCCAGAGAACCAGGTCAGCAGAGTTGCTCTACAGCCTAAGAACCAGGTCAGCAGAGCTGCTCTAGAGCCAGAGAACCAGGTCAGCAGAGCTGCTTCAAAGCCAGAGAACCAGGTCAGCAGAACTGCTTTAGCGCAATAGAGCTAGGTCAGCAGAGTTGCTCTAGAGCCAGAGAACTAGGTCAGCAGTACTGCTTTAGAGCTTTGAGAAACAAGTCAGCAGAGCTCCTCTAGAGGCTAAGAACCAGGTCAGTGGAGCTGCTCAAGTGCCTGAGAACCAGGTCAGCAGAGCTGCTGTAGAGCCAGAGAAACCAAGTCAGCAGCGCTGCTTTAGAGGGAGAGAACCAGGTCAGCAGAGCTAATTTAGAGCCAGAGAACCAGGTCAGCAGAACGGCTTTAGAGGGAGAGAACCAGGTCAGCAGAGCTGCTATAGAGCCTAAGAACAAGGTCAGCAGAGCTGCTTTAGAGCCAGAGAACCAGGTCAGCTGAGCTGCTTCAAAGCCAGAGAACCAAGTCAGCAGAGCTGCTTTAGAGCCATAGAATCAGGTCAGCAGAGCTGCTCTAGAACCCTAGAACCAGATCAGCAGAGCTGCTCTAGATCAAGAGAACCAGGTCAGCAGAGCTGCTTTAGAGCCAGAGAACCAGGACAGCAGAGCTGCTTTAGAGCCAGAGAACCAGGTCAGCAGAACGGTTTTAGAGGTAGAGAACCAGGTCAGCAGAGCTGCTCTAGAGCCAGAGAACCAGGTCAGCAGAGATGCTTCAAAGCCAGAGAACCAGGTCAGCAGAGCAGTTTTAGAGCCAGAGAACCAGGTCAGCAGATCTTCTCTAGAGCCTAAGAACCAGGTCTGCAGAGCTGCTATAGAGCCAAAGAAAAAGGTCAGCAGAGCTGCTCTAGAGCAAGAGAACCAGGTCAGCAGAGCTGCTTTAAAGCCAGAGACCGGGTCAGCAGAGCTGCTTCAAAGCCAGAGAACCAGGTCAGCAGAGCCTTTGTAGAGCCAGAGAACCAGGTCAGCAGAGCTGCTCTACAGCCTAAGAACCAGGTCAGCAGAGCTGCTCAGAGCCAGATAACCAGGTCAGCAGAACTGCTTCAAAGCCAGAGAACCAGGTCAGCAGAGCTGCTTTAGTGCCATAGAGCCAGGGCAGCAGAGGTGCTCTAGAGCCAGAGAACCATGTCAGCAGAGCCGTTGTAGAGCAAGAGAACCAGGCCAGCAGAGCTGATTTAGAGCCATAGAATCAGGTCAGCAGAGCTGCTTTAGAGCCAGAGAACCAGGTCAGCAGAGCTGCTATAGAGCCAGAGCAACAGGTCAGCAGAGCTGCTCTAGAGCCGGAGATCCAGGTCAGCAGAGCTGCTCTAGAGCCAAAGAACCAGGTCAGCAGAGCTGCTCTAGAACCAGAGAACCCGGTCAGCAGAGCTGCTTTAGAGCCAGAGAACCAGGTCAGCAGAGCTCCTCTAGAGCCTAAGAACCAGGTCAGCAGAGCTGCTCTAGAACCAGAGAACCAGGTCAGCAGAGCTGCTGTAGAGTCAGAGAAACCAGGTCAACAGAGTTGCTTTAGAGGACCAGAATCAGGTCAGCAGAGCGGCTTTAGAGGTAGAGAACCAGGTCAGCAGAGATGCTCTAGAGACAGAGATCCAGGTCAACAGAGCTGCTTCGAAGTCAGAGAACCAGGTCAGCAGAGCCGTTTTAGAGCAAGAGAACCAGGTCAGCAGAGCTGCTCTAGAGCCAAAGAACCAGGTCTGCAGAGCTGCTCTAGAGCCTAAGAACAAGGTCAGCAGAGTTGCTTTAGAGCCAGAGAACCAGGTCAGCTGAGCTGCTTCAAAGCTAGAGAACCAGGTCAGCAGAGCTGCTTTAGCGCCATAGAGCCAGGGCAGCAGAGGTGCTCTAGAGCCAGAGAACTATGTCAGCAGAGCCGTTGTAGAGCCAGAGAACCAGGTCAGCAGAGCTGATTTAGAGCCATAGAATCAGGTCAGCAGAGCTGCTTTAGAGCCAGAGAACCAGGTCAGCAGAGCTGCTATAGAGCCAGAGAAACAGGTCAGCAGAGCTGCTCTAGAGCCGGAGATCCAGGTCAGCAGAGCTGCTCTAGAGCCAAAGAACCAGGTCAGCAGAGCTGCTCTAGAACCAGAGAACCAGATCAGCAGAGCTGCTTTAGAGCCAGAGAACCAGGTCAGCAGAGCTCCTCTAGAGCCTAAGAACCAGGTCAGCAGAGCTGCTCTAGAACCGGAGAACCAGGTCAGCAGAGCTGCTGTAGAGTCAGAGAAACCAGGTCAACAGAGCTGCTTTAGAGGAAGAGAATCAGGTCAGCAGAGCGGCTTTAGAGGGAGAGAACCAGGTCAGCAGAGCTGCTCTAGAGTCTAATAAACAGGTCTGCAGAGCTGCTCTAGAGCCAGAGAACCAGGTCAGCAGAGCTGCTTTAGAGCCAGAAACTCAGGTCAGCAGCGCGGCTTCAAAGCCAGAAAACCAGGTCAGCAGAGCCGTTGTAGAGCCAGAGAACCAGGTCAGCAGAGTTGCTCTACAGACTAAGAACCAGGTCAGCAGAGCTGCTCTGGAGCCAGAGAACCAGGTCAGCAGAGCTGCTTTAGAGCCAGAAAACCAGGTCAGCAGCGCGGCTTCAAAGCCAGAAAACCAGGTCAGCAGAGCCGTTTTAGACCAAGAGAACCAGGTCAGCAGAGCTGCTCTAGAGCCTAAGAACCAGGTCTGCAGAGCTGCTATAGAGCCTAAGAACAAGTTCAGCAGAGTTGCTTTAGAGCGAGAGAACCAGGTCAGCTGAGCTGCTTCAAAGCCAGAGAACCAAGTCAGCAGAGCTGCTTTAGAACCATAGAATCAGGTCAACAGAGCTGCTCTAGATCCAGAGAACCAGGTCAGCAGAGATGCTTCAAAGCCAGAGAACCAGGTCAGCAGAGCTGCTTCAAAGCCAGAGAACCGGGTCAGCAGAGCCGTTTTAGAGCCAGAGAACCAGGTCAGCAGAGCTGCTCTAGAGCGTAAGAACCAGGAATGCAGAGCTCCTTTAGAGCCTAAGAACAAGGTCAGCAGAGCTCCTCTAGAGCCAGAGAACCAGATCAGCACAGCTGCTTTAGAGCCAGAAAACCAGGTCAGCAGTGCGGCTTCAAAGCCAGAAAACCAGGTCAGCAGAGCCGTTGTAGAGCCAGAGAACCAGGTCAGCAGAGTTGCTCTACAGCCTAAGAACCAGGTCAGCAGAGCTGCTCTAGAGCCAGAGAACCAGGTCAGCAGAGCTGCTTCAAAGCCAGAGAACCAGGTTAGCAGAACTGCTTTAGCACAATAGAGCCAGCTCAGCAGAGTTGCTCTAGAGCCAGAGAACTATGTCAGCAGAGCTGCTTTAGAGCCTTGAGAAACAGGTCAGCAGAGCTCCTCTAGAGGCTAAGAACCAGGTCAGTGGAGCTGCTCAAGTGCGTGAGAACCAGGTCAGCAGAGCTGCTGTAGAGCCAGAGAAACCAGGTCAGCAGAGCTGCTTTAGAGGGAGAGAACCAGGTCAGCAGAGCTGCTTTAGAGCCAGAGAACCAGGTCAGCAGAACGGCTTTAGAGAGAGAAAACCAGGTCAGCAGAGCTGCTCTAGAGCCAGAGAACCAGGTCAGCAGAGATGGTTCAAAGCCAGAGAACCAGGTCAGCAGATTCGTTTTAGAGCCAGTGAACCAGGTCAGCAGAGTTGCTCTAGAGCCTAAGAACCAGGTCTGCAGAGCTGCTATAGAGCCTAAGAACGAGGTCAGTAGAGCTGCTTTAGAGCCAGAGAACCAGGTCAGCTGAGCTGCTTCAAAGCCAGAGAACCATGTCAGCAGAGCTGCTTTAGAGCCATAGAATCAGGTCAGCAGAGCTGCTCTAGAACCGTAGAACCATATCAGCAGAGCTGCTCTAGATCCAGAGAACCAGGTCAGCAGAGCTGCTTTAGAGCCAGAAAACCAGGTCAGCAGAGCTGCTTTAGAGCCAGAGAACCAGGTCAGCAGAACGGCTTTAGAGGGAGAGAACCAGGTCAGCAGAGCTGCTCTAGAGCCAGAGAACCAGGTCAGCAGAGATGCTTCAAAGCCAGAGAACCAGGTCAGCAGAGCCGTTTTAGAGCCAGAGAACCAGGTCAACAGAGCTTCTCTAGAGCCTAAGAACCAGGTCTGCAGAGCTGCTATAGAGCCTAAGAAAAAGGTCAGCAGAGCTGCTCTAGAGCAAGAGAACCAGGTCAGCAGAGCTGCTTTAAAGCCAGAGACCAGGTCATCAGAGCTGCTTCAAAGCCAGAGAACCAGGTCAGCAGAGCCTTTGTAGAGCCAGAGAACCAGGTCAGCAGAGCTGCTCTACAGCCTAAGAACCAGGTCAGCAGAGCTGCTCAGAGCCAGATAACTAGGTCAGCAGAACTGCTTCAAAAGCCAGAGAACCAGGTCAGCAGAGCTGCTTTAGCGCCATAGAGCCAGGGCAGCAGAGGTGCTCTAGAGCCAGAGAACCATGTCAGCAGAGCCGTTGTAGAGCCAGAGAACCAGGTCAGCAGAGCTGATTTAGAGCCATAGAATCAGGTCAGCAGAGCTGCTTTAAAGCCAGAGAACCAGGTCAGCAGAGCTGCTATAGAGCCAGAGAAACAGGTCAGCAGAGCTGCTCTAGAGCCGGAGATCTAGGTCAGCAGAGCTGCTCTAGAGCCAAAGAACCAGGTCAGCAGAGCTGCTCTAGAACCAGAGAACCAGGTCAGCAGAGCTGCTTTAGAGCCAGAGAACCAGGTCAGCAGAGCTCCTCTAGAGCCTAAGAACCAGGTCAGCAGAGCTGCTCTAGAACCAGAGAACCAGGTCAGCAGAGCTGCTGTAGAGTCAGAGAAACCAGGTCAACAGAGCTGCTTTAGAGGAAGAGAATCAGGTCAGCAGAGCAGCTTTAGAGGGAGAGAACCAGGTCAGCAGAGCTGCTCTAGAGCCAGAGAACCAGGTCAACAGAGCAGCTTCGAAGTCAGAGAACCAGGTCAGCAGAGCCGTTTTAGAGCAAGAGAACCAGGTCAGCAGAGCTGCTCTAGAGCCTAAGAACCAGGTCTGCAGAGCTGCTCTAGAGCCTAAGAACAAGGTCATCAGAGTTGCTTTAGAGCTAGAGAGCCAGGTCAGATGAGCTACTTCAAAGGCAGAGAACCAAGTCAGCAGAGCTGCTTTAGAGCCATAGAATCAGGTCAGGAGAGCTGCTCAAGAGCCCTAGAACCAGATCAGCAGAGCAGCTCTAGATCCAGAGAACCAGGTCAGCAGCGCGGCTTCAAAGCCAGAAAACCAGGTCAGCAGAGCCATTGTAGAGCCAGAGAACCAGGTCAGCAGAGTTGCTCTACAGCCTAAGAACCAGGTCAGCAGAGCTGCTCTAGAGCCAGAGAACCAGGTCAGCAGATCTGCTTTAGAGCCAGAAAACCAGGTCAGCAGCGCGGCTTCAGAGCCAGAAAACCAGGTCAGCAGAGCCGTTTTAGAGCAAGAGAACCAGGTCAGCAGAGCTGCTCTAGAGCCTAAGAACCAGGTCTGCAGAGCTGCTCTAGAGCCTAAGAACAAGGTCAGCAGAGTTGCTTTAGAGCCAGAGAACCAGGTCAGCTGAGCTGCTTCAAAGCCAGAGAACCAAGTCAGCAGAGCTGCTCTAGAACCAGAGAACCAGGTCAGCAGAGCTGCTTTAGATCCAGAGAACCAGGTCAGCAGAGCTCCTCTAGAACCTAAGAACCAGGTCAACAGAGCTGCTCTAGAACCAGAGAACCAGGTTAGCAGAGCGGCAGTAGAGTCAGAGAAACCAGGTCAACAGAGCTACTTTAGAGGAAGAGAATCAGGTCAGCAGAGCTGCTCTAGAGCCTAAGAACCAGGTCTGCAGAGCTGCTCTAGAGCCTAAGAACAAGGTCATCAGAGTTGCTTTAGAGCTAGAGAACCAGGTCAGATGAGCTACTTCAAAGCCAGAGAACCAAGTCAGCAGAGCTGCTTTAGAGCCATAGAATCAGGTCAGCAGAGCTGCTCAAGAGCCCTAGAACCAGATCAGCAGAGCAGCTCTAGATCCAGAGAACCAGGTCAGCAGCGCGGCTTCAAAGCCAGAATACCAGGTCAGCAGAGCCATTGTAGAGCCAGAGAACCAGGTCAGCAGAGTTGCTCTACAGCCTAAGAACCAGGTCAGCAGAGCTGCTCTAGAGCCAGAGAACCAGGTCAGCAGAGCTGCTTTAGAGCCAGAAAACCAGGTCAGCAGCTCGGCTTCAGAGCAAGAAAACCAGGTCAGCAGAGCCGTTTTAGAGCAAGAGAACCAGGTCAGCAGAGCTGCTCTAGAGCCTAAGAACCAGGTCTGCAGAGCTGCTCTAGAGCCTAAGAACAAGGTCAGCAGAGTTGCTTTAGAGCCAGAGAACCAGGTCAGCTGAGCTGCTTCAAAGCCAGAGAACCAAGTCAGCAGAGCTGCTTTAGAGCCATAGAATCAGGTCAGCAGAGCTGCTCTAGAGCCCTAGAACCAGATCAGCAGAGCTGCTCTAGATCCAGAGAACCAGGTCAGCAGAGCTGCATTAGAGTCAGAGAACCAGGTCAGTAGAACTGCTTTAGAGGGAGAGAACCACGTCTGCAGAGATGCTCTAGAGCCAGAGAACCAGGTCAGCAGAGATGCTTCAAAGCCAGAGAACCGTGTCAGCAGAGCCGTTTTAGAGCCAGAGAACCAGGTCAGCAGAGCTGCTCTAGAGCCTAAGAACCAGGAATGCAGATCTGCTTTAGAGCCTAAGAACAGGGTCAGCAGTGCTGCTCTAGAGCCAGAGAACCAGGTCAGCAGAGCTGCTTTAGAGCCAGAAAATCAGGTCAGCAGCGCGGCTTCAAAGCCAGAAAACCAGGTCAGCAGAGCCGTTGTAGAGCCAGAGAACCAGGTCAGCAGAGTTGCTCTACAGCCTAAGAACCAGGTCAGCAGAGCTGCTCTAGAGCCAGAGAACCAGGTCAGCAGATCTGCTTTAGAGCCAGAAAACCAGGTCAGCAGCGCGGCTTCAGAGCCAGAAAACCAGGTCAGCAGAGCCGTTTTAGAGCAAGAGAACCAGGTCAGCAGAGCTGCTCTAGAGCCTAAGAACCAGGTCTGCAGAGCTGCTCTAGAGCCTAAGAACAAGGTCAGCAGAGTTGCTTTAGAGCCAGAGAACCAGGTCAGCTGAGCTGCTTCAAAGCCAGAGAACCAAGTCAGCAGAGCTGCTCTAGAACCAGAGAACTAGGTCAGCAGAGCTGCTTTAGATCCAGAGAACCAGGTCAGCAGAGCTCCTCTAGAACCTAAGAACCAGGTCAACAGAGCTGCTCTAGAACCAGAGAACCAGGTCAGCAGAGCGGCAGTAGAGTCAGAGAAACCAGGTCAACAGAGCTACTTTAGAGGAAGAGAATCAGGTCAGCAGAGCTGCTCTAGAGCCTAAGAACCAGGTCTGCAGAGCTGCTCTAGAGCCTAAGAACAAGGTCATCAGAGTTGCTTTAGAGCTAGAGAACCAGGTCAGATGAGCTACTTCAAAGCCAGAGAACCAAGTCAGCAGAGCTGCTTTAGAGCCATAGAATCAGGTCAGCAGAGCTGCTCAAGAGCCCTAGAACCAGATCAGCAGAGCAGCTCTAGATCCAGAGAACCAGGTCAGCAGCGCGGCTTCAAAGCCAGAATACCAGGTCAGCAGAGCCATTGTAGAGCCAGAGAACCAGGTCAGCAGAGTTGCTCTACAGCCTAAGAACCAGGTCAGCAGAGCTGCTCTAGAGCCAGAGAACCAGGTCAGCAGAGCTGCTTTAGAGCCAGAAAACCAGGTCAGCAGCTCGGCTTCAGAGCAAGAAAACCAGGTCAGCAGAGCCGTTTTAGAGCAAGAGAACCAGGTCAGCAGAGCTGCTCTAGAGCCTAAGAACCAGGTCTGCAGAGCTGCTCTAGAGCCTAAGAACAAGGTCAGCAGAGATGCTTTAGAGCCAGAGAACCAGGTCAGCTGAGCTGCTTCAAAGCCAGAGAACCAAGTCAGCAGAGCTGCTTTAGAGCCATAGAATCAGGTCAGCAGAGCTGCTCTAGAGCCCTAGAACCAGATCAGCAGAGCTGCTCTAGATCCAGAGAACCAGGTCAGCAGAGCTGCATTAGAGTCAGAGAACCAGGTCAGTAGAACTGCTTTAGAGGGAGAGAACCACGTCTGCAGAGATGCTCTAGAGCCAGAGAACCAGGTCAGCAGAGATGCTTCAAAGCCAGAGAACCGTGTCAGCAGAGCCGTTTTAGAGCCAGAGAACCAGGTCAGCAGAGCTGCTCTAGAGCCTAAGAACCAGGAATGCAGATCTGCTTTAGAGCCTAAGAACAGGGTCAGCAGTGCTGCTCTAGAGCCAGAGAACCAGGTCAGCAGAGCTGCTTTAGAGCCAGAAAATCAGGTCAGCAGCGCGGCTTCAAAGCCAGAAAACCAGGTCAGCAGAGCCGTTGTAGAGCCAGAGAACCAGGTCAGCAGAGTTGCTCTACAGCCTAAGAACCAGGTCAGCAGAGCTGCTCTAGAGCCAGAGAACCAGGTCAGCAGATCTGCTTTAGAGCCAGAAAACCAGGTCAGCAGCGCGGCTTCAGAGCCAGAAAACCAGGTCAGCAGAGCCGTTTTAGAGCAAGAGAACCAGGTCAGCAGAGCTGCTCTAGAGCCTAAGAACCAGGTCTGCAGAGCTGCTCTAGAGCCTAAGAACAAGGTCAGCAGAGTTGCTTTAGAGCCAGAGAACCAGGTCAGCTGAGCTGCTTCAAAGCCAGAGAACCAAGTCAGCAGAGCTGCTCTAGAACCAGAGAACCAGGTCAGCAGAGCTGCTTTAGATCCAGAGAACCAGGTCAGCAGAGCTCCTCTAGAACCTAATAACCAGGTCAACAGAGCTGCTCTAGAACCAGAGAACCAGGTCAGCAGAGCGGCAGTAGAGTCAGAGAAACCAGGTCAACAGAGCTACTTTAGAGGAAGAGAATCAGGTCAGCAGAGCTGCTCTAGAGCCTAAGAACCAGGTCTGCAGAGCTGCTCTAGAGCCTAAGAACAAGGTCATCAGAGTTGCTTTAGAGCTAGAGAACCAGGTCAGATGAGCTACTTCAAAGCCAGAGAACCAAGTCAGCAGAGCTGCTTTAGAGCCATAGAATCAGGTCAGCAGAGCTGCTCAAGAGCCCTAGAACCAGATCAGCAGAGCAGCTCTAGATCCAGAGAACCAGGTCAGCAGCGCGGCTTCAAAGCCAGAATACCAGGTCAGCAGAGCCATTGTAGAGCCAGAGAACCAGGTCAGCAGAGTTGCTCTACAGCCTAAGAACCAGGTCAGCAGAGCTGCTCTAGAGCCAGAGAACCAGGTCAGCAGAGCTGCTTTAGAGCCAGAAAACCAGGTCAGCAGCTCGGCTTCAGAGCAAGAAAACCAGGTCAGCAGAGCCGTTTTAGAGCAAGAGAACCAGGTCAGCAGAGCTGCTCTAGAGCCTAAGAACCAGGTCTGCAGAGCTGCTCTAGAGCCTAAGAACAAGGTCAGCAGAGTTGCTTTAGAGCCAGAGAACCAGGTCAGCTGAGCTGCTTCAAAGCCAGAGAACCAAGTCAGCAGAGCTGCTTTAGAGCCATAGAATCAGGTCAGCAGAGCTGCTCTAGAGCCCTAGAACCAGATCAGCAGAGCTGCTCTAGATCCAGAGAACCAGGTCAGCAGAGCTGCATTAGAGTCAGAGAACCAGGTCAGTAGAACTGCTTTAGAGGGAGAGAACCACGTCTGCAGAGATGCTCTAGAGCCAGAGAACCACGTCAGCAGAGATGCTTCAAAGCCAGAGAACCGTGTCAGCAGAGCCGTTTTAGAGCCAGAGAACCAGGTCAGCAGAGCTGCTCTAGAGCCTAAGAACCAGGAATGCAGATCTGCTTTAGAGCCTAAGAACAGGGTCAGCAGTGCTGCTCTAGAGCCAGAGAACCAGGTCAGCAGAGCTGCTTTAGAGCCAGAAAATCAGGTCAGCAGCGCGGCTTCAAAGCCAGAAAACCAGGTCAGCAGAGCCGTTGTAGAGCCAGAGAACCAGGTCAGCAGAGTTGCTCTACAGCCTCAGAACCAGGTCAGCAGAGCTGCTCTAGAGCCAGAGAACCAGGTCAGCAGAGCCGTTTTAGAGCAAGAGAACCAGGTCAGCAGAGCTGCTCTAGAGCCTAAGGACCAGGTCTGCAGAGCTGCTCTAGAGCCAGAGAACCAGGTCAGCTGAGCTGCTTCAAAGCCAGAGAACCAAGTCAGCAGAGCTGCTTTAGAGCCATAGAATGAGGTCAGCAGAGCTGCTCTAGATCCAGAGAACCAGGTCAGCAGAGCTGCTTTAGAGCCATAGAACCAGGTCAGCAGAACTGCTTGGAGGGAGAGAACCAGCTCTGCAGAGATGCTCTAGAGCCAGAGAACCAGGTCAGCAGAGCTGATTTAGAGCCATAGAATCAGGTCAGCAGAGCTGCTTTAGAGCCAGAGAACCAGGTCAGCAGAGCTGCTATAGAGCCAGAGAAACAGGTCAGCAGAGCTGCTCTAGAGCCGGAGATCCAGGTCAGCAGAGCTGCTCTAGAGCCAAAGAACCAGGTCAGCAGAGCTGCTCTAGAACCAGAGAACCCGGTCAGCAGAGCTGCTTTAGAGCCAGAGAACCAGGTCAGCAGAGCTCCTCTAGAGCCTAAGAACCAGGTCAGCAGAGCTGCTCTAGAACCAGAGAACCAGGTCAGCAGAGCTGCTGTAGAGTCAGAGAAACCAGGTCAACAGAGTTGCTTTAGAGGACCAGAATCAGGTCAGCAGAGCGGCTTTAGAGGTAGAGAACCAGGTCAGCAGAGATTCTCTAGAGCCAGAGAACCAGGTCAACAGAGCTGCTTCGAAGTCAGAGAACCAGGTCAGCAGAGCCGTTTTAGAGCAAGAGAACCAGGTCAGCAGAGCTGCTCTAGAGCCAAAGAACCAGGTCTGCAGAGCTGTCTAGAGCCTAAGAACAAGGTCAGCAGAGTTGCATTAGAGCCAGAGAACCAGGTCAGCTGAGCTGCTTCAAAGCCAGAGAACCAGGTCAGCAGAGCTGCTTTAGCGCCATAGAGACAGGGCAGCAGAGGTGCTCTAGAGCCAGAGAACTATGTCAGCAGAGCCGTTGTAGAGCCAGAGAACCAGGTCAGCAGAGCTGATTTAGAGCCATAGAATCAGGTCGGCAGAGCTGCTTCAGAGCCAGAGAACTAGGTACGCAGAGCTGCTATAGAGCCAGAGAAACAGGTCAGCAGAGCTGCTCTAGAGACGGAGATCCAGGTCAGCAGAGCTGCTCTAGAGCCAAAGAACCAGGTCAGCAGAGCTGCTCTAGAACCAGAGAACCAGGTCAGCAGAGCTGCTTTAGAGCCAGAGAACCAGGTCAGCAGAGCTCCTCTAGAGCCTAAGAACCAGGTCAGCAGAGCTGCTCCAGAACCAGAGAACCAGGTCAGCAGAGCTGCTGTAGAGTCAGAGAAACCAGGTCAACAGAGCTGCTTTAGAGGAAGAGAATCAGGTCAGCAGAGCGGCTTTAGAGGGAGAGAACCAGGTCAGCAGAGCTGCTCTAGAGCCAGAGAACCAGGTCAACAGAGCAGCTGCGAAGTCAGAGAACCAGGTCAGCAGAGCCGTTTTAGAGCAAGAGAACCAGGTCAGCAGAGCTGCTCTAGAGCCTAAGAACCAGGTCTGCAGAGCTGCTCTAGAGCCTAAGAACAAGGTCATCAGAGTTGCTTTAGAGCTAGAGAACCAGGTCAGATGAGCTACTTCAAAGCCAGAGAACCAAGTCAGCAGAGCTGCTTTAGAGCCATAGAATCAGGTCAGCAGAGCTGCTCAAGAGCCCTAGAACCAGATCAGCAGAGCAGCTCTAGATCCAGAGAACCAGGTCAGCAGCGCGGCTTCAAAGCCAGAAAACCAGGTCAGCAGAGCCATTGTAGAGCCAGAGAACCAGGTCAGCAGAGTTGCTCTACAGCCTAAGAACCAGGTCAGCAGAGCTGCTCTAGAGCCAGAGAACCAGGTCAGCAGAGCTGCTTTAGAGCCAGAAAACCAGGTCAGTAGCGCGGCTTCAGAGCCAGAAAACCAGGTTAGCAGAGCCGTTTTAGAGCAAGAGAACCAGGTCAGCAGAGCTGCTCTAGAGCCTAAGAACAAGGTCAGCAGAGTTGCTTTAGAGCCAGAGAACCAGGTCAGCTGAGCTGCTTCAAAGCCAGAGAACCAATTCAGCAGAGCTGCTCTAGAACCAGAGAACCAGGTCAGCAGAGCTGCTTTAGAGCCAGAGAACCAGGTCAGCAGAGCTCCTCTAGAGCCTAAGATCCAGGTCAGCAGAGCTGCTCTAGAACCAGAGAACCAGGTCAGCAGAGCTGCTGTAGAGTCAGAGAAACCAGGTCAACAGAGCTGCTTTAGAGGAAGAGAATCAGGTCAGCAGAGCGGCTTTAGAGGGAGAGAACCAGGTCAGCAGAGCAGCTTCGAAGTCAGAGAACCAGGTCAGCGGAGCCGTTTTAGAGCAAGAGAACCAGGTCAGCAGAGCTGCTCTAGAGCCTAAGAACCAGGTCTGCAGAGCTGCTCTAGAGCCTAAGAACAAGGTCATCAGAGTTGCTTTAGAGCTAGAGAACCAGGTCAGATGAGCAGCTTCGAAGTCAGAGAACCAGGTCAGCAGAGCCGTTTTAGAGCAAGAGAACCAGGTCAGCAGAGCTGCTCTAGAGCCTAAGAACCAGGTCTGAAGTGCTGCACTAGAGCCTCAGAACAAGGTCATCAGAGTTGCTTTAGAGCTAGAGAACCAGGTCAGATGAGCTACTTCAAAGCCAGAGAACCAAGTCAGCAGAGCTGCTTTAGAGCCATAGAATCAGGTCAGCAGAGCTGAACTAGAGCCCTAGAACCAGATCAGCAGAGCTGCTCTAGATCCAGAGAACGAGGTTTGCAGAGCTGCTTCAAAGCCAGAGAACCATGTCAGCAGAACTGCTTTAGCGCAATAGAGCCGGGTCAGCAAAGTTGCTCTAAAGCCAGAGAACGAGGTCAGCAGAGCTGCTTTAGAGCCAGAGAACCAGGTCAGCAGAGCTGCTTTAGAGCCTGAGAACCAGGTCAGCAGAGCTGCTTAAGAGCCAGAGAATCAGGTCAGCAGAGCTGCTTTAGAGCCAGAGAACCAGGTCAGCAGAGCTGCTCTAGAGCCAGAGAACCAGGTCAGCAGAGCTGCTCTAGAGCCAGAGAACTAGGTCAGCAGAGCTGCTCTAGAGCCAGAGAACCCGGTCAGCAGACATGCTTTAAAGCCAGAGAACCAAGTCAGCAGAGCTGCCTTAGAGCCATAGAATCAGGTCAGAAGAGCTGAACTAGAGCCCTAGAATCGGATCAGCAGAGCTGCTCTAGATCCAGAGAACCAGGTCAGCAGACCTGCTGTAGATCCAGAGAAACCCTGTCAGCAGAGCTGCTTTAGAGGGAGAGAACCAGTTCAGCAGAACTACTTTAGAGCCAGAGAACCAGGTCAGCAGAGCTGCTTTAGAGCCAGAGAACCAGGCCAGCAAAGCCGCTCTAGAGCCTGAGAACCAGGTCAGCAGAGCTGATGTAGATCCAGAGAAACCAGGTCAGCAGAGCTGCTTTAGAGCCAGAGAACCAGGTCAGCAGAATTGCTTCAGAGGGAGAGAACCAGATCAGCAGAGCTTCTCTAGGGCCAGGTAACCAGGTCAGCAGAGATGCTTCAAAGCCAGAGAACCAGGTCAGCAGAGCTGCTTTAGAACCATAGAACCAGGTCAGCAGAGCTGCTTCAAAGCCAGAGTTCCAGGTCAGCAGAGCCGTTTTAGAGCCAGAGAACTAGGTCAGCAGAGCTGCTCTAGAGCCTAAGAGCCAAGTCTGCAGTGCGGCTATAGAGACAGAGAACCAGGTCAGCAGAGCTGCTTTAGAGCCAGAGAACCAGGTCAGCAGAACTGCTTTAGAGGGAGAGAACCAGGTCTGCAGAGATGCTCTAGAGCCAGAGAACCAGGTCAGCAGAGATGCTTCAAAGCCAGAGAACCAGGTCAGCAGAGCTGCTTCAAAGCCAGAGAACTGGGTCAGCAGAGCCGTTTTAGAGCCAGAGAACCAGGTCAGCAGAGCTGATCTAGAGCCTAAGAACCAGGAATGCAGAGCTGCTTTAGAACCTAAGAACAAGGTCAGCAGAGCTGCTCTAGAGCCAGAGAACCAGGTCAGCAGATCTGCTTTAGAGCCAGAAAACCAGGTCAGCAGAGCTGCTTTAAAGCCAGAAAACCAGGTCAGCAGAGCTGTTGTAGAGCCAGAGAACCGGGTCAGAGAGTTGCTCTACAGCCTAAGAACCAGGTCAGCAGAGCTGCTCTAGAGCCAGAGAACCAGGTCAGCTGAGCTGCTTCAAAGCCAGAGAACCAGGTCAGCAGAACTGCTTTAGCGCAATAGAGCCAGGTCAGCAGAGTTGCTCTAGAGCCAGAGAACTAGGTCTGCAGAGCTGCTTTAGAGCCAGAGAACCAGGTCAGCAGAGCTGCTTTAGAGCCTGAGAACCAGGTCAGCAGAGCTGCTTTAGATCCAGAGAATCAGGTCAGCAGAGCTCCTTTAGAGCCAGAGAACCAGGTCAGCAGAGCTGCTCTAGAGCCAGAGAACCAGGTCAGCAGAGCTGCTCTAGAGCCAGAGAACCAAGTCAGCATAGCTGCTCTAGAGCCAGAGAACCAGGTCAGCAGAGCTGCTCTAGAGCCACAGAACCAGGTCCGCAGACATGCTTCAAAGCCAGAGAACCAGGTCAGCAGAGCTGCTCTAGAGCCAGAGAACCAGGTCAGCAAAGCTGCTCTAGAGCCAGAGAACCAGGTCAGCGGAGCTGCCCTAGAGCCAGAGAACCAGGTCAGCAGAGCTGCTCTAGAGCCAGAGAACCAGGTCAGCAGACATGCTTCAAAGCCAGAGAACCAGGTCAGCAGAGCTGCTTTAGAACCATAGAACCAGATCAGCAGAGCTGCTTCAAAGCCAGAGTTCCAGGTCAGCAGAGGTGCTCTAGAGCCAGAGAACTATGTCAGCAGAGCCGTTGTAGAGCCAGAGAACCAGGTCAGCAGAGCTGATTTAGAGCCATAGAATCAGGTCAGCAGAGCTGCTTTAGAGCCAGAGAACCAGGTCAGCAGAGCTGCTCTAGAGCCAGAGAAACAGGTCAGCAGAGCTGCTCTAGAGCCGGAGATCCAGGTCAGCAGAGCTGCTCTAGAGCCAAAGAACCAGGTCAGCAGAGCTGCTCTAGAACCAGAGAACCAGGTCAGCAGAGCTGCTTTAGAGCCAGAGAACCAGGTCAGCAGAGCTCCTCTAGAGCCTAAGAACCAGGTCAGCAGAGCTGCTCTAGAACCAGAGAACCAGGTCAGCAGAGCTGCTGTAGAGTCAGAGAAACCAGGTCAACAGAGCTGCTTTAGAGGAAGAGAATCAGGTCAGCAGAGCGGCTTTATAGGGAGAGAACCAGGTCAGCAGAGCTGCTCTAGAGCCAGAGAACCAGGTCAACAGAGCAGCTTCGAAGTCAGAGAACCAGGTCAGCAGAGCTGTTTTAGAGCAAGAGAACCAGGTCAGCAGAGCTGCTCTAGAGCCTAAGAACCAGGTCTGCAGAGCTGCTCTAGAGCCTAAGAACAAGGTCATCAGAGTTGCTTTAGAGCTAGAGATCCAGGTCAGATGAGCTACTTCAAAGCCAGAGAACCAAGTCAGCAGAGCTGCTTTAGAGCCATAGAATCAGGTCAGCAGAGCTGCTCAAGAGCCCTAGAACCAGATCAGCAGAGCAGCTCTAGATCCAGAGAACCAGGTCAGCAGCGCGGCTTCAAAGCCAGAAAACCAGGTCAGCAGAGCCATTGTAGAGCCAGAGAACCAGGTCAGCAGAGTTGCTCTACAGCCTAAGAACCAGGTCAGCAGAGCTGCTCTAGAGCCAGAGAACCAGGGCAGCAGAGCTGCTTTAGAGCCAGAAAACCAGGTCAGCAGAGCTGCTTTAGAGCCAGAAAACGAGGTCAGCAGCGCGGCTTCAGAGCCAGAGAACCAGGTCAGCAGAACTGCTTTAGCGCAATAGAGCCAGGTCAGCAGAGTTGCTCTAGAGCCAGAGAACTAGGTCTGCAGAGCTGCTTTAGAGCCAGAGAACCAGGTCAGCAGAGCTGCTTTAGAGCCTGAGAACCAGGTCAGCAGAGCTGCTTTAGATCCAGAGAATCAGGTCAGCAGAGCTCCTTTAGAGCCAGAGAACCAGGTCAGCAGAGCTGCTCTAGAGCCAGAGAACCAGGTCAGCAGAGCTGCTCTAGAGCCAGAGAACCAGGTCAGCATAGCTGCTCTAGAGCCAGAGAACCAGGTCAGCAGAGCTGCTCTAGAGCCACAGAACCAGGTCCGCAGACATGCTTCAAAGCCAGAGAACCAGGTCAGCAGAGCTGCTCTAGAGCCAGAGAACCAGGTCAGCAGAGCTGCTCTAGAGCCAGAGAACCAGGTCAGCGGAGCTGCCCTAGAGCCAGAGAACCAGGTCAGCAGAGCTGCTCTAGAGCCAGAGAACCAGGTCAGCAGACATGCTTCAAAGCCAGAGAACCAGGTCAGCAGAGCTGCTTTAAAACCATAGAACCAGATCAGCAGAGCTGCTTCAAAGCCAGAGTTCCAGGTCAGCAGAGGTGCTCTAGAGCCAGAGAACTATGTCAGCAGAGCCGTTGTAGAGCCAGAGAACCCGGTCAGCAGAGCTGATTTAGAGCCATAGAATCAGGTCAGCAGAGCTGCTTTAGAGCCAGAGAACCAGGTCAGCAGAGCTGCTCTAGAGCCAGAGAAACAGGTCAGCAGAGCTGCTCTTGAGCCGGAGATCCAGGTCAGCAGAGCTGCTCTAGAGCCAAAGAACCAGGTCAGCAGAGCTGCTCTAGAACCAGAGAACCAGGTCAGCAGAGCTGCTTTAGAGCCAGAGAACCAGGTCAGCAGAGCTCCTCTAGAGCCTAAGAACCAGGTCAGCAGAGCTGCTCTAGAACCAGAGAACCAGGTCAGCAGAGCTGCTGTAGAGTCAGAGAAACCAGGTCAACAGAGCTGCTTTAGAGGAAGAGAATCAGGTCAGCAGAGCGGCTTTAGAGGGAGAGAACCAGGTCAGCAGAGCTGCTCTAGAGCCAGAGAACCAGGTCAACAGAGCAGCTTCGAAGTCAGAGAACCAGGTCAGCAGAGCTGTTTTAGAGCAAGAGAACCAGGTCAGCAGAGCTGCTCTAGAGCCTAAGAACCAGGTCTGCAGAGCTGCTCTAGAGCCTAAGAACAAGGTCATCAGAGTTGCTTTAGAGCTAGAGAACCATGTCAGATGAGCTACTTCAAAGCCAGAGAACCAAGTCAGCAGAGCTGCTTTAGAGCCATAGAATCAGGTCAGCAGAGCTGCTCAAGAGCCCTAGAACCAGATCAGCAGAGCAGCTCTAGATCCAGAGAACCAGGTCAGCAGCGCGGCTTCAAAGCCAGAAAACCAGGTCAGCAGAGCCATTGTAGAGCCAGAGAACCAGGTCAGCAGAGTTGCTCTACAGCCTAAGAACCAGGTCAGCAGAGCTGCTCTAGAGCCAGAGAACCAGGGCAGCAGAGCTGCTTTAGAGCCAGAAAACCAGGTCAGCAGCGCGGCTTCAGAGCCAGAAAACCAGGTCAGCAGAGCCGTTTTAGAGCAAGAGAACCAGGTCAGCAGAGCTGCTCTAGAGCCTAAGAACCAGGTCTGCAGAGCTGCTCTAGAGCCTAAGAACAAGGTCAGCAGAGTTGCTTTAGAGCCAGAGAACCAGGTCAGCTGAGCTGCTTCAAAGCCAGAGAACCAAGTCAGCAGAGCTGCTCTAGAACCAGAGAACCAGGTCAGCAGAGCTGCTTTAGAGCCAGAGAACCAGGTCAGCAGAGCTCCTCTAGAGCCTAAGAACCAGGTCAGCAGAGCTGCTCTAGAACCAGAGAACCAGGTCAGCAGAGCTGCTGTAGAATCAGAGAAACCAGGTCAACAGAGCTGCTTTAGAGGAAGAGAATCAGGTCAGCAGAGCG
Organism: Triturus cristatus; assembly: GCF_964204655.1. Taxonomy (NCBI): domain Eukaryota; kingdom Metazoa; phylum Chordata; class Amphibia; order Caudata; family Salamandridae; genus Triturus; species Triturus cristatus. The sequence continues at coordinate 726,698,186 of NC_140579.1, read as the reverse complement.
GCTTCAGAGGGAGAGAACCAGGTCAGCAGAGCAGCTTCGAAGTCAGAGAACCAGGTCAGCAGAGCCGTTTTAGAGCAAGAGAACCAGGTCAGCAGAGCTGCTCTAGAGCCTAAGAACCAGGTCTGCAGAGCTGCTCTAGAGCCTAAGAACAAGGTCATCAGAGTTGCTTTAGAGCTAGAGAACCAGGTCAGATGAGCAGCTTCGAAGTCAGAGAACCAGGTCAGCAGAGCCGTTTTAGAGCAAGAGAACCAGGTCAGCAGAGCTGCTCTAGAGCCTAAGAACCAGGTCTGCAGAGCTGCTCTAGAGCCTAAGAACAAGGTCATCAGAGTTGCTTTAGAGCTAGAGAACCAGGTCAGATGAGCTACTTCAAAGCCAGAGAACCAAGTCAGCAGAGCTGCTTTAGAGCCATAGAATCAGGTCAGCAGAGCTGCTCAAGAGCCCTAGAACCAGATCATTAGAGCAGCTCTAGATCCAGAGAACCAGGTCAGCAGCGCAGCTTCAAAGCAAGAAAACCAGGTCAGCAGAGCCATTGTAGAGCCAGAGAACCAGGTCAGCAGAGTTTCTCTACAGCCTAAGAACCAGGTCAGCAGAGCTGCTCTAGAGCCAGAGAACCAGGGCAGCAGAGCTGCTTTAGAGCCAGAAAACCAGGTCAGCAGCGCGGCTTCAGAGCCAGAAAACCAGGTCAGCAGAGCCGTTTTAGAGCAAGAGAATCAGGTCAGCAGAGCTGCTCTAGAGCCTAAGAACCAGGTCTGCAGAGCTGCTCTAGAGCCTAAGAACAAGGTCAGCAGAGTTGCTTTAGAGCCAGAGAACCAGGTCAGCTGAGCTGCTTCAAAGCCAGAGAACCAAGTCAGCAGAGCTGCTCTAGAACCAGAGAACCAGGTCAGCAGAGCTGCTTTAGAGCCAGAGAACCAGGTCAGCAGAGCTCCTCTAGAGCCTAAGAACCAGGTCAGCAGAGCTGCTCTAGAACCAGAGAACCAGGTCAGCAGAGCTGCTGTAGTGTCAGAGAAACCAGGTCAACAGAGCTGCTTTAGAGGAAGAGAATCATGTCAGCAGAGCGGCTTTAGAGGGAGAGAACCAGGTCAGCAGAGCAGCTTCGAAGTCAGAGAACCAGGTCAGCAGAGCTGCTCTAGAGCCTAAGAACCAGGTCTGCAGAGCTGCTCTAGAGCCTAAGAACAGGGTCATCAGAGTTGCTTTAGAGCTAGAGAACCAGGTCAGATGAGCAGCTTCGAAGTCATAGAACCAGGTCAGCAGAGCCGTTTTAGAGCAAGAGAACCAGGTCAGCAGAGCTGCTCTAGAGCCTAAGAACCAGGTCTGCAGAGCTGCACTAGAGCCTCAGAACAAGGTCATCAGAGTTGCTTTAGAGCTAGAGAACCAGGTCAGATGAGCTACTTCAAAGCCAGAGAACCAAGTCAGCAGAGCTGCTTTAGAGCCATAGAATCAGGTCAGCAGAGCTGAACTAGAGCCCTAGAACCGGATCAGCAGAGCTGCTCTAGATCCAGAGAACGAGGTTTGCAGAGCTGCTTCAAAGTCAGAGAACCAGGTCAGCAGAGCCGTTTTAGAGCAAGAGAACCAGGTCAGCAGAGCTGCTCTAGAGCCTAAGAACCAGGTCTGCAGAGCTGCTCTAGAGCCTAAGAACAAGGTCATCAGAGTTGCTTTAGAGCTAGAGAACCAGGTCAGATGAGCAGCTTCGAAGTCAGAGAACCAGGTCAGCAGAGCCGTTTTAGAGCAAGAGAACCAGGTCAGCAGAGCTGCTCTAGAGCCTAAGAACCAGGTCTGAAGAGCTGCACTAGAGCCTCAGAACAAGGTCATCAGAGTTGCTTTAGAGCTAGAGAACCAGGTCAGATGAGCTACTTCAAAGCCAGAGAACCAAGTCAGCAGAGCTGCTTTAGAGCCATAGAATCAGGTCAGCAGAGCTGAACTAGAGCCCTAGAACCGGATCAGCAGAGCTGCTCTAGATCCAGAGAACGAGGTTTGCAGAGCTGCTTCAAAGCCAGAGAACCATGTCAGCAGAACTGCTTTAGCGCAATAGAGCCGGGTCAGCAAAGTTGCTCTAAAGCCAGAGAACTAGGTCAGCAGAGCTGCTTTAGAGCCAGAGAACCAGGTCAGCAGAGCTGCTTTAGAGCCTGAGAACCAGGTCAGCAGAGCTGCTTAAGAGCCAGAGAATCAGGTCAGCAGAGCTGCTTTAGAGCCAGAAAACCAGGTCAGCAGAGCTGCTCTAGAGCCAGAGAACCAGGTCAGCAGAGCTGCTCTAGAGCCAGAGAACTAGGTCAGCAGAGCTGCTCTAGAGCCAGAGAACTCGGTCAGCAGACATGCTTTAAAGCCAGAGAACCAAGTCAGCAGAGCTGCCTTGGAGCCATAGAATCAGGTCAGAAGAGCTGAACTAGAGCCCTAGAATCGGATCAGCAGAGCTGCTCTAGATCCAGAGAACCAGGTCAGCAGACCTGCTGTAGATTCAGAGAAACCCTGTCAGCAGAGCTGCTTTAGAGAGAGAGAACCAGGTCAGCAGAACTACTTTAGAGCCAGAGAACCAGGTCAGCAGAGCTGCTTTAGAGCCAGAGAACCAGGCCAGCAAAGCCGCTCTAGAGCCTGAGAACCAGGTCAGCAGAGCTGATGTAGATCCAGAGAAACCAGGTCAGCAGAGCTGCTTTAGAGCCAGAGAACCAGGTCAGCAGAATTGCTTCAGAGGGAGAGAACCAGATCAGCAGAGCTGCTCTAGAGCCAGGTAACCAGGTCAGCAGAGATGCTTCAAAGCCAGAGTTCCAGGTCAGCAGAGCCATTTTAGAGCCAGAGAACTAGGTCAGCAGAGCTGCTCTAGAGCCTAAGAGCCAAGTCTGCAGTGCGGCTATAGAGACAGAGAACCAGGTCAGCAGAGCTGCTTTAGAGCCAGAGAACCAGGTCAGCAGAACTGCTTTAGAGGGAGAGAACCAGGTCTGCAGAGATGCTCTAGAGCCAGAGAACCAGGTCAGCAGAGATGCTTCAAAGCCAGAGAACCAGGTCAGCAGAGCTGCTTCAAAGCCAGAGAACTGGGTCAGCAGAGCCGTTTTAGAGCCAGAGAACCAGGTCAGCAGAGCTGATCTAGAGCCTAAGAACCAGGAATGCAGAGCTGCTTTAGAACATAAGAACAAGGTCAGCAGAGCTGCTCTAGAGCCAGAGAACCAGGCTAGCAGAGCTGCTTTAGAGCCAGAAAACCAGGTCAGCAGAGCTGCTTTAAAGCCAGAAAACCAGGTCAGCAGAGCTGTTGTAGAGCCAATGAACCGGGTCAGAGAGTTGCTCTACAGCCTAAGAACCAGGTCAGCAGAGCTGCTCTAGAGCCAGAGAACCAGGTCAGCTGAGCTGCTTCAAAGCCAGAGAACCAGGTCAGCAGAACTGCTTTAGCGCAATAGAGCCAGGTCAGCAGAGTTGCTCTAGAGCCAGAGAACTAGGTCTGCAGAGCTGCTTTAGAGCCAGAGAACCAGGTCAGCAGAGCTGCTTTAGAGCCTGAGAACCAGGTCAGCAGAGCTGCTTTAGATCCAGAGAATCAGGTCAGCAGAGCTCCTTTAGAGCCAGAGAACCAGGTCAGCAGAGCTGCTCTAGAGCCAGAGAACCAGGTCAGCAGAGCTGCTCTAGAGCCAGAGAACCAGGTCAGCATAGCTGCTCTAGAGCCAGAGAACCAGGTCAGCAGAGCTGCTCTAGAGCCACAGAACCAGGTCAGCAGACATGCTTCAAAGCCAGAGAACCAGGTCAGCAGAGCTGCTCTAGAGCCAGAGAACCAGGTCAGCAGAGCTGCTCTAGAGCCAGAGAACCAGGTCAGCGGAGCTGCCCTAGAGCCAGAGAACCAGGTCAGCAGAGCTGCTCTAGAGCCAGAGAACCAGGTCAGCAGACATGCTTCAAAGCCAGAGAACCAGGTCAGCAGAGCTGCTTTAGAACCATAGAACCAGATCAGCAGAGCTGCTTCAAAGCCAGAGTTCCAGGTCAGCAGAGGTGCTCTAGAGCCAGAGAACTATGTCAGCAGAGCCGTTGTAGAGCCAGAGAACCAGGTCAGCAGAGCTGATTTAGAGCCATAGAATCAGGTCAGCAGAGCTGCTTTAGAGCCAGAGAACCAGGTCAGCAGAGCTGCTCTAGAGCCAGAGAAACAGGTCAGCAGATCTGCTCTAGAGCCGGAGATCCAGGTCAGCAGAGCTGCTCTAGAGCCAAAGAACCAGGTCAGCAGAGCTGCTCTAGAACCAGAGAACCAGGTCAGCAGAGCTGCTTTAGAGCCAGAGAACCAGGTCAGCAGAGCTCCTCTAGAGCCTAAGAACCAGGTCAGCAGAGCTGCTCTAGAACCAGAGAACCAGGACAGCAGAGCTGCTGTAGAGTCAGAGAAACCAGGTCAACAGAGCTGCTTTAGAGGAAGAGAATCAGGTCAGCAGAGCGGCTTTAGAGGGAGAGAACCAGGTCAGCAGAGCTGCTCTAGAGCCAGAGAACCAGGTCAACAGAGCAGCTTCGAAGTCAGAGAACCAGGTCAGCAGAGCTGCTCTAGAGCCTAAGAACCAGGTCTGCAGAGCTGCTCTAGAGCCTAAGAACAAGGTCATCAGAGTTGCTTTATAGCTAGAGAACCAGGTCAGATGAGCTACTTCAAAGCCAGAGAACCAAATCAGCAGAGCTGCTTTAGAGCCATATAATCAGGTCAGCAGAGCTGCTCAAGAGCCCTAGAACCAGATCAGCAGAGCAGCTCTAGATCCAGAGAACCAGGTCAGCAGCGCGGCTTTAAAGCCAGAAAACCAGGTCAGCAGAGCCATTGTAGAGCCAGAGAACCAGGTCAGCAGAGTTGCTCTACAGCCTAAGAACCAGGTCAGCAGAGCTGCTCTAGAGCCAGAGAACCAGGTCAGCAGAGCTGCTTTAGAGCCAGAAAACCAGGTCAGCAGCGCGGCTTCAGAGCCAGAAAACCAGGTCAGCAGAGCCGTTTTAGAGCAAGAGAACCAGGTCAGCAGAGCTGCTCTAGAGCCTAAGAACCAGGTCTGCAGAGCTGCTCTAGAGCCTAAGAACAAGGTCAGCAGAGTTGCTTTAGAGCCAGAGAACCAGGTCAGCTGAGCTGCTTCAAAGCCAGAGAACCAAGTCAGCAGAGCTGCTCTAGAACCAGAGAACCAGGTCAGCAGAGCTGCTTTAGAGCCAGAGAACCAGGTCAGCAGAGCTCCTCTAGAGCCTAGGAACCAGGTCAGCAGAGCTGCTCTAGAACCAGAGAACCAGGTCAGCAGAGCTGCTGTAGAGTCAGAGAAACCAGGTCAACAGAGCTGCTTTAGAGGAAGAGAATCAGGTCAGCAGAGCGGCTTTAGAGGGAGAGAACCAGGTCAGCAGAGCAGCTTTGAAGTCAGAGAACCAGGTCAGCAGAGCCGTTTTAGAGCAAGAGAACCAGGTCAGCAGAGCTGCTCTAGAGCCTAAGAACCAGGTCTGCAGAGCTGCGCTAGAGCCTAAGAACAAGGTCATCAGAGTTGCTTTAGAGCTAGAGAACCAGGTCAGATGAGCAGCTTCGAAGTCAGAGAACAAGGTCAGCAGAGCCGTTTTAGAGCAAGAGAACCAGGTCAGCAGAGCTGCTCTAGAGCCTAAGAACCAGGTCTGCAGAGCTGCTCCAGAGCCTAAGAACAAGGTCATCAGAGTTGCTTTAGAGCTAGAGAACCAGGTCAGATGAGCTACTTCAAAGCCAGAGAACCAAGTCAGCAGAGCTGCTTTAGAGCCATAGAATCAGGTCAGCAGAGCTGCTCAAGAGCCCTAGAACCAGATCAGCAGAGCAGCTCTAGATCCAGAGAACCAGGTCAGCAGCGCAGCTTCAAAGCAAGAAAACCAGGTCAGCAGAGCCATTGTAGAGCCAGAGAACCAGGTCAGCAGAGTTGGTCTACAGCCTAAGAACCAGGTCAGCAGAGCTGCTCTAGAGCCAGAGAACCAGCGCAGCAGAGCTGCTTTAGAGCCAGAAAACCAGGTCAGCAGCGCGGCTTCAGAGCCAGAAAACCAGGTCAGCAGAGCTGTTTTAGAGCAAAAGAACAAGGTCAGCAGAGCTGCTCTAGAGCCTAAGAACCAGGTCTGCAGAGCTGCTCTAGAGCCTAAGAACAAGGTCAGCAGAGTTGCTTTAGAGCCAGAGAACCAGGTCAGCTGAGCTGCTTCAAAGCCAGAGAACCAAGTCAGCAGAGCTGCTCAGAACCAGAGAACCAGGTCAGCAGAGCTGCTTTAGAGCCAGAGAACCAGGTCAGCAGAGCTCCTCTAGAGCCTAAGAACCAGGTCAGCAGAGCTGCTCTAGAACCAAAGAACCAGGTCAGCAGAGCTGCTGTAGAGTCAGAGAAACCAGGTCAACAGAGCTGCTTTAGAGGAAGAGAATCAGGTCAGCAGAGCGGCTTTAGAGGGAGAGAACCAGGTCAGCAGAGCAGCTTCGAAGTCAGAGAACCAGGTCAGCAGAGCCATTTTAGAGCAAGAGAACCAGGTCAGCAGAGCTGCTCTAGAGCCTAAGAACCAGGTCTGCAGAGCTGCTCTAGAGCCTAAGAACAAGGTCATCAGAGTTGCTTTAGAGCTAGAGAACCAGGTCAGATGAGCAGCTTCGAAGTCATAGAACCAGGTCAGCAGAGCCGTTTTGGAGCAAGAGAACCAGGTCAGCAGAGCTGCTCTAGAGCCTAAGAACCAGGTCTGCAGAGCTGCACTAGAGACTCAGAACAAGGTCATCAGATTTGCTTTAGAGCTAGAGAACCAGGTCAGATGAGCTACTTCAAAGCCAGAGAACCAAGTCAGCAGAGCTGCTTTAGAGCCATAGAATCAGGTCAGCAGAGCTGAACTAGAGCCCTAGAACCGGATCAGCAGAGCTGCTCTAGATCCAGAGAACGAGGTTTGCAGAGCTGCTTCAAAGCCAGAGAACCATGTCAGCAGAACTGCTTTAGCGCAATAGAGCCGGGTCAGCAAAGTTGCTCTAAAGCCAGAGAACTAGGTCAGCAGAGCTGCTTTAGAGCCAGAGAACCAGGTCAGCAGAGCTGCTTTAGAGCCTGAGAACCAGGTCAGCAGAGCTGCTTAAGAGCCAGAGAATCAGGTCAGCAGAGCTGCTTTAGAGCCAGAGAACCAGGTCTGCAGAGCTGCTCTAGAGCCAGAGAACCAGGTCAGCAGAGCTGCTCTAGAGCCATAGAGCCCGGTCAGCGGACATGCTTCAAGGCCAGAGAACCAAGTCAGCAGAGCTGCCTTAGAGCCATAGAATCAGGTCAGAAGAGCTGAACTAGAGCCCTAGAATCGGATCAGCAGATCTGCTCTAGATCCAGAGAACCAGGTCAGCAGACCTGCTGTATATTCAGAGAAACCCTGTCAGCAGAGCTGCTTTAGAGGGAGAGAACCAGGTCAGCAGAACTACTTTAGAGCCAGAGAACCAGGTCAGCAGAGCTGCTTTAGAGCCAGAGAACCAGGCCAGCAAAGCCGCTCTAGAGCCTGAGAACCAAGTCAGCAGAGCTGATGTAGATCCAGAGAAACCAGGTCAGCAGAGCTGCTTTAGAGCCAGAGAACCAGGTCAGCAGAATTGCTTCAGAGGGAGAGAACCAGATCAGCAGAGCTGCTCTAGAGCCAGGTAACCAGGTCAGCAGAGATGCTTCAAAGCCAGAGAACCAGGTCAGCAGAGCTGCTTTAGAACCATAGAACCAGGTCAGCAGAGCTGCTTCAAAGCCAGAGTTCCATGTCAGCAGAGCCGTTTTAGAGCCAGAGAACTAGGTCAGCAGAGCTGCTCTAGAGCCTAAGAGCCAAGTCTGCAGTGCGGCTATAGAGACAGAGAACCAGGTCAGCAGAGCTGCTTTAGAGGGAGAGAACCAGGTCAGCAGAGCTGCTTTAGAACCATAGAACCAGGTCACCAGAGCTGCTTCAAAGCCAGAGTTCCATGTCAGCAGAGCCGTTTTAGAGCCAGAGAACTAGGTCAGCAGAGCTGCTCTAGAGCCTAAGAGCCAAGTCTGCAGTGCGGCTATAGAGACAGAGAACCAGGTCAGCTGAACTGCTTTAGAGGGAGAGAACCAGGTCTGCAGAGATGCTCTAGAGCCAGAGAACCAGGTCAGCAGAGATGCTTCAAAGCCAGAGCACCAGGTCAGCAGAGCTGCTTCAAAGCCAGAGAACTGGGTCAGCAGACCCGTTTTAGAGCCAGAGAACCAGGTCAGCAGAGCTGATCTAGAGCCTAAGAACCAGGAATGCAGAGCTGCTTTAGAACCTAAGAACAAGGTCAGCAGAGCTGCTCTAGAGCCAGAGAACCAGGTCAGCAGAGCTGCTTTCTAGCCAGAAAACCAGGTCAGCAGAGCTGATTTAAAGCCAGAAAACCAGGTCAGCAGAGCTGTTGTAGAGCCAGACAACCGGGTCAGAGAGTTGCTCTATAGCCTAAGAACCAGGTTAGCAGAGCTGCTCTAGAGCCAGAGAACCAGGTCAGCTGAGCTGCTTCAAAGCCAGAGAACCAGGTCAGCAGAACTGCTTTAGCGCAATAGAGCCAGGTCAGCAGAGTTGCTCTAGAGCCAGAGAACTAGGTCTGCAGAGCTGCTTTAGAGCCAGATAACCAGGTCAGCAGAGCTGCTTTAGATCCAGAGAATCAGGTCAGCAGAGCTCCTTTAGAGCCAGAGAACCAGGTCAGCAGAGCTGCTCTAGAGCCAGAGAACCAGGTCAGCAGAGCTGCTCTAGAGCCAGAGAACCAGGTCAGCAGAGCTGCTCTAGAGCCAGAGAACCAGGTCAGCAGAGCACCTCTAGAGCCACAGAACCAGGTCAGCAGACATGCTTCAAAGCCAGAGAACCAGGTCAGCAGAGCTGCTCTAGAGCCAGAGAACCAGGTCAGCCGAGCTGCTCTAGAGCCAGAGAACCAGGTCAGCGGAGCTGCTCTAGAGTCAGAGAACCAGGTCAGCAGAGCTGCTCTAGAGCCAGAGAACCAGGTCAGCAGACATGCTTCAAAGCCAGAGAACCAGGTCAGCAGAGCTGCTTTAGAACCATAGAACCAGATCAGCAGAGCTGCTTCAAAGCCAGAGTTCCAGGTCAGCAGAGCCGTTTTAGAGCCGGGGAACCAGGTCAGAAGAGCTGCTCTAGAGCCTAATAAACAGGTCTGCAGAGCTGCTATAAAGACAGAGAACCAGGTCAGCAGAGCTGCTTTAGAGCCAGAGAACCAGGTCAGCAGAACTGCTTTAGAGGGAGAGAACCAGATCAGCAGAGCTGCTCTAGAGCCAGAGAACCAGGTCAGCAGAGCTGCTTTAGAGCCAGAAAACCAGGTCAGCAGAGCTGCTTTAAAGCCAGAAAACCAGGTCAGCAGAGCTGTTGTAGAGCCAGACAACCGGGTCCGAGAGTTGCTCTACAGCCTAAGAACCAGGTCAGCAGAGCTGCTCTAGAGCCAGAGAACCAGGTCAGCTGAGCTGCTTCAAAGCCAGAGAACCAGGTCAGCAGAACTGCTTTAGCGCAATAGAGCCAGGTCAGCAGAGTTGCTCTAGAGCCAGAGAACTAGGTCTGCAGAGCTGCTTTAGAGCCAGAGAACCAGGTCAGCAGAGCTGCTTTAGATCCAGAGAATCAGGTCAGCAGAGCTCCTTTAGAGCCAGAGAACCAGGTCAGCAGAGCTGCTCTAGAGCCAGAGAACCAGGTCAGCAGAGCTGCTCTAGAGCCAGAGAACCAGGTGAACAGAGCTGCTCTAGAGCCAGAGAAACAGGTCAGCAGAGCTGCTCTAGAGCCACAGAACCAGGTCAGCAGACATTCTTCAAAGCCAGAGAACCAGGTCAGCAGAGCTGCTCTAGAGCCAGAGAACCAGGTCAGCAGAGCTGCTCTAGAGCCAGAGAACCAGGTCAGTGGAGCTGCTCTAGAGCCAGAGAACCAGGTCAGCAGAGCTGCTCTAGAGCCAGAGAACCAGGTCAGCAGACATGCTTCAAAGCCAGAGAACCAGGTCAGCAGAGCTGCTTTAGAACCATAGAACCAGATCAGCAGAGATGCTTCAAAGCCAGAGTTCCAGGTCAGCAGAGCCGTTTTAGAGCCGGGGAACCAGGTCAGCAGAGCTGCTCTAGAGCCTAATAAACAGGTCTGCAGAGCTGCTATAGAGACAGAGAACCAGGTCAGCAGAGCTGCTTTAGAGCCAGAGAACCAGGTCAGCAGAACTGCTTTAGAGGGAGAGAACCAGATCAGCAGGGATGCTCTAGAGCCAGAGAAACAGGTCAGCAGAGATGCTTCAAAGCCAGAGAACCAGGTCAGCAGAGCTGCTTCAAAGCCAGAGAACCAGGTCAGCAGAGCCGTTTTAGAGCCAGAGAACCAGGTCAGCAGAGCTGCTCTAGAGCCAGAGAACCAGGTCAGCAGAGCTGCTTCAAAGTCAGAGAACCAGGTCAGCAGAGCTGCTCTAGAGCCGAAGAACCAGGTCTGCAGAGCTGCTATAGAACCTAAGAACAAGGTCAGCAGAGCTGCTCTAGAGCCAGAGAACCAGGTCAGCAGAGCTGCTTTAGAGCCAGAAAACCAGGTCAGCAGAGCTACTTCAAAGCCAGAAAATGAGGTCAGCAGAGCCGTTGTAGAGCCAGAGAACCGGGTCAGCAGAGTTGCGCTACAGCCTAAGAACCGAGTCAGCAGAGCTGCTCTAGAGCCAGAGAACCAGGTCAGCAGAGCTGCTGTAGAGCCAGAGAAACCAGCTCAGCAGAGCTGCTTTAGAGGGAGAGAACCAGGTCAGCAGAGCTGCTTTAGAGCCAGAGAACCAGGTCAGCAGAACGGCTTTAGAGGGAGAGAACCAGGTCAGCAGAGCTGCTCTAGAGCCAGAGAACCAGGTCAGCAGAGATGCTTCAAAGCCAGAGAACCAGGTCAGCAGAGCCGTTTTAGAGCCAGAGAACCAGGTCAGCAGAGCTGCTCTAGAGCCTAAGAACCAGGTATGCAGAGCTGCTATAGAGCCTAAGAACAAGGTCAGTAGAGCTGCTCTAGAGCCAGAGAACCAGGTCAGCAGAGCTTCTTTAAAGCCAGAGAACCAGGTCAGCAGAGCTGCTCTACAGCCTAAGAACCAGATCAGCAGAGCTGCCCAGAGCCAGAGAACCAGGTTAGCAGAACTGCTTCAAAGCCGGAGAACCAGGTCAGCAGAGCTGCTTTAGCGCCATAGAGCCAGGTCAGCAGAGCTGCTCTAGAGCCAGAGAACTATGTCAGCAGAGCCTTTGTAGAGCCAGAGAACCAGGTCAGCAGAGCTGATTTAGAGCCAGAGAACCAGGTCAGCAGAGCTGCTCTAGAGCCAGAGAACCAGATCAGCAGACCAGCTCTAGAGGCAGAGAACCAGGTCAGCAGAGCTGCTCTAGAGCCAGAGAACCAGGTCAGCAGAGCTGCTTCAAAGTCAGAGATCCAGGTCAGCAGAGCCATTTTAGAGCAAGAGAACCAGGTCAGCAGAGCTGCTCTAGAGCCGAAGAACCAGATCTGCAGAGCTGCTTTAGACCCTAAGAACAAGGTCAGCAGAGCTGCTCTAGAGCCAGAGAACAAGGTCAGCAGAGCTGCTTTAGAGCCAGAGAACCAGGTCAGCAGAGCTGCTTCAAAGCCAGAGAACCAGGTCAGCAGAGCCGTTGTAAAGCCAGAGAACCAGGTCAGCAGAGCTGCTCTACGGCCTAAGAACCAGGTCAGCAGAGCTGCTCTAGAGCCAGAGAACCAGGTCATTAGAGCTGCTTCAAAGCCAGAGAACCAGGTCAGCAGAGCTGCTTTGGCGCCATAGAGCCAGGTCAGCAGAGTTGCTTTAGAGCCAGAGAACAAGGTCAGCTGAGCTGCTTCAAAGCCAGAGAACCAAGTCAGCAGAGCTGCGTTAGAGCCATAGAATCAGGTCAGCAGAGCTGGAGTAGAGCCCTAGAACCAGATCAGCAGAGCTGCTCTAGCTCCAGAGAACCAGGTCAGTAGACCTGCTGTAGAGCCAGAGAAACCCGGTCAGCAGAGCTGCTTTAGAGGGAGAGAACGATGTCAGCAGAGCTACTTTAGAGCCAGAGAACCAGGTCAGCAGAGCTGCTTTAGAGCTAGAGAACCAGGCCAGCAGAGCCGCTCTAGAGCCTGAGAGCCAGGTCAGCAGAGCTGCTGTAGATCCAGAGAAACCAGGTCAGCAGAGCTGCTTTAGAGGGAGAGAACCAGGTCAGCAGTGATGCTTTAGAGCCAGAGAACCAGGTCAGCAGAATTGCTTCAGAGGGAGAGAACCAGATCAGCAGAACTGCTCTAGAGCCAGAGAACCAGGTCAGCAGAGATGCTTCAAAGTCGGAGAACCTGGTCAGCTGAGCTGCTTTAGAGCCAGAGAACCTGGTCAGCAGAGCTGCTTCAAAGGTAGAGTTCCAGGTCAGCAGAGCCATTTTAGAGCCAGAGAACTAGGTCAGCAGAGCTGCTCTAGAGCCTAAGAGCCAGGTCTGCAGTGCTGCTATAGAGACAGAGAACCAGGTCAGCAGAACTGCTGTAGAGGGATAGAATCAGGTCAGCAGAGCTGCTCTAGAGCCTAAGAACCAGGAATGCAGAGCTGCTTTAGAGCCTAAGAACAAGGTCAGCAGAGCTGCTCTAGAGTCAGAGAACCAGGTCAGCAGAGCTGCTTCAAAGCCAGAGAACCATGTCAGCAGAACTGCTTTAGCGCAATAGAGCCGGGTCAGCAAAGTTGCTCTAAAGCCAGAGAACTAGGTCAGCAGAGTTGCTTTAGAGCCAGAGAACCAGGTCTGCAGAGCTGCTTTAGAGCCTGAGAACCAGGTCAGCAGAGCTGCTTAAGAGCCAGAGAATCAGGTCAGCAGAGCTGCTTTAGAGCCAGAGAACCAGGTCAGCAGAGCTGCTCTAGAGCCAGAGAACCAGGTCAGCAGAGCTGCTCTAGAGCCAGAGAACTAGGTCAGCAGAGCTGCTCTAGAGCCAGAGAACAAGGTCAGCTGAGCTGCTTCAAAGCCAGAGAACCAAGTCAGCAGAGCTGCGTTAGAGCCATAGAATCATGTCAGCAGAGCTGGAGTAGAGCCCTAGAACCAGATCAGCAGAGCTGCTCTAGCTCCAGAGAACCAGGTCAGTAGACCTGCTGTAGAGCCAGAGAAACCCGGTCAGCAGAGCTGCTTTAGAGGGAGAGAACGATGTCAGCAGAGCTACTTTAGAGCCAGAGAACCAGGTCAGCAGAGCTGCTTTAGAGCTAGAGAACCAGGCCAGCAGAGCCGCTCTAGAGCCTGAGAGCCAGGTCAGCAGAGCTGCTGTAGATCCAGAGAAACCAGGTCAGCAGAGCTGCTTTAGAGGGAGAGAACCAGGTCAGCAGTGATGCTTTAGAGCCAGAGAACCAGGTCAGCAGAATTGCTTCAGAGGGAGAGAACCAGATCAGCGGAACTGCTCTAGAGCCAGAGAACCAGGTCAGCAGAGATGCTTCAAAGTCGGAGAACCTGGTCAGCTGAGCTGCTTTAGAGCCAGAGAACCTGGTCAGCAGAGCTGCTTCAAAGGTAGAGTTCCAGGTCAGCAGAGCCATTTTAGAGCCAGAGAACTAGGTCAGCAGAGCTGCTCTAGAGCCTAAGAGCCAGGTCTGCAGTGCTGCTATAGAGACAGAGAACCAGGTCAGCAGAACTGCTGTAGAGGGAGAGAATCAGGTCAGCAGAGCTGCTCTAGAGCCTAAGAACCAGGAATGCAGAGCTGCTTTAGAGCCTAAGAACAAGGTCAGCAGAGCTGCTCTAGAGTCAGAGAACCAGGTCAGCAGAGCTGCTTCAAAGCCAGAGAACCATGTCAGCAGAACTGCTTTAGCGCAATAGAGCCGGGTCAGCAAAGTTGCTCTAAAGCCAGAGAACTAGGTCAGCAGAGTTGCTTTAGAGCCAGAGAACCACGTCTGCAGAGCTGCTTTAGAGCCTGAGAACCAGGTCAGCAGAGCTGCTTAAGAGCCAGAGAATCAGGTCAGCAGAGCTGCTTTAGAGCCAGAGAACCAGGTCAGCAGAGCTGCTCTAGAGCCAGAGAACCAGGTCAGCAGAGCTGCTCTAGAGCCAGAGAACTAGGTCAGCAGAGCTGCTCTAGAGCCAGAGAACCCGGTCAGCAGACATGCTTCAAAGCCAGAGAACCAAGTCAGCAGATCTGCCTTAGAGCCATAGAATCAGGTCAGAAGAGCTGAACTAGAGCCCTAGAATCGGATCAGCAGAGCTGCTCTAGATCCAGAGAACCAGGTCAGCAGACCTGCTGTAGATCCAGAGAAATCCTGTCAGCAGAGCTGCTTTAGAGGGAGAGAACCAGGTCAGCAGAACTACTTTAGAGCCAGAGAACGGGGTCAGCAGAGCTGCTTTAGAGCCAGAGAACCAGGCCAGCAAAGCCGCTAAAGAGCCTAAGAACCATGTCAGCAGAGCTGATGTAGATCCAGAGAAAACAGGTCAGCAGAGCTGCTTTAGAGCCAGAGAACCAGGTCAGCAGAATTGCTTCAGAGGGAGACAACCAGATCAGCAGAGCTGCTCTACAGCCAGGTAACCAGGTCAGCAGAGATGCTTCAAAGTCGGAGAACCTGGTCAGCTGAGCTGCTTTAGAGCCAGAGAACCTGGTCAGCAGAGCTGCTTCAAAGGTAGAGTTCCAGGTCAGCAGAGCCATTTTAGAGCCAGAGAACTAGGTCAGCAGAGCTGCTCTAGAGCCTAAGAGCCAGGTCTGCAGTGCTGCTATAGAGACAGAGAACCAGGTCAGCAGAACTGCTGTAGAGGGAGAGAATCAGGTCAGCAGAGCTGCTCTAGAGCCTAAGAACCAGGAATGCAGAGCTGCTTTAGAGCCTAAGAACAAGGTCAGCAGAGCTGCTCTAGAGTCAGAGAACCAGGTCAGCAGAGCTGCTTCAAAGCCAGAGAACCATGTCAGCAGAACTGCTTTAGCGCAATAGAGCCGGGTCAGCAAAGTTGCTCTAAAGCCAGAGAACTAGGTCAGCAGAGTTGCTTTAGAGCCAGAGAACCAGGTCTGCAGAGCTGCTTTAGAGCCTGAGAACCAGGTCAGCAGAGCTGCTTAAGAGCCAGAGAATCAGGTCAGCAGAGCTGCTTTAGAGCCAGAGAACCAGGTCAGCAGAGCTGCTCTAGAGCCAGAGAACCAGGTCAGCAGAGCTGCTCTAGAGCCAGAGAACTAGGTCAGCAGAGCTGCTCTAGAGCCAGAGAACCTGGTCAGCAGACATGCTTCAAAGCCAGAGAACCAAGTCAGCAGATCTGCCTTAGAGCCATAGAATCAGGTCAGAAGAGCTGAACTAGAGCCCTAGAATCGGATCAGCAGAGCTGCTCTAGATCCAGAGAACCAGGTCAGCAGACCTGCTGTAGATCCAGAGAAATCCTGTCAGCAGAGCTGCTTTAGAGGGAGAGAACCAGGTCAGCAGAACTACTTTAGAGCCAGAGAACGGGGTCAGCAGAGCTGCTTTAGAGCCAGAGAACCAGGCCAGCAAAGCCGCTAAAGAGCCTGAGAACCATGTCAGCAGAGCTGATGTAGATCCAGAGAAAACAGGTCAGCAGAGCTGCTTTAGAGCCAGAGAACCAGGTCAGCAGAATTGCTTCAGAGGGAGAGAACCAGATCAGCAGAGCTGCTCTAGAGCCAGGTAACCAGGTCAGCAGAGATGCTTCAAAGCCAGAGAACCAGGTCAGCAGAGCTGCTTTATAACCATAGAACCAGGTTAGCAGAGCTGCTTCAAAGCCAGAGTTGCAGGTCAGCAGAGCCGTTTTAGAGCCAGAGAACTAGGTCAGCAGAGCTGCTCTAGAGCCTAAGAGCCAAGTCTGCAGTGCGGCTATAGAGACAGAGAACCAGGTCAGCAGAGCTGCTTTAGAGCCAGAGAACCAGGTCAGCAGAACTGCTTTAGAGGGAGAGAACCAGGTCTGCAGAGATGGTCTAGAGCCAGAGAACCAGGTCAGCAGAGATGCTTCAAAGCCAGAGAACCAGGTCAGCAGAGCTGCTTCAAAGCCAGAGAACTGGGTCAGCAGAGCCGTTTTAGAGCCAGAGAACCAGGTCAGCAGAGCTGATCTAGAGCCTAAGAACCAGGAATGCAGAGCTGCTTTAGAACCTAAGAACAAGGTCAGCAGAGCTGCTCTAGAGCCAGAGAACCAGGTCAGCAGAGCTGCTTTAGAGCCAGAAAACCAGGTCAGCAGAGCTGCTTTAAAGCCAGAAAACCAGGTCAGCAGAGCTGTTGTAGAGCCAGAGAACCGGGTCAGAGAGTTGCTCTACAGCCTAAGAACCAGGTCAGCAGAGCTGCTCTAGAGCCAGAGAACCAGGTCAGCTGAGCTGCTTCAAAGCCAGAGAACCAGGTCAGCAGAACTGCTTTAGCGCAATAGAGCCAGGTCAGCAGAGTTGCTCTAGAGCCAGAGAACTAGGTCTGCAGAGCTGCTTTAGAGCCAGAGAACCAGATCAGCAGAGCTGCTTTAGAGCCTGAGAACCAGGTCAGCAGAGCTGCTTTAGATCCAGAGAATCAGGTCAGCAGAGCTCCTTTAGAGCCAGAGAACCAGGTCAGCAGAGCTGCTCTAGAGCCAGAGAACCAGGTCAGCAGAGCCGCCCTAGAGCCAGAGAACCAGGTCAGCATAGCTGCTCTAGAGCCAGAGAACCAGGTCAGCAGAGCTGCTCTAGAGCCACAGAACCAGGTCAGCAGACATGCTTCAAAGCCAGAGAACCAGGTCAGCAGAGCTGCTCTAGAGCCAGAGAACCAGGTCAGCAGAGCTGCTCTAGAGCCAGAGAACCAGGTCAGAGGAGCTGCTCTAGAGCCAGAGAACCAGGTCATCAGAGTTGCTTTAGAGCCAGAGAACAAGGTCAGCAGACATGCTTCAAAGCCAGAGAACCAGGTCAGCAGAGCTGCTCTAGAGCCAGAGAACCAGGTCAGAGGAGCTGCTCTAGAGCCAGAGAACCAGGTCAGAGGAGCTGCTTCAAAGCCAGAGTTCCAGGTCAGCAGAGCCGTTTTAGAGCCAGAGAACCAGGTCAGCAGAGCTGCTCTAGAGCCTAATAAACAGGTCTGCAGAGCTGCTATAGAGACAGAGAACCAGGTCAGCAGAGCTGCTTTAGAGCCAGAGAACCAGGTCAGCAGAACTGCTTTAGAGGGAGAGAACCAGATCAGCAGGGATGCTCTAGAGCCAGAGAACCAGGTCAGCAGAGATGCTTCAAAGCCAGAGAACCAGGTCAGCAGAGCTGCTTCAAAGCCAGAGAACCAGGTCAGCAGAGCCGTTTTAGAGCCAGAGAACCAGGTCAGCAGAGCTGCTCTAGAGCCTAAGAACCAGTAATGCAGAGCTGCTTTTGAGCCTAAGAACAAGGTCAGCAGAGCTGCTCTAGAGCCTGAGAACCAGAACAGCAGATCTGCTCTAGAGCCAGAGAACCAGGTCAGCAGAGCTGCTCTAGAGCCAGAGAACCAGGTCAGCAGAGCTGCTTCAAAGTCAGAGACCCAGGTCAGCAGAACCGTTTTAGAGCAAAAGAACCAGGTCACAAGAGCTGCTCTAGAGCCGAAGAACCAGGTCTGCAGAGCTGCTATAGAACCTAAGAACAAGGTCAGCAGAGCTGCTCTAGAGCCAGAGAACCAGGTCAGCAGAGCAGCTTTAGAGCCAGAAAACCAGGTCAGCAGAGCTACTTCAAAGCCAGAAAACAAGGTCAGCAGAGCCGTTGTAGAGCCAGTGAACCGGGTCAGCAGAGTTGCTCTACAGCCTAAGAACCGGGTCAGCGGAGCTGCTCTAGAGCCAGAGAACTAGGAATGCAGAGCTGCTTTAGAGCCTAAGAACAAGGTCAGCAGAGCTGCTCTAGAGTCAGAGAACCAGGTCAGCAGAGCTGCTTCAAAGCCAGAGAACCATGTCAGCAGAACTGCTTTAGCGCAATAGAGCCGGGTCAGCAAAGTTGCTCTAAAGCCAGAGAACTAGGTCAGCAGAGTTGCTTTAGAGCCAGAGAACCAGGTCTGCAGAGCTGCTTTAGAGCCTGAGAACCAGGTCTGCAGAGCTGCTTAAGAGCCAGAGAATCAGGTCAGCAGAGCTGCTTTAGAGCCAGAGAACCAGGTCAGCAGAGCTGCTCTAGAGCCAGAGAACCAGGTCAGCAGAGCTGCTCTAGAGCCAGAGAACTAGGTCAGCAGAGCTGCTCTAGAGCCAGAGAACAAGGTCAGCTGAGCTGCTTCAAAGCCAGAGAACCAAGTCAGCAGAGCTGCTTAAGAGCCAGAGAACCAGGTCAGCAGAGCTGCTTTAGAGCTAGAGAACCAGGCCAGCAGAGCCGCTCTAGAGCCTGAGAGCCAGGTCAGCAGAGCTGCTGTAGATCCAGAGAAACCAGGTCAGCAGAGCTGCTTTAGAGGGAGAGAACCAGGTCAGCAGTGATGCTTTAGAGCCAGAGAACCAGGTCAGCAGAATTGCTTCAGAGGGAGAGAACCAGATCAGCAGAACTGCTCTAGAGCCAGAGAACCAGGTCAGCAGAGATGCTTCAAAGTCGGAGAACCTGGTCAGCTGAGCTGCTTTAGAGCCAGAGAACCTGGTCAGCAGAGCTGCTTCAAAGGTAGAGTTCCAGGTCAGCAGAGCCATTTTAGAGCCAGAGAACTAGGTCAGCAGAGCTGCTCTAGAGCCTAAGAGCCAGGTCTGCAGTGCTGCTATAGAGACAGAGAACCAGGTCAGCAGAACTGCTGTAGAGGGAGAGAATCAGGTCAGCAGAGCTGCTCTAGAGCCTAAGAACCAGGAATGCAGAGCTGCTTTAGAGCCTAAGAACAAGGTCAGCAGAGCTGCTCTAGAGTCAGAGAACCAGGTCAGCAGAGCTGCTTCAAAGCCAGAGAACCATGTCAGCAGAACTGCTTTAGCGCAATAGAGCCGGGTCAGCAAAGTTGCTCTAAAGCCAGAGAACTAGGTCAGCAGAGTTGCTTTAGAGCCAGAGAACCAGGTCTGCAGAGCTGCTTTAGAGCCTGAGAACCAGGTCCGCAGAGCTGCTTAAGAGCCAGAGAATCAGGTCAGCAGAGCTGCTTTAGAGCCAGAGAACCAGGTCAGCAGAGCTGCTCTAGAGCCAGAGAACCAGGTCAGCAGAGCTGCTCTAGAGCCAGAGAACTAGGTCAGCAGAGCTGCTCTAGAGCCAGAGAACAAGGTCAGCTGAGCTGCTTCAAAGCCAGAGAACCAAGTCAGCAGAGCTGCGTTAGAGCCATAGAATCATGTCAGCAGAGCTGGAGTAGAGCCCTAGAACCAGATCAGCAGAGCTGCTCTAGCTCCAGAGAACCAGGTCAGTAGACCTGCTGTAGAGCCAGAGAAACCCGGTCAGCAGAGCTGCTTTAGAGGGAGAGAACGATGTCAGCAGAGCTACTTTAGAGCCAGAGAACCAGGTCAGCAGAGCTGCTTTAGAGCTAGAGAACCAGGCCAGCAGAGCCGCTCTAGAGCCTGAGAGCCAGGTCAGCAGAGCTGCTGTAGATCCAGAGAAACCAGGTCAGCAGAGCTGCTTTAGAGGGAGAGAACCAGGTCAGCAGTGATGCTTTAGAGCCAGAGAACCAGGTCAGCAGAATTGCTTCAGAGGGAGAGAACCAGATCAGCAGAACTGCTCTAGAGCCAGAGAACCAGGTCAGCAGAGATGCTTCAAAGTCGGAGAACCTGGTCAGCTGAGCTGCTTTAGAGCCAGAGAACCTGGTCAGCAGAGCTGCTTCAAAGGTAGAGTTCCAGGTCAGCAGAGCCATTTTAGAGCCAGAGAACTAGGTCAGCAGAGCTGCTCTAGAGCCTAAGAGCCAGGTCTGCAGTGCTGCTATAGAGACAGAGAACCAGGTCAGCAGAACTGCTGTAGAGGGAGAGAATCAGGTCAGCAGAGCTGCTCTAGAGCCTAAGAACCAGGAATGCAGAGCTGCTTTAGAGCCTAAGAACAAGGTCAGCAGAGCTGCTCTAGAGTCAGAGAACCAGGTCAGCAGAGCTGCTTCAAAGCCAGAGAACCATGTCAGCAGAACTGCTTTAGCGCAATAGAGCCGGGTCAGCAAAGTTGCTCTAAAGCCAGAGAACTAGGTCAGCAGAGTTGCTTTAGAGCCAGAGAACCACGTCTGCAGAGCTGCTTTAGAGCCTGAGAACCAGGTCAGCAGAGCTGCTTAAGAGCCAGAGAATCAGGTCAGCAGAGCTGCTTTATAGCCAGAGAACCAGGTCAGCAGAGCTGCTCTAGAGCCAGAGAACCAGGTCAGCAGAGCTGCTCTAGAGCCAGAGAACTAGGTCAGCAGAGCTGCTCTAGAGCCAGAGAACCCGGTCAGCAGACATGCTTCAAAGCCAGAGAACCAAGTCAGCAGATCTGCCTTAGAGCCATAGAATCAGGTCAGAAGAGCTGAACTAGAGCCCTAGAATCGGATCAGCAGAGCTGCTCTAGATCCAGAGAACCAGGTCAGCAGACCTGCTGTAGATCCAGAGAAATCCTGTCAGCAGAGCTGCTTTAGAGGGAGAGAACCAGGTCAGCAGAACTACTTTAGAGCCAGAGAACGGGGTCAGCAGAGCTGCTTTAGAGCCAGAGAACCAGGCCAGCAAAGCCGCTAAAGAGCCTGAGAACCATGTCAGCAGAGCTGATGTAGATCCAGAGAAAACAGGTCAGCAGAGCTGCTTTAGAGCCAGAGAACCAGGTCAGCAGAATTGCTTCAGAGGGAGAGAACCAGATCAGCAGAGCTGCTCTAGAGCCAGGTAACCAGGTCAGCAGAGATGCTTCAAAGTCGGAGAACCTGGTCAGCTGAGCTGCTTTAGAGCCAGAGAACCTGGTCAGCAGAGCTGCTTCAAAGGTAGAGTTCCAGGTCAGCAGAGCCATTTTAGAGCCAGAGAACTAGGTCAGCAGAGCTGCTCTAGAGCCTAAGAGCCAGGTCTGCAGTGCTGCTATAGAGACAGAGAACCAGGTCAGCAGAACTGCTGTAGAGGGAGAGAATCAGGTCAGCAGAGCTGCTCTAGAGCCTAAGAACCAGGAATGCAGAGCTGCTTTAGAGCCTAAGAACAAGGTCAGCAGAGCTGCTCTAGAGTCAGAGAACCAGGTCAGCAGAGCTGCTTCAAAGCCAGAGAACCATGTCAGCAGAACTGCTTTAGCGCAATAGAGCCGGGTCAGCAAAGTTGCTCTAAAGCCAGAGAACTAGGTCAGCAGAGTTGCTTTAGAGCCAGAGAACCAGGTCAGCAGAGCTGCTTAAGAGCCAGAGAATCAGGTCAGCAGAGCTGCTTTAGAGCCAGAGAACCAGGTCAGCAGAGCTGCTCTAGAGCCAGAGAACCAGGTCAGCAGAGCTGCTCTAGAGCCAGAGAACTAGGTCAGCAGAGCTGCTCTAGAGCCAGAGAACCCGGTCAGCAGACATGCTTCAAAGCCAGAGAACCAAGTCAGCAGATCTGCCTTAGAGCCATAGAATCAGGTCAGAAGAGCTGAACTAGAGCCCTAGAATCGGATCAGCAGAGCTGCTCTAGATCCAGAGAACCAGGTCAGCAGACCTGCTGTAGATCCAGAGAAATCCTGTCAGCAGAGCTGCTTTAGAGGGAGAGAACCAGGTCAGCAGAACTACTTTAGAGCCAGAGAACGGGGTCAGCAGAGCTGCTTTAGAGCCAGAGAACCAGGCCAGCAAAGCCGCTAAAGAGCCTGAGAACCATGTCAGCAGAGCTGATGTAGATCCAGAGAAAACAGGTCAGCAGAGCTGCTTTAGAGCCAGAGAACCAGGTCAGCAGAATTGCTTCAGAGGGAGAGAACCAGATCAGCAGAGCTGCTCTAGAGCCAGGTAACCAGGTCAGCAGAGATGCTTCAAAGCCAGAGAACCAGGTCAGCAGAGCTGCTTTATAACCATAGAACCAGGTTAGCAGAGCTGCTTCAAAGCCAGAGTTGCAGGTCAGCAGAGCCGTTTTAGAGCCAGAGAACTAGGTCAGCAGAGCTGCTCTAGAGCCTAAGAGCCAAGTCTGCAGTGCGGCTATAGAGACAGAGAACCAGGTCAGCAGAGCTGCTTTAGAGCCAGAGAACCAGGTCAGCAGAACTGCTTTAGAGGGAGAGAACCAGGTCTGCAGAGATGGTCTAGAGCCAGAGAACCAGGTCAGCAGAGATGCTTCAAAGCCAGAGAACCAGGTCAGCAGAGCTGCTTCAAAGCCAGAGAATTGGGTCAGCAGAGCCGTTTTAGAGCCAGAGAACCAGGTCAGCAGAGCTGATCTAGAGCCTAAGAACCAGGAATGCAGAGCTGCTTTAGAACCTAAGAACAAGGTCAGCAGAGCTGCTCTAGAGCCAGAGAACCAGGTCAGCAGAGCTGCTTTAGAGCCAGAAAACCAGGTCAGCAGAGCTGCTTTAAAGCCAGAAAACCAGGTCAGCAGAGCTGTTGTAGAGCCAGAGAACCGGGTCAGAGAGTTGCTCTACAGCCTAAGAACCAGGTCAGCAGAGCTGCTCTAGAGCCAGAGAACCAGGTCAGCTGAGCTGCTTCAAAGCCAGAGAACCAGGTCAGCAGAACTGCTTTAGCGCAATAGAGCCAGGTCAGCAGAGTTGCTCTAGAGCCAGAGAACTAGGTCTGCAGAGCTGCTTTAGAGCCAGAGAACCAGATCAGCAGAGCTGCTTTAGAGCCTGAGAACCAGGTCAGCAGAGCTGCTTTAGATCCAGAGAATCAGGTCAGCAGAGCTCCTTTAGAGCCAGAGAACCAGGTCAGCAGAGCTGCTCTAGAGCCAGAGAACCAGGTCAGCAGAGCCGCTCTAGAGCCAGAGAACCAGGTCAGCATAGCTGCTCTAGAGCCAGAGAACCAGGTCAGCAGAGCTGCTCTAGAGCCACAGAACCAGGTCAGCAGACATGCTTCAAAGCCAGAGAACCAGGTCAGCAGAGCTGCTCTAGAGCCAGAGAACCAGGTCAGCAGAGCTGCTCTAGAGCCAGAGAACCAGGTCAGAGGAGCTGCTCTAGAGCCAGAGAACCAGGTCATCAGAGCTGCTTTAGAGCCAGAGAACAAGGTCAGCAGACATGCTTCAAAGCCAGAGAACCAGGTCAGCAGAGCTGCTCTAGAGCCAGAGAACCAGGTCAGAGGAGCTGCTCTAGAGCCAGAGAACCAGGTCAGAGGAGCTGCTTCAAAGCCAGAGTTCCAGGTCAGCAGAGCCGTTTTAGAGCCAGAGAACCAGGTCAGCAGAGCTGCTCTAGAGCCTAATAAACAGGTCTGCAGAGCTGCTATAGAGACAGAGATTCAGGTCAGCAGAGCTGCTTTAGAGCCAGAGAACCAGGTCAGCAGAACTGCTTTAGAGGGAGAGAACCAGATCAGCAGGGATGATCTAGAGCCAGAGAACCAGGTCAGCAGAGATGCTTCAAAGCCAGAGAACCAGGTCAGCAGAGCTGCTTCAAAGCCAGAGAACCAGGTCAGCAGAGCCGTTTTAGAGCCAGAGAACCAGGTCAGCAGAGCTGCTCTAGAGCCTAAGAACCAGTAATGCAGAGCTGCTTTTGAGCCTAAGAACAAGGTCAGCAGAGCTGCTCTAGAGCCTGAGAACCAGAACAGCAGACCTGCTCTAGAGCCAGAGAACCAGGTCAGCAGAGCTGCTCTAGAGCCAGAGAACCAGGTCAGCAGAGCTGCTTCAAAGTCAGAGACCCAGGTCAGCAGAACCGTTTTAGAGCAAAAGAACCAGGTCACAAGAGCTGCTCTAGAGCCGAAGAACCAGGTCTGCAGAGCTGCTATAGAACCTAAGAACAAGGTCAGCAGAGCTGCTCTAGAGCCAGAGAACCAGGTCAGCAGAGCTGCTTTAGAGCCAGAAAACCAGGTCAGCAGAGCTACTTCAAAGCCAGAAAACGAGGTCAGCAGAGCCGTTGTAGAGCCAGTGAACCGGGTCAGCAGAGTTGCTCTACAGCCTAAGAACCGGGTCAGCGGAGCTGCTCTAGAGCCAGAGAACCAGGAATGCAGAGCTGCTTTAGAGCCTAAGAACAAGGTCAGCAGAGCTGCTCTAGAGTCAGAGAACCAGGTCAGCAGAGCTGCTTCAAAGCCAGAGAACCATGTCAGCAGAACTGCTTTAGCGCAATAGAGCCGGGTCAGCAAAGTTGCTCTAAAGCCAGAGAACTAGGTCAGCAGAGTTGCTTTAGAGCCAGAGAACCAGGTCTGCAGAGCTGCCTTAGAGCCTGAGAACCAGGTCAGCAGAGCTGCTTAAGAGCCAGAGAATCAGGTCAGCAGAGCTGCTTTAGAGCCAGAGAACCAGGTCAGCAGAGCTGCTCTAGAGCCAGAGAACCAGGTCAGCAGAGCTGCTCTAGAGCCAGAGAACTAGGTCAGCAGAGCTGCTCTAGAGCCAGAGAACAAGGTCAGCTGAGCTGCTTCAAAGCCAGAGAACCAAGTCAGCAGAGCTGCTTAAGAGCCAGAGAACCAGGTCAGCAGAGCTGCTTTAGAGCTAGAGAACCAGGCCAGCAGAGCCGCTCTAGAGCCTGAGAGCCAGGTCAGCAGAGCTGCTGTAGATCCAGAGAAACCAGGTCAGCAGAGCTGCTTTAGAGGGAGAGAACCAGGTCAGCAGTGATGCTTTAGAGCCAGAGAACCAGGTCAGCAGAATTGCTTCAGAGGGAGAGAACCAGATCAGCAGAACTGCTCTAGAGCCAGAGAACCAGGTCAGCAGAGATGCTTCAAAGTCGGAGAACCTGGTCAGCTGAGCTGCTTTAGAGCCAGAGAACCTGGTCAGCAGAGCTGCTTCAAAGGTAGAGTTCCAGGTCAGCAGAGCCATTTTAGAGCCAGAGAACTAGGTCAGCAGAGCTGCTCTAGAGCCTAAGAGCCAGGTCTGCAGTGCTGCTATAGAGACAGAGAACCAGGTCAGCAGAACTGCTGTAGAGGGAGAGAATCAGGTCAGCAGAGCTGCTCTAGAGCCTAAGAACCAGGAATGCAGAGCTGCTTTAGAGCCTAAGAACAAGGTCAGCAGAGCTGCTCTAGAGTCAGAGAACCAGGTCAGCAGAGCTGCTTCAAAGCCAGAGAACCATGTCAGCAGAACTGCTTTAGCGCAATAGAGCCGGGTCAGCAAAGTTGCTCTAAAGCCAGAGAACTAGGTCAGCAGAGTTGCTTTAGAGCCAGAGAACCAGGTCTGCAGAGCTGCTTTAGAGCCTGAGAACCAGGTCAGCAGAGCTGCTTAAGAGCCAGAGAATCAGGTCAGCAGAGCTGCTTTAGAGCCAGAGAACCAGGTCAGCAGAGCTGCTCTAGAGCCAGAGAACCAGGTCAGCAGAGCTGCTCTAGAGCCAGAGAACTAGGTCAGCAGAGCTGCTCTAGAGCCAGAGAACAAGGTCAGCTGAGCTGCTTCAAAGCCAGAGAACCAAGTCAGCAGAGCTGCGTTAGAGCCATAGAATCAGGTCAGCAGAGCTGGAGTAGAGCCCTAGAACCAGATCAGCAGAGCTGCTCTAGCTCCAGAGAACCAGGTCAGTAGACCTGCTGTAGAGCCAGAGAAACCCGGTCAGCAGAGCTGCTTTAGAGGGAGAGAACGATGTCAGCAGAGCTACTTTAGAGCCAGAGAACCAGGTCAGCAGAGCTGCTTTAGAGCTAGAGAACCAGGCCAGCAGAGCCGCTCTAGAGCCTGAGAGCCAGGTCAGCAGAGCTGCTGTAGATCCAGAGAAACCAGGTCAGCAGAGCTGCTTTAGAGGGAGAGAACCAGGTCAGCAGTGATGCTTTAGAGCCAGAGAACCAGGTCAGCAGAATTGCTTCAGAGGGAGAGAACCAGATCAGCAGAACTGCTCTAGAGCCAGAGAACCAGGTCAGCAGAGATGCTTCAAAGTCGGAGAACCTGGTCAGCTGAGCTGCTTTAGAGCCAGAGAACCTGGTCAGCAGAGCTGCTTCAAAGGTAGAGTTCCAGGTCAGCAGAGCCATTTTAGAGCCAGAGAACTAGGTCAGCAGAGCTGCTCTAGAGCCTAAGAGCCAGGTCTGCAGTGCTGCTATAGAGACAGAGAACCAGGTCAGCAGAACTGCTGTAGAGGGAGAGAATCAGGTCAGCAGAGCTGCTCTAGAGCCTAAGAACCAGGAATGCAGAGCTGCTTTAGAGCCTAAGAACAAGGTCAGCAGAGCTGCTCTAGAGTCAGAGAACCAGGTCAGCAGAGCTGCTTCAAAGCCAGAGAACCATGTCAGCAGAACTGCTTTAGCGCAATAGAGCCGGGTCAGCAAAGTTGCTCTAAAGCCAGAGAACTAGGTCAGCAGAGTTGCTTTAGAGCCAGAGAACCACGTCTGCAGAGCTGCTTTAGAGCCTGAGAACCAGGTCAGCAGAGCTGCTTAAGAGCCAGAGAATCAGGTCAGCAGAGCTGCTTTAGAGCCAGAGAACCAGGTCAGCAGAGCTGCTCTAGAGCCAGAGAACCAGGTCATCAGAGCTGCTCTAGAGCCAGAGAACTAGGTCATCAGAGCTGCTCTAGAGCCAGAGAACTAGGTCAGCAGAGCTGCTCTAGAGCCAGAGAACCCGGTCAGCAGACATGCTTCAAAGCCAGAGAACCAAGTCAGCAGATCTGCCTTAGAGCCATAGAATCAGGTCAGAAGAGCTGAACTAGAGCCCTAGAATCGGATCAGCAGAGCTGCTCTAGATCCAGAGAACCAGGTCAGCAGACCTGCTGTAGATCCAGAGAAATCCTGTCAGCAGAGCTGCTTTAGAGGGAGAGAACCAGGTCAGCAGAACTACTTTAGAGCCAGAGAACGGGGTCAGCAGAGCTGCTTTAGAGCCAGAGAACCAGGCCAGCAAAGCCGCTAAAGAGCCTGAGAACCATGTCAGCAGAGCTGATGTAGATCCAGAGAAAACAGGTCAGCAGAGCTGCTTTAGAGCCAGAGAACCAGGTCAGCAGAATTGCTTCAGAGGGAGAGAACCAGATCAGCAGAGCTGCTCTAGAGCCAGGTAACCAGGTCAGCAGAGATGCTTCAAAGTCGGAGAACCTGGTCAGCTGAGCTGCTTTAGAGCCAGAGAACCTGGTCAGCAGAGCTGCTTCAAAGGTAGAGTTCCAGGTCAGCAGAGCCATTTTAGAGCCAGAGAACTAGGTCAGCAGAGCTGCTCTAGAGCCTAAGAGCCAGGTCTGCAGTGCTGCTATAGAGACAGAGAACCAGGTCAGCAGAACTGCTGTAGAGGGAGAGAATCAGGTCAGCAGAGCTGCTCTAGAGCCTAAGAACCAGGAATGCAGAGCTGCTTTAGAGCCTAAGAACAAGGTCAGCAGAGCTGCTCTAGAGTCAGAGAACCAGGTCAGCAGAGCTGCTTCAAAGCCAGAGAACCATGTCAGCAGAACTGCTTTAGCGCAATAGAGCCGGGTCAGCAAAGTTGCTCTAAAGCCAGAGAACTAGGTCAGCAGAGTTGCTTTAGAGCCAGAGAACCAGGTCTGCAGAGCTGCTTTAGAGCCTGAGAACCAGGTCAGCAGAGCTGCTTAAGAGCCAGAGAATCAGGTCAGCAGAGCTGCTTTAGAGCCAGAGAACCAGGTCAGCAGAGCTGCTCTAGAGCCAGAGAACCAGGTCAGCAGAGCTGCTCTAGAGCCAGAGAACTAGGTCAGCAGAGCTGCTCTAGAGCCAGAGAACCCGGTCAGCAGACATGCTTCAAAGCCAGAGAACCAAGTCAGCAGATCTGCCTTAGAGCCATAGAATCAGGTCAGAAGAGCTGAACTAGAGCCCTAGAATCGGATCAGCAGAGCTGCTCTAGATCCAGAGAACCAGGTCAGCAGACCTGCTGTAGATCCAGAGAAATCCTGTCAGCAGAGCTGCTTTAGAGGGAGAGAACCAGGTCAGCAGAACTACTTTAGAGCCAGAGAACGGGGTCAGCAGAGCTGCTTTAGAGCCAGAGAACCAGGCCAGCAAAGCCGCTAAAGAGCCTGAGAACCATGTCAGCAGAGCTGATGTAGATCCAGAGAAAACAGGTCAGCAGAGCTGCTTTAGAGCCAGAGAACCAGGTCAGCAGAATTGCTTCAGAGGGAGAGAACCAGATCAGCAGAGCTGCTCTAGAGCCAGGTAACCAGGTCAGCAGAGATGCTTCAAAGCCAGAGAACCAGGTCAGCAGAGCTGCTTTATAACCATAGAACCAGGTTAGCAGAGCTGCTTCAAAGCCAGAGTTGCAGGTCAGCAGAGCCGTTTTAGAGCCAGAGAACTAGGTCTGCAGAGCTGCTCTAGAGCCTAAGAGCCAAGTCTGCAGTGCGGCTATAGAGACAGAGAACCAGGTCAGCAGAGCTGCTTTAGAGCCAGAGAACCAGGTCAGCAGAACTGCTTTAGAGGGAGAGAACCAGGTCTGCAGAGATGGTCTAGAGCCAGAGAACCAGGTCAGCAGAGATGCTTCAAAGCCAGAGAACCAGGTCAGCAGAGCTGCTTCAAAGCCAGAGAACTGGGTCAGCAGAGCCGTTTTAGAGCCAGAGAACCAGGTCAGCAGAGCTGATCTAGAGCCTAAGAACCAGGAATGCAGAGCTGCTTTAGAACCTAAGAACAAGGTCAGCAGAGCTGCTCTAGAGCCAGAGAACCAGGTCAGCAGAGCTGCTTTAGAGCCAGAAAACCAGGTCAGCAGAGCTGCTTTAAAGCCAGAAAACCAGGTCAGCAGAGCTGTTGTAGAGCCAGAGAACCGGGTCAGAGAGTTGCTCTACAGCCTAAGAACCAGGTCAGCAGAGCTGCTCTAGAGCCAGAGAACCAGGTCAGCTGAGCTGCTTCAAAGCCAGAGAACCAGGTCAGCAGAACTGCTTTAGCGCAATAGAGCCAGGTCAGCAGAGTTGCTCTAGAGCCAGAGAACTAGGTCTGCAGAGCTGCTTTAGAGCCAGAGAACCAGATCAGCAGAGCTGCTTTAGAGCCTGAGAACCAGGTCAGCAGAGCTGCTTTAGATCCAGAGAATCAGGTCAGCAGAGCTCCTTTAGAGCCAGAGAACCAGGTCAGCAGAGCTGCTCTAGAGCCAGAGAACCAGGTCAGCAGAGCCGCTCTAGAGCCAGAGAACCAGGTCAGCATAGCTGCTCTAGAGCCAGAGAACCAGGTCAGCAGAGCTGCTCTAGAGCCACAGAACCAGGTCAGCAGACATGCTTCAAAGCCAGAGAACCAGGTCAGCAGAGCTGCTCTAGAGCCAGAGAACCAGGTCAGCAGAGCTGCTCTAGAGCCAGAGAACCAGGTCAGAGGAGCTGCTCTAGAGCCAGAGAACCAGGTCATCAGAGCTGCTTTAGAGCCAGAGAACAAGGTCAGCAGACATGCTTCAAAGCCAGAGAACCAGGTCAGCAGAGCTGCTCTAGAGCCAGAGAACCAGGTCAGAGGAGCTGCTCTAGAGCCAGAGAACCAGGTCAGAGGAGCTGCTTCAAAGCCAGAGTTCCAGGTCAGCAGAGCCGTTTTAGAGCCAGAGAACCAGGTCAGCAGAGCTGCTCTAGAGCCTAATAAACAGGTCTGCAGAGCTGCTATAGAGACAGAGAACCAGGTCAGCAGAGCTGCTTTAGAGCCAGAGAACCAGGTCAGCAGAACTGCTTTAGAGGGAGAGAACCAGATCAGCAGGGATGCTCTAGAGCCAGAGAACCAGGTCAGCAGAGATGCTTCAAAGCCAGAGAACCAGGTCAGCAGAGCTGCTTCAAAGCCAGAGAACCAGGTCAGCAGAGCCGTTTTAGAGCCAGAGAACCAGGTCAGCAGAGCTGCTCTAGAGCCTAAGAACCAGTAATGCAGAGCTGCTTTTGAGCCTAAGAACAAGGTCAGCAGAGCTGCTCTAGAGCCTGAGAACCAGAACAGCAGACCTGCTCTAGAGCCAGAGAACCAGGTCAGCAGAGCTGCTCTAGAGCCAGAGAACCAGGTCAGCAGAGCTGCTTCAAAGTCAGAGACCCAGGTCAGCAGAACCGTTTTAGAGCAAAAGAACCAGGTCACAAGAGCTGCTCTAGAGCCGAAGAACCAGGTCTGCAGAGCTGCTATAGAACCTAAGAACAAGGTCAGCAGAGCTGCTCTAGAGCCAGAGAACCAGGTCAGCAGAGCTGCTTTAGAGCCAGAAAACCAGGTCAGCAGAGCTACTTCAAAGCCAGAAAACGAGGTCAGCAGAGCCGTTGTAGAGCCAGTGAACCGGGTCAGCAGAGTTGCTCTACAGCCTAAGAACCGGGTCAGCGGAGCTGCTCTAGAGCCAGAGAACCAGGTCAGCAGAACTGCTTTAGCGCAATAGAGCCAGGTCAGCAGAGTTGCTCCAGAGCCAGAGAACTAGGTCAGCAGAGCTGCTCTAGAGCCAGAGAACCAGGTCAGCAGAGCTGCTCTAGAGCCAGAGACCCAAGTCAGCATAGCTGCTCTTGAGCCAGAGAACCAGGTCAGCAGAGCTGCTCTAGAGCCAGAGAACCAGGTCAGCAGACATGCTTCAAAGCCAGAGAACCAGGTCAGTAGAGCTGCTCTATAGCCAGAGAACCAGGTCAGCAGAGCTGCTCTAGAGCCAGAGAACCAGGTCAGCAGAGCTGCTCTAGAGCCAGAGAACCAGGTCAGCAGACATGCTTCAAAGCCAGAGAACCAGGTCAGCAGACTTGCTTTAGAATCCTAGAACCAGGTCAGCAGAGCTGCTTCAAAGCCAGAGCTCCAGGTCAGCAGAGCCATTTTAGAGCCAGAGAACCAGGTCAGCAAAGCTGCTCTAGAGCCTAATAAACAGGTCTGCAGAGCTGCTTTAGAACCAGAGAACCAGGTCAGCAGAACTGCTTTAGAGGGCGAGAACCAGTTCAGCAGAGATGCTCTAGAGCCAGAGAACCAGGTCAGCAGAGATGCTTCAAAGCCAGAGACCCAGGTCAGCAGAGCTGCTTCAAAGCCAGAGAACCAGGTCAGCAGAGCCGTTTTAGAGCCAGAGAACCAGGTCAGCAGAGCTGCTCTAGAGCCTAAGAACCAGTAATGCAGATCTGCTTTAGAGTCTAAGAACAAGGTCAGCAGAGCTGCTCTAGAGCCAGAGAACCAGGTCAGCAAAGCTGCTTTAGAGCCGGAGAACCAGGTCAGCAGAGCTGCTTCAAAGCTAGACAACAAGGTCAGCAGAGCCGTTGTAGAGCCAGAGAACCAGGTCAGCACAGTTGCTCCACTGCCTAAGAACCAGGTCAGCAGAGCTGCTATAGAGCCAGAGAACCAGGTCAGCAGAGCTGCTTCAAAGCCAGAGAACCAGGTCAGCAGAACTGCTTTAGCGCCATAGAGCCAGGTCAGCAGAGTTGCTCTAGAGCCAGAGAACTAGGTCAACATAGCTGCTTTAGAGCCAGAGAAACAGGTCAGCAGAGCTCCTCTAGAGCCTAAGAACCAGGTCAGTGGAGCTGCTCTAGAGTCTAAGAACCAGGTCAGCAGAGCTGCTGTAGAGCCAGAGAAACCAGGTCAGCAGAGTTGCTTTAGAGGGATAGAACCAGGTCAGCAGAACTGCTTTAGAGCCAGAGAACCAGGTCAGCAGAACGGCTTTGGAGGGAGAGAACCAGGTCAGCAGAGCTGCTCTAGAGCCAGAGAACCTGGTCAGCAGAGATGCTTCAAAGCCAGAGAACCAGGTCAGCAGAGCCATTTTAGAGCCAGAGAACCAGGTCAGCAGAGCTGCTCTAGAGCCTAAGAACCAGGCCTGCAGAGCTGCTATAGAGCCTAAGAACAAGGTCAGCAGAGCTGCTCTAGAGCCAGAGAACCAGGTCAGCAGAGCTGCTTTAAAGCCAGAGAACCAGGTCAGCAGAGATGCTTCAAAGCCAGAGAACCAGATGAGAAAAACCTTTGTAGAGCCAGAGAACCAGGTCAGCAGAGCTGCTCTACAGCATAAGAACTAGGTCAGCAGAGCTGCTCTAGAGCCAGAGAACCAGGTCAGCAGAGCTGCTTCAAAGCCAGAGAACCAGGTCAGCAGAACTGCTTTAGCACAATAGAGCCAGGTCAGCAGAGTTGCTCTAGAGCCAGAGAACTAGGTCAGCAGAGCTGCTTTAGAGCCAGAGCACTAGGTCAGCAGAGCTGCTTTAGAGCCTGAGAACCAGGTCAACAGAGCTGCTTTAGAGCCTGAGAACCAGGTCAGCAGAGCTGCTTTAGAGCCAGAGAACCAGGTCAGCAGGGCTGGTTCAGAGCCAAAGAATCAGGTCAGCAGAGCTACTTTAGAGCCAGAGAACCAGGTCACCAGAGCTGCTCCAGAGCCAGAGAACCAGGTCAGCAGAGCTGCTCTAGAGCCAGAGAACCAGGTCAGCAGAGCTGCTCAAGAGCCAGAGAACCAGGTCAGCAGACATGCTTCAAAGCCAGAGAACCAGGTCAGCAGAGATGCTCTAGAGCCAGAGAACCAGGTCAGCGGAGCTGCTCTAGAGCCAGAGAACCAGGTCAGCAGAGCTGCTCTAGAGCCAGAGAACCAGGTCAGCAGACATGCTTTAAAGCCAGAGAACCAGGTCAGCAGAGCTGCTTTAGAACCATAGAACCATGTCAGCAGAGCTGCTTTAGAGCCAGAGAAACAGGTCAGCAGAGCTGCTCTACAGCCTAAGAACCAGGTCAGCAGAGCTGCTCAGAGCCAGAGAACCAGGTCAGCAGAACTGCTTCAAAGCCGGAGAACCAGGTCAGCAGAGCTGCTTTAGCGCCATAGAGCCAGGTCAGCAGAGCTGCTCTAGAGCCAGAGAACTATGTCAGCAGAGCCTTTGTAGAGCCAGAGAACCAGGTCAGCAGAGCTGATTTAGAGCCAGAGAACCAGGTCAGCAGAGCTGCTCTAGAGCCAGAGAACCAGAACAGCAGACCAGCTCTAGAGGCAGATAACCAGGTCAGCAGAGCTGCTCTAGAGCCAGAGAACCAGGTCAGCAGAGCTGCTTCAAAGTCAGAGATCCAGGTCAGCAGAGCCATTTTAGAGCAAGAGAACCAGGTCAGCAGAGCTGCTCTAGAGCCGAAGAACCAGGTCTGCAGAGCTGCTATAGACCCTAAGAACAAGGTCAGCAGAGCTGCTCTAGAGCCAGAGAACAAGGTCAGCAGAGCTGCTTTAGAGCCAGAGAACCAGGTCAGCAGAGCTGCTTTAAAGCCAGAGAACCAGGTCAGCAGAGCCGTTGTAAAGCCAGAGAACCAGGTCAGCAGAGCTGCTCTACAGCCTAAGAACCAGGTCAGCAGAGCTGCTCTAGAGCCAGAGAACCAGGTCATTAGAGCTGCTTCAAAGCCAGAGAACCAGGTCAGCAGAGCTGCTTTGGCGCCATAGAGCCAGGTCAGCAGAGTTGCTTTAGAGCCAGAGAACAAGGTCAGCTGAGCTGCTTCAAAGCCAGAGAACCAAGTCAGCAGAGCTGCGTTAGAGCCATAGAATCAGGTCAGCAGAGCTGGAGTAGAGCCCTAGAACCAGATCAGCAGAGCTGCTCTAGCTCCAGAGAACCAGGTCAGTAGACCTGCTGTAGAGCCAGAGAAACCCGGTCAGCAGAGCTGCTTTAGAGGGAGAGAACGAGGTCAGCAGAACTACTTTAGAGCCAGAGAACCAGGTCAGCAGAGCTGCTTTAGAGCCAGAGAACCAGGCCAGCAGAGCCGCTCTAGAGCCTGAGAGCCAGGTCAGCAGAGCTGCTGTAGATCCAGAGAAACCAGGTCAGCAGAGCTGCTTTAGAGGGAGAGAACCAGGTCAGCAGAGATGCTTTAGAGCCAGAGAACCAGGTCAGCAGAATTGCTTCAGAGGGAGAGAACCAGATCAGCAGAACTGCTCTAGAGCCAGAGAACCAGGTCAGCAGAGATGCTTCAAAGTCGGAAAACCTGGTCAGCTGAGCTGCTTTAGAGCCAGAGAACCTGGTCAGCAGAGCTGCTTCAAAGGTAGAGTTCCAGGTCAGCAGAGCCGTTTTAGAGCCAGAGAACTAGGTCAGCAGAGCTGCTCTAGAGCCTAAGAGCCAGATCTGCAGTGCTGCTATAGAGACAGAGAAACAGGTCAGCAGAACTGCTGTAGAGGGAGAGAATCAGGTCAGCAGAGCTGCTCTAGAGCCTAAGAACCAGGAATGCAGAGCTGCTTTAGAGCCTAAGAACAAGGTCAGCAGAGCTGCTCTAGAGTCAGAGAACTAGGTCAGCAGAGCTGCTTCAAAGCCAGAGAACCATGTCAGCAGAACTGCTTTAGCGCAATAGAGCCGGGTCAGCAAAGTTGCTCTAAAGCCAGAGAACTAGGTCAGCAGAGCTGCTTTAGAGCCAGAGAACCAGGTCAGCAGAGCTGCTTTAGAGCCTGAGAACCAGGTCAGCAGAGCTGCTTTAGAGCCATAGAATCAGGTCAGAAGAGCTGAACTAGAGCCCTATAATCGGATCAGCAGAGCTGCTCTAGATCCAGAGAACCAGGTCAGCAGACCTGCTGTAGATCCAGAGAACCAGGTCAGCAGAGCTGCTTTAGAGCCAGAGAACCAGGCCAGCAAAGCCGCTAAAGAGCCTGAGAACCAGGTCAGCAGAGCTGATGTAGATCCAGAGAAAACAGGTCAGCAGAGCTGCTTTAGAGCCAGAGAACCAGGTCAGCAAAATTGCTTCAGAGGGAGAGAACCAGATCAGCAGAGCTGCTCTAGAGCCAGGTAACCAGGTCAGCAGAGATGCTTCAAAGCCAGAGAACCAGGTCAGCAGAGCTGCTTTAGAACCATAGAACCAGGTTAGCAGAGCTGCTTCAAAGCCAGAGTTCCAGGTCAGCAGAGCCGTTTTAGAGCCAGAGAACCAGGTCAGCAGAGCTGCTCTAGAGCCTAAGAGCCAAGTCTGCAGTGCGGCTATAGAGACAGAGAACCAGGTCAGCAGAGCTGCTTTAGAGCCAGAGAACCAGGTCAGCAGAACTGCTTTAGAGGGAGAGAACCAGGTCTGCAGAGATGGTCTAGAGCCAGAGAACCAGGTCAGCAGAGATGCTTCAAAGCCAGAGAACCAGGTCAGCAGAGCTGCTTCAAAGCCAGAGAACTGGGTCACCAGAGTCGTTTTAGAGCCAGAGAACCAGGTCAGCAGAGCTGATCTAGAGCCTAAGAGCCAGGAATGCAGAGCTGCTTTAGAGCCAGAAAACCAGGTCAGCAGAGCTGCTTTAAAGCCAGAAAACCAGGTCAGCAGAGCTGCTTTAAAGCCAGAAAACCAGGTCAGCAGAGCTGTTGTAGAGCCAGAGAACCGGGTCAGAGAGTTGCTCTACAGCCTAAGAACCAGGTCAGCAGAGCTGCTCTAGAGCCAGAGAACCAGGTCAGCTGAGCTGCTTCAAAGCCAGAGAACCAGGTCAGCAGAACTGCTTTAGCGCAATAGAGCCAGGTCAGCAGAGTTGCTCTAGAGCCAGAGAAGTAGGTCTGCAGAGCTGCTTTAGAGCCAGAGAACCAGATCAGCAGAGCTGCTGTAGAGCCTGAGAACCAGGTCAGCAGAGCTGCTTTAGATCCAGAGAATCAGGTCAGCAGAGCTCCTTTAGAGCCAGAGAACCAGGTCAGCAGAGCTGCTCTAGAGCCAGAGAACCAGGTCAGCAGAGCTGCTCTAGAGCCAGAGAACCAGGTCAGCATAGCTGCTCTAGAGCCAGAGAACCAGGTCAGCAGAGCTGCTCTAGAGCCACAGAACCAGGTCAGCAGACATGCTTCAAAGCCAGAGAACCAGGTCAGCAGAGCTGCTCTAGAGCCAGAGAACCAGGTCAGCAGAGCTGCTCTAGAGCCAGAAAACCAGGTCAGAGGAGCTGCTCTAGAGCCAGAGAACCAGGTCAGCAGAGCTGCTTTAGAGCCAGAGAACCAGGTCAGCAGACATGCTTCAAAGCCAGAGAACCAGGTCAGCAGAGCTGCTCTAGAGCCAGAGAACCAGGTCAGAGGAGCTGCTCTAGAACCATAGAACCAGATCAGCAGAGCTGCTTCAAAGCCAGAGTTCCAGGTCAGCAGAGCCGTTTTAGAGCCAGAGAACCAGGTCAGCAGAGCTGCTCTAGAGCCTAATAAACAGGTCTGCAGAGCTGCTATAGAGACAGAGAACCAGGTCAGCAGAGCTGCTTTAGAGCCAGATAACCAGGTCAGCAGAACTGCTTTAGAGGGAGAGAACCAGAGCAGCAGGGATGCTCTAGAGCCAGAGAACCAGGTCAGCAGAAATGCTTCAAAGCCGGAAAACCAGGTCAGCAGAGCGGCTTCAAAGCCAGAGAACCAGGTCAGCAGAGATGTTTTAGAGCCAGAGAACCAGGTCAGCAGAGCTGCTCTAGAGCCTAAGAACCTGTAATGCAGAGCTGCTTTTGAGCCTAAGAACAAGGTCAGCAGAGCTGCTCTAGAGCCTGAGAACCAGAACAGCAGACCTGCTCTAGAGCCAGAGAACCAGGTCAGCAGAGCTGCTCTAGAGCCAGAGAACCAGGTCAGCAGAGCTGCTTCAAAGTCAGAGACCCAGGTCAGCAGAACCGTTTTAGAGCAAAAGAACCAGGTCAGCAGAGCTGCTCTAGAGCCGAAGAACCAGGTCTGCAGAGTTGCTATAGAACCTAAGAACAAGGTCAGCAGAGCTGCTCTAGAGCCAGAGAACCAGGTCAGCAGAGCTGCTTTAGAGCCAGAAAACCAGGTCAGCAGAGCTACTTCAAAGCCAGAAAACGAGGTCAGCAGAGCCGTTGTAGAGCCAGAGAACCGGGTCAGCAGAGTTGCTCTACAGCCTAAGAACCGGGTCAGCGGAGCTGCTCTAGAGCCAGAGAACCAGGTCAGCAGAGCTGCTTCAAAGCCAGAGAACCAGGTCAGCAGAACTGCTTTAGCGCAATAGAGCTAGGTCAGCAGAGTTGCTCCAGAGCCAGAGAACTAGGTCAGCAGAGCTGCTCTAGAGCCAGAGAACCAGGTCAGCAGGGCTGCTCTAGAGCCAGAGACCCAAGTCAGCATAGCTGCTCTCGAGCCAGAGAACCAGGTCAGCAGAGCTGCTTTAGAACCATAGAACCAGGTTAGCAGAGCTGCTTCAAAGCCAGAGTTCCAGGTCAGCAGAGCCGTTTTAGAGCCAGAGAACTAGGTCAGCAGAGCTGCTCTAGAGCCTAAGAGCCAAGTCTGCAGTGCGGCTATAGAGACAGAGAACCAGGTCAGCAGAGCTGCTTTAGAGCCAGAGAACCAGGTCAGCAGAACTGCTTTAGAGGGAGAGAACCAGGTCTGCAGAGATGGTCTAGAGCCAGAGAACCAGGTCAGCAGAGATGCTTCAAAGCCAGAGAACCAGGTCAGCAGAGCTGCTTCAAAGCCAGAGAACTGGGTCACCAGAGTCGTTTTAGAGCCAGAGAACCAGGTCAGCAGAGCTGATCTAGAGCCTAAGAGCCAGGAATGCAGAGCTGCTTTAGAACCTAAGAACCAGGTCAGCAGAGCTGCTTTAGAGCCAGAAAACCAGGTCAGCAGAGCTGCTTTAAAGCCAGAAAACCAGGTCAGCAGAGCTGTTGTAGAGCCAGAGAACCGGGTCAGAGAGTTGCTCTATAGCCTAAGAACCAGGTCAGCAGAGCTGCTCTAGAGCCAGAGAACCAGGTCAGCTGAGCTGCTTCAAAGCCAGAGAACCAGGTCAGCAGAACTGCTTCAGCGCAATAGAGCCAGGTCAGCAGAGTTGCTCTAGAGCCAGAGAACTAGGTCTGCAGAGCTGCTTTAGAGCCAGAGAACCAGATCAGCAGAGCTGCTGTAGAGCCTGAGAACCAGGTCAGCAGAGCTGCTTTAGATCCAGAGAATCAGGTCAGCAGAGCTCCTTTAGAGCCAGAGAACCAGGTCAGCAGAGCTGCTCTAGAGCCAGAGAACCAGGTCAGCAGAGCTGCTCTAGAGCCAGAGAACCAGGTCAGCATAGCTGCTCTAGAGCCATAGAACCAGGTCAGCAGAGCTGCTCTAGAGCCACAGAACCAGGTCAGCAGACATGCTTCAAAGCTAGAGAACCAGGTCAGCAGAGCTGCTCTAGAGCCAGAGAACCAGGTCAGCAGAGCTGCTCTAGAGCCAGAGAACCAGGTCAGAGGAGCTGCTCTAGAGCCAGAGAACCAGGTCAGCAGAGCTGCTTTAGAGCCAGAGAACCAGGTCAGCAGACATGCTTCAAAGCCAGAGAACCAGGTCAGCAGAGCTGCTCTAGAGCCAGAGAACCAGGTCAGAGGAGCTGCTCTAGAACCATAGAACCAGATCAGCAGAGCTGCTTCAAAGCCAGAGTTCCAGGTCAGCAGAGCCGTTTTAGAGCCAGAGAACCAGGTCAGCAGAGCTGCTCTAGAGCCTAATAAACAGGTCTGCAGAGCTGCTATAGAGACAGAGAACCAGGTAAGCAGAGCTGCTTTAGAGCCAGAGAACCAGGTCAGCAGAACTGCTTTAGAGGGAGAGAACCAGATCAGCAGGGATGCTCTAGAGCCAGAGAACCAGGTCAGCAGAAATGCTTCAAAGCCAGAAAACCAGGTCAGCAGAGCGGCTTCAAAGCCAGAGAACCAGGTCAGCAGAGATGTTTTAGAGCCAGAGAACCAGGTCAGCAGAGCTGCTCTAGAGCCTAAGAACCAGTAATGCAGAGCTGCTTTTGAGCCTAAGAACAAGGTCAGCAGAGCTGCTCTACAGCCTGAGAACCAGAACAGCAGACCTGCTCTAGAGCCAGAGAACCAGGTCAGCAGAGCTGCTCTAGAGCCAGAGAACCAGGTCAGCAGAGCTGCTTCAAAGTCAGAGACCCAGGTCAGCAGAACCGTTTTAGAGCAAAAGAACCAGGTCAGCAGAGCTGCTCTAGAGCCGAAGAACCAGGTCTGCAGAGTTGCTATAGAACCTAAGAACAAGGTCAGCAGAGCTGCTCTAGAGCCAGAGAACCAGGTCAGCAGAGCTGCTTTAGAGCCAGAAAACCAGGTCAGCAGAGCTACTTCAAAGCCAGAAAACGAGGTCAGCAGAGCCGTTGTAGAGCCAGAGAACCGGGTCAGCAGAGTTGCTCTACAGCCTAAGAACCGGGTCAGCGGAGCTGCTCTAGAGCCAGAGAACCAGGTCAGCAGAGCTGCTTCAAAGCCAGAGAACCAGGTCAGCAGAACTGCTTTAGCGCAATAGAGCTAGGTCAGCAGAGTTGCTCCAGAGCCAGAGAACTAGGTCAGCAGAGCTGCTCTAGAGCCAGAGAACCAGGTCAGCAGGGCTGCTCTAGAGCCAGAGACCCAAGTCAGCATAGCTGCTCTCGAGCCAGAGAACCAGGTCAGCAGAGCTGCTCTAGAGCCAGAGAACCAGGTCAGCAGACATGCTTCAAAGCCAGAGAACCAGGTCAGCAGAGCTGCTTTAGAACCATAGAACCAGGTTAGCAGAGCTGCTTCAAAGCCAGAGTTCCAGGTCAGCAGAGCCGTTTTAGAGCCAGAGAACTAGGTCAGCAGAGCTGCTCTAGAGCCTAAGAGCCAAGTCTGCAGTGCGGCTATAGAGACAGAGAACCAGGTCAGCAGAGCTGCTTTAGAGCCAGAGAACCAGGTCAGCAGAACTGCTTTAGAGGGAGAGAACCAGGTCTGCAGATATGGTCTAGAGCCAGAGAACCAGGTCAGCAGAGATGCTTCAAAGCCAGAGAACCAGGTCAGCAGAGCTGCTTCAAAGCCAGAGAACTGGGTCACCAGAGCCGTTTTAGAGCCAGAGAACCAGGTCAGCAGAGCTGATCTAGAGCCTAAGAACCAGGAATGCAGAGCTGCTTTAGAACCTAAGAACCAGGTCAGCAGAGCTGCTTTAGAGCCAGAAAACCAGGTCAGCAGAGCTGCTTTAAAGCCAGAAAACCAGGTCAGTAGAGCTGTTGTAGAGCCAGAGAACCGGGTCAGAGAGTTGCTCTACAGCCTAAGAACCAGGTCAGCAGAGCTGCTCTAGAGCCAGAGAACCAGGTCAGCTGAGCTGCTTCAAAGCCAGAGAACCAGGTCAGCAGAACTGCTTTAGCGCAATAGAGCCAGGTCAGCAGAGTTGCTCTAGAGCCAGAGAACTAGGTCTGCAGAGCTGCTTTAGAGCCAGAGAACCAGATCAGCAGAGCTGCTGTAGAGCCTGAGAACCAGGTCAGCAGAGCTGCTTTAGATCCAGAGAATCAGGTCAGCAGAGCTCCTTTAGAGCCAGAGAACCAGGTCAGCAGAGCTGCTCTAGAGCCAGAGAACCAGGTCAGCAGAGCTGCTCTAGAGCCAGAGAACCAGGTCAGCATAGCTGCTCTAGAGCCAGAGAACCAGGTCAGGAGAGCTGCTCTAGAGCCACAGAACCAGGTCAGCAGACATGCTTCAAAGCCAGAGAACCAGGTCAGCAGAGCTGCTCTAGAGCCAGAGAACCAGGTCAGCAGAGCTGCTCTAGAGCCAGAGAACCAGGTCAGAGGAGCTGCTCTAGAGCCAGAGAACCAGGTCAGCAGAGCTGCTTTAGAGCCAGAGAACCAGGTCAGCAGACATGCTTCAAAGCCAGAGAACCAGGTCAGCAGAGCTGCTCTAGAGCCAGAGAACCAGGTCAGAGGAGCTGCTCTAGATCCATAGAACCAGATCAGCAGAGCTGCTTCAAAGCCAGAGTTCCAGGTCAGCAGAGCCGTTTTAGAGCCAGAGAACCAGGTCAGCAGAGCTGCTCTAGAGCCTAATAAACAGGTCTGCAGAGCTGCTATAGAGACAGAGAACCAGGTCAGCAGAGCTGCTTTAGAGCCAGAGAACCAGGTCAGCAGAACTGCTTTAGAGGGAGAGAACCAGATCAGCAGGGATGCTCTAGAGCCAGAGAACCAGGTCAGCAGAAATGCTTCAAAGCCAGAAAACCAGGTCAGCAGAGCGGCTTCAAAGCCAGAGAACCAGGTCAGCAGAGATGTTTTAGAGCCAGAGAACCAGGTCAGCAGAGCTGCTCTAGAGCCTAAGAACCAGTAATGCAGAGCTGCTTTTGAGCCTAAGAACAAGGTCAGCAGAGCTGCTCTAGAGCCTGAGAACCAGAACAGCAGACCTGCTCTAGAGCCAGAGAACCAGGTCAGCAGAGCTGCTCTAGAGCCAGAGAACCAGGTCAGCAGAGCTGCTTCAAAGTCAGAGACCCAGGTCAGCAGAACCGTTTTAGAGCAAAAGAACCAGGTCAGCAGAGCTGCTCTAGAGCCGAAGAACCATGTCTGCAGAGCTGCTATAGAACCTAAGAACAAGGTCAGCAGAGCTGCTCTAGAGCCAGAGAACCAGGTCAGCAGAGCTGCTTTAGAGCCAGAAAACCAGGTCAGCAGAGCTACTTCAAAGCCAGAAAACTAGGTCAGCAGAGCCGTTGTAGAGCCAGAGAACCGGGTCAGCAGAGTTGCTCTACAGCCTAAGAACCGGGTCAGCGGAGCTGCTCTAGAGCCAGAGAACCAGGTCAGCAGAGCTGCTTCAAAGCCAGAGAACCAGGTCAGCAGAACTGCTTTAGCGCAATAGAGCCAGGTCAGCAGAGTTGCTCCAGAGCCAGAGAACTAGGTCAGCAGAGCTGCTCTAGAGCCAGAGAACCAGGTCAGCAGGGCTGCTCTAGAGCCAGAGACCCAAGTCAGCATAGCTGCTCTCGAGCCAGAGAACCAGGTCAGCAGAGCTGCTCTAGAGCCAGAGAACCAGGTCAGCAGACATGCTCTAGAGCCAGAGAACCAGGTCAGCAGAGCTGCTCTAGAGCCAGAGAACCAGGTCAGCAGAGCTGCTCTAGAGCCAGAGAACCAGGTCAGCAGACATGCTTCAAAGCCAGAGAACCAGGTCAGCAGACCTGCTTTAGAACCCTAGAACCAGGTCAGGAGAGCTGCTTCAAAGCCAGAGCTCCAGGTCAGCAGAGCCATTTTAGAGCCAGAGAACCAGGTCAGCAAAGCTGCTCTAGAGCCTAATAAACAGGTCTGCAGAGCTGCTTTAGAACCAGAGAACCAGGTCAGCAGAACTGCTTTAGAGGGCGAGAACCAGGTCAGCAGAGATGCTCTAGAGCCAGAGAACCAGGTCAGCAGAGATGCTTCAAAGCCAGAGACCCAGGTCAGCAGAGCTGCTTCAAAGCCAGAGAACCAGGTCAGCAGAGCCGTTTTAGAGCCAGAGAACCAGGTCAGCAGAGCTGCTCTAGAGCCTAAGAACCAGTAATGCAGATCTGCTTTAGAGTCTAAGAACAAGGTCAGCAGAGCTGCTCTAGAGCCAGAGAACCAGGTCAGCAAAGCTGCTTTAGAGCCGGAGAACCAGGTCAGCAGAGCTGCTTCAAAGCTAGACAACAAGGTCAGCAGAGCCGTTGTAGAGCCAGAGAACCAGGTCAGCACAGTTGCTCTACAGCCTAAGAACCAGGTCAGCAGAGCTGCTATAGAGCCTGTTAAATGGTAGCGGCAGTTTCAGTCGATAACCCTTCAAGTATTGCCCGGCGGTAATCGCCTCTCATACCATTCGATAATTTACCAATGAAAGAGGCAGGCGCCGGAGACTGGAAGGCAGGAAACAAAGTTTTTATTCCGTCGGAGCAGAACACATCAGATCAGACAGCAAGGTATCGCCACGAGGTGCTCTAACTGCATCTCTGAGGCCTGGCCTCTTATACACAGGTTTATGACTTTATTGCAGGTTTATTGTACATGGCACATTCTTGAGATTACTTTGATGTATAAAAGAACGTCTTCGGAATCCCCACTTCGAACTTGTTCCCACACATATCTACAGTGGAAGTCCCCACCCCATCCACAGTAGGAGATGGCTATCCCGCAGCTGGACATTCCGCCAATTCCCGGGGATTTGTGCAACCGGCCGGGTCTCAGGGGGTAGGGGCTTTGATCCACTGTAATCCCTTTGATGTGGGGTGTTTCCCTTACAGTAGGGGCAATAAACTGCATCCGCAGGGCTAGGTGATGGCCTGGGATTGGTTCGGACAATGGGGCGCAGAGGAAGGGGGTTATCAAAGAGAGGCATGACCATGTATGGGATGTCGGTCAGGCGTGGGATGTGGTTCCATGGCAGGGTCGTGCAGAATGAGGGGGGGTTTATGGCCCGTGTATGAGAGAGCGGGGGTGGCCGGCGTGCGGGGAATGCTCGCAGCGCCATGGGAACACGCTGGCGATCGAGAATGAGCGGGGAGAGAGTGGGGTGCCTAAAATGGCGGCCGTGCGTTCGCTGTGCGTGGCGCTGGGGAGAGGCAAGATGGCGCAGATAATGTTCAGTTACAAGCTAAATTTCCACAGTCCTCCCTTTTAACATATCTCGCCAGCTTGCCTGGCCGACGTTTACCTTCGTTAACCTTCAGCTATAATCTCGCTAATGTTTTTCGTACATTCCTTAAAGATACAGAGTTTTTAGGGCAGGCAGGAGTAATCTGACACATTTGTACATAGTTACATACAGGTGATAAAGTAGGCGAGGAGGTAGTACATACAAAGTTACATCAGCTGCGCCGCATGTCAGGCCCAGGGGTAGGAAGAGGTGAGCTTGTTTGAGCACAAATAGGATACTGTAAAGCAAAAAAAATGTTTCTGGCAAAGCAAGGGATATTCCGTACATTACATATGGCCCAGACTTCGTGTGGATCAAAAAGATAGTCAGTATAGTCGTGTGCATGGCTGGTGTTGTATGAATGTCATTATACAAAGTTAGATTTTCTAAACTTCTCAGTGTGCAGTCGGAAGTGACTGATGCAACATCATGAAAACTCGATAGGAAGATAGTTAATATAAAATGGTGGTTGGGAGAGGATTTTTCAACTTTAACATGGGTTCTTCTTTCCAGTGTCCTATTACGAAGAGCCATCACTGGTAAGCTCTTTTTGTTGTTTTTCTTTCGTTGGCACTGTTGAGCACCGGCGGTGGAGCTAAGGTCCAGCTCAAATCTAATCTCTCACGTGGCAGGGTGTGACCATTCGCTGTTCTCTGATCACAGTCCTGTTCCTTAACACAGTTCATCATAGGTACTTTGAGACAGGGTACCTTCTTTTTGTTCTTCTGTAGTTAAGTCAAATTCATAATCCATATAAAAGGGGGAGAGGGAGAGAGAAGGGTGTGACGTGCTTCGGGATGCCGAGGGAAGAGGGGGTGGAGTGGGATCGGATCAAAATGCGGACCAAGGAGAGCAGAATCTTCCAGCACTGGGCCCATCAATCGGGCCCGATGGGTTGGGACTTCAGGCACGCTGGTCAGTGAGCAGGGGGCCTTGATATAGCCCTTCGTTCTATCACTTATCATCCTGATATTGGTGCCTCGTCTCACGCCCTTTTTGCTTCGATGCTTCCCCCTTGGTCGATGCCATAGATGTTCCATGGTCCGCAGCCAGGCTGTGCGTCACGTCCGACCCCTCTCTTCCGATGGCCGCAGGTTATCTTTGAATGGGTACAAGAAACAAAAATCTTAGAGAGTTGGCAGGGAAGACATTTACATACTTCATCCTCTCTCCCAACCACCGAGTAGTTGCGG
Organism: Triturus cristatus; assembly: GCF_964204655.1. NCBI lineage: Eukaryota > Metazoa > Chordata > Amphibia > Caudata > Salamandridae > Triturus > Triturus cristatus. Next base: position 726,654,427 of record NC_140579.1, on the reverse strand, counting down.
AAATGCTTTTATCGGTTGCTGTATGATTGGTGTCTATTGACTCTGATGTTTGTGTGCGTGTTACCAATCTATTAATCACTGCTGTGGTGCAGGTTTCTGTGGGTGTCCCTGTCCATCGTCTGGCCTTCTAGGTGTCGATTTCTGCGCCCTATAATCGTTGCAGGAAGCCTGACATCTGTCAACCTTTTGGTCTAGTAAAAATTTGAACCGGCTTCTCCGGTAGAGACTCGTTCATCCTAACACAAGTTTTGTTAATACACATTTTTCTCCGAGGACTGCTAAGTTTAAGAAAAGAAAGTGCGAGGTGCTACTGTCACGGGTTCACGAGTATCCATTTCGGGGAGGAACATAAGCTAAGCATTATTTTTGCTGGCGACAATAGGTAACCCTTTATCAGTTTAGGCGATGTATTATTAGAGAATAAGGTCATCAGCTGTTTCGTTCGAAATACTCTGAGGCGGCTAGTATAGGGCTGGGGTTATTTTGGGAGAACGGGGTGCTTTAGACATTCTATTTCGGGGTAATTGGGCGGGGGTAATTCTGGGCGGTGGAGATGGTGTCTTCTAAAAACAAAAACCACTGACATATAGTCCCCGTGATGAGGGCCAGATTGGGAGACATCAGTCGTCTTACCTGTCCCTTCTTTCTCAGCTAATTAAGCTTAACATTTGCAGAAAGGAGAGGTAGTAACGTGGTAAAGTATGGTCGTTTTGTTTCTGTCAATTTGTTCGAACACCACCGTGTTTCAGGCCAATTATACACTTACCGGAGAGGTATGTGTCGTTAATTTATTCAAAAAGAAAAGAGGGCAAGAAAGCCTTTAGTGAAGGAGGGGGAGAGAGAGAGAGAGAGAGAGAGAGAGAGAGAGAGAGACGTGTGCATCAAGTAGGCTATTTGGCATATGTACGACACAAAACGAGAGAGAGAGAGAGAGACATGGGTATGATAATAGGCCACTTGGTGCACACACAACATGGAGTGGCATGGGTCGGTTCTATGTAAGAAAACACCAGCGGAAAAAGACATAAATTCGGTGATCACGTACACACAAATACCGGATAGGGTGTGACAGTACATGCATCAAGCGCAGAAACTTAAGACGGAGACTCAGGGCTACGCTGAGTATGGGGACCTCTCCTTTCCTGTCCTCTTTCCTAAGCATGCTGCGTATTTTCAGTATTTTTGTAGTTTACCTTGGGGGGGTGTTGGACCTTTTACTCTCCTCCCTTTTGGTCGATGGACGAGCACTTCAATCATACGGTGACGCTCTCTTCAAGTGACCCAAGCATGAAATGCATACACAGTCATACCGTATAATCGTAGCACACACGCACAGTCATATCATACAGTTTTTCATGTTCCCAATGGTGGTCTGCACTTTACGCACTACCCCACAACGTTTGTCTATGTTTTTCCTGATATCGAACGCGGTGCGGTCCATGTCCACTCCATTCTTTAGTCGGATCTTCGTCGTGACCTATAGAGGGGAGAAAAGAGGGGAGGGGATGTGCAGTATTTAAAGTACCTTAGCGCGCGTAGACACGAAAAAGTTCTACTTACCACGTACCAGGCTAGCCGCAGGAGTGGGTAATACCACAGACCTATTATTCTTTTTGTCCGAGGCAAAGATGCTCTATTTCATTCGTCTCCTAAATTCGGGTTCCCTGGTCGCGCATGCCTTTCTCAATCGGTCGTGTATTATGGTGCAAGATATCATACCTTGCGTTCGGCCTACACCTTAAGCTAGAGTTGACCATCGATTTGACAACTCTTGGAAAAGGACAGGTGTGATGGGTACAAATTCCGTTAATCAAAAAGATTCAGGCAAATGGGGTCTGCATTATATGTATTCTTTTGCTTGGGAGTAACAATCATTTATTCAAAAGAAAAATCTTTATCAACCTATATGATTTGTCATGACACTGATTCAGTAATCCTTTCAAGAAGCCCTTTATTTAAAACAATGTCAGTATACAAATACGGGCCTACAACCGTTCAGGCCGGCCACGGCGTGAGAGGCGTCGAATATCATGAGCAATACTATCTTAGCTAAAAATAAAAATGGGTTGGTCAGCAATCAGTAAGGTTGTACGTATGCTCGGTCAGTACCCTTCCCGTCCCTCTGCTCATCATGTGTGGGAACATCACATTCATATCCTTTTAACACAAATGCCACGTGACTGGAACGCCATAAGGAGTTGTAGGCCTCTCCTACATCGGCGCCATTTTGGGGCGAGGTCGGGCCAGTGTACAGTCTAAGTCTTTCCATGAATTAGCTGTTGGACCAGAATTCCTTTCGGTAGTTCGAGAACTTTCGTTAGCGTCAGCTTGCGTCAGCATGGCGTCACAGCGATCTTGTAGCAATGCCATGGTCCGTTCTTGGGGCGGGGCAGCAGGCGGGTTCTTCCGCCGACGTCTTGAATCAGTCTTTCTCACTGCACCAAGCGGAGGCAAGGTGGCTGCCGCCCGGGGCAAAGAACAATGGCGGCGGTTTGTCCTTACCGGAAGTCCGCGGGAGTCGAGTGCCAATGACTCCAGCAGATTCTGCAAAGCTGAGGGGAGCGTTTTGTCAAGGGTGGGGCCCACGCCCAAGCAGACAAGCTTTCGAGTCCAGAATCGCCTCACGGAGGGCTAGGTCTGGATCCGAAGAACCGACCGCCGGAGTCCAAAGGCAGCAGCAGTAGCAGCTCTTCGGTACAGCCACCGGAGAGGGGCCAGAAGCAGCAACGACAGCAGTTCGGATGGTATCGCCACTGGGGTGATTCCAGTAGCAGCAACAACAGCAGTTTGGATGGTATTGCCACCGGGGTGGGTCCCCGATTACTTGGCTGCGGGGGCCCACTCCTTGCGTCGGGCGCTAGTGGCGATCCTGGTGAACCCGTGCTTGGGTGGCCATCAGGCGGTCGAGCGCAGGGGGCGCCAACTTGGCTGGCCGGTGAAAAGAGACGGTTGGGGTGCCCTCATCTGCTGGTGAGCCTCCACCTGGGGAGGTGGTGTGGTAAATATTTAAATTACCTGTACTATTTTTTATGCGGTAAAGTCTAGTAAGAATAACTCAGTCAAAATAAGAGGCAGAATCCGTGGTATTAGAGGTTCTGGAAAGGGCTTTATTCCTTACAAAGGAATTATAGTTCGAACTAGGCAACCATATTCCGTCACCACGAAGGTTCAGGAAGGGATCAGCAATACATTATTGACAAGTAACAATATTTATATGGAAAGCATTGCATTAGGACAGATGCAGGAGGCGTAACAGCTGATAATACAGATAAGAATACACATACGTAATGAAAATAGGCGTAAATACAGGCGTATACTAGAAACGTCATTAAAAATGATGTCACAAGTGGGTGGATCCATAAGAGAATCCTGCAGTGTCAGCAGAAATATTTTGACAGAGATGCGCGCGCAGCCGCATGACGCGTGATTGACGTACAACTAGAGGGTGAAGGGAACTTGACATTTGGCCCTACATGTGGAGACAGAAGTCTGGGGTGTCAGGACAACCTAGTCCTAAATCATATCTAATATCTTGTGTTTAAGGAACTATATTATCTGGAAGGAAGGGTCTTCTCGGACAGATCCTATTCTATACTGACTGTTAGTGCGTGTACAAGCGTCTATGTGTCTACATGCGATGCGAGGGGGCAGGAATCTTTCATAGTAACAGGGGCTATGAATTACTTGCAAAAAGACAACGAGGCCGAGCCTTTTGCTCGGTAGCTGGAGGGATGTTTACCTAAACTACTAGACAGGAATGCATTGGACGAGGAGCGGAGCAGATAACTTGAAGGCTGAATACAGTTTTTGGCAGGCAACAGGCCGCGTCAGGCACCGTTAGCCGCGCAGGGAGTAAGACAAAGTTCATGGACACGGATGCAGGTCCAAGCTGGAGCATTTCAGAGGCAGAAACAGAGAAAGGCTTGATGGCAGAATTCAGGGCGTACTCGCCTTAACTACAAAACTAGAAAAGTGAACCACATAAAGTCGGTGGCCTTTCATACTTAGGAATGGAATATTCGACCCATTCATGGCGGATCTGAAAGAGGGCATGTCGACGTTGGACGCACATGTATTTGCGTCTTCATAGCTGGAACTGGAGGGAACATACATGTACTTATAGCATGTACATGGAGCCGTTGGGGTCTAAGATAGGGGACACAATTGACCATAAAAATTCATATTTCCACATTCCCTCCTTGTCCCCTACGGACCCTCATGAAATATCCATCTTCATCAATCCATCAATCTGTTCATATAGCATCATTTGTTCTTCTTTCTTCTTCCGGGATCTTGAATGAAAATTTGAAGGCGGGATACACGATGTGGCACACAGACCACAAACCGCTGGCCCACATTGTAGACACAAGCAGCAACTGAATAGTATGAGAAAGCCAATACCTAGGAAGGATAGGATCCTCCATCCCCAGGCTGACAACACGCTCCAGAACCAACCGGACCAAGTCCAGGTGCCTGGATTCTGGTGTATCTGGCTTACGATCTTATGAAGTCGAGTTATGGCTTTATATACTGACGGCGCGTTTTCTGGTATGAAAACACAGCAACTTGATCCGATGACCCTACAAGCTCCGCCCCTATCGGCCAGAATGACGTCAAGGACAAGACGATTTTGGAGAACAACGATCCGCATCGCAGACTGCTCCTCCGTTAAGTTGCCCAAAGCGGAAGTAGTTTCATTCACTACTGCTTCAAGGGTTCTAGTTAATCTACGTATCAGCTTGCTATTGGTGACTGTACCTATGTAGGGAAAGAAACCTTTATTGAAATCTGTGTATTTCTCCCATGCTGTTTCAGTGTAGTCGACAATCGGGAGGTCTCTCTACTGTCTATTGTGTACTAAATGGGTGTTCCCATGATAATCAGGCGGGGCTAGGAAAACAGGTGGCAGAAGGAATGCAATGTAACAGGTACCATCCCAATCTAGGGGTAGGCGTATGTATGCGGTGTGACCACAGATGAAGTAGGAGTGACGGGAAGCTCTAAATGTAGATTTGCCTTTATCACTGAATTCTATTACAGTGGTACATTTACTATGGCCCATGTGTATTGAACCATTCTTTCTTACACATAATTCGCCTCTAACTGGAAATACTGACATAGCGGGCAAGATCGGTGTAGCTTCGGATTCAATATTCAGGATCATAAGATTAAGTGTAAAGTTACCTAATCCATATACTTCATTTTCTAGATCAGTTCCTGTTCTTTTGGGAAGTCCCTCCTTGTTAGGGTAGCAGACTTTAAGTAAAACTAGGTTCAGGTTTCCCCATACCCAATTGTCTTGGTAAACTACTGTATTTGAATCTAGGGAATTAATCAAACTAAACCATGCTCCACAGGAGCCATTGTGTGTGAATGGATACGGAAAGAGGGGCAGAACTCCCTTGTATTTCTGATAGGGAGGGAGTCGGCCACATATCCAACAATTTGTAGCATTGCTGGTCTGATGAGAATGATGTAACATACTAATGAATGTGTTGTTGCGCAGCGCAAATCTATAGGACAACTCATGTGGGGGTAATTCACTAAAAGAATGTTCGGCAGTAGCATTGAAAACATGCTTGGAGATAGGGTAATACATGTGTAATAATATACCGGAGATAATAATCAGAAGACTTAGAAAAAACATAATTAACAATGTCACTATACAGTGACTACGAAGTGATTTACAGTACGCATGTGTCCTGAGCTGTTTCTGTCCATTTTCTCTCTATTTCGGTCTAGAGGATACATGTCAGAGACAAATTCAACCGATTCACCTTGGAGAGGACTTAAACAATCAAATTGTCTGACTTGCTAGACCTTAGTTTCAGTTTATAGGTTTCACTCTTGGTTTGTTCAACCAGGGGTAATTTTGAATCAGTCTGTGAGGGAATGCAGGGCTGAGGGTTCACGTCGGACGGTAGTCCATAAAATTTTTTGATGTGGCTCGAGTGCAACCACCCTTTACGTCCCTCAATCTTCACGGCTGTCCTTGTGGTCAACAAGACGAGCTTCGGCGACTGCCACCGAGGCTCCAGCTGGTTCCTCCTGTCAAAATTCCTCACAAACACGAGGTCCCCCGGAACCACGTCGTGGGGCTTCACCTCAGTGTTGTCGGGAAAAGCTGCAGCTACCTGTGAACGACAAGATTGTAGTGCAGACATCAAGGAAGCCAGGTAATCTGTCAGCATATTACAATCAACATCAGTTATTTTACGAGGTATGGGCGTCCCCCACATATTTGGCGGTCTACCAAAGATCACCTCATACGGAGATAGCCCTGTTCGAGAGTGTGCTACCATTCTCATGTAAAAGAGCGCAACTGGTAAAGCTACTATCCAGTCGACACCTTTTTCTCTACATACTTTGGACAGTCTAATTTTCAGAGTTTGATTATGTCGTTCCACGAGACCTGCTGCCTCGGGATGTCGGACACAGTGGAATTTCCATTGGTAGCCTAACAGAAGTGAAACATGTTTCATTAGCTCGGATGAGAACGGCTGGCCATTATCTGAGTACACGATACGGGGCAAACCATACCGTGGGAAGAATTCTCGAACTAACTGCTTGGCAGTGGTCGGGGCAGTGTAATCTGAGACGGGATACGCCTCTGTCCACCGGGAAAGAGCGCATACAACTACGAGGACATATTTGAATCCTCGACAACGTTCCATCTGGATATAATCCATCTGGAGGACTTCAAAAGGGTGATCGGGGGGTTGAAATCCACCCTGGTCTACAGGTACGCCTTTTCCTGGATTGAACTGACAACAAATCATACAGGTACGTACTTTCTGTTTAGCTGCTGCTCGTAAGTGTTTATTAAACCAAATGTGTTGAATACTGTCTAGCATAGCTTTCTCTCCTAGGTGCGCTGGACTATGTATTGTGTTAATGATGACCTGAACCATTGAGTCGGGGAGAAACCATATAGATTTTCCCTTCGTCATCCATCCTTGATCCGTTTGGATCCCTCCTAATTCAGTCCATCTCTTTATTTCTTCTGGTGTAGCATGTGTCTGTATGTCAATTACATCAAGGGCGGGATCCTTAACTGTCATGCAGTGTGTTGGTGTCGGAACTATTGTCTTTGTCGTGTCAATTAGACGAGTCTGATTCTGAGCAGTCTGTTTAGCTGTTCTGTCAGCTAGGTCGTTACCCTGAGAAATAATGTCCGTCACTTTCGTATGGGCTTTGCACTTCATGATAGATATTGAAGTAGGCAGATGTATTGCATCTAACAGAGCTTGAATAAGGGGACCGTGCTGGATGTGGGCACCGTGAGAAGTTAAATAACCTCTCTCTCGCCACAGCACGCCGAAGTCATGGACTACTCCGAATGCATAACGTGAATCTGTGTATATGTTGACTTTCTTATTTTTGGCTTGAATACAGGCTTGTGTCAGAGCGATGAGCTCTGCTGCTTGAGCTGACAAGGTATCGATACAATTTGTTTCAATAATTTCAGTGTCTGTTGTGACTGCATAAGCGGCCACTAATTCTCCTGTATTTGTTCTCATGCATGAACCATCTACATATAATGTCAGGTCTGGATCTGATAATGGGATATCTGTCAAGTCTTGTCTGGGTTTCGTCGTAATAGTAATAACTTCAATACAATCATGTGCCAATGGGTCTGTTCCATTTAATGGCAAAAGTGTGGCAGGATTTAAAGTACTACAACGTCTGATTTCTATGTGCGGCTGGAATAATGTTAATTCGTAACCCGTCAGTCTTGCTATAGTCAAGTGTTGTGTTTGGGTCCGGTTCAGGAGAACCTCTACTGCGTGTGGTACTTGTACTGTCAATTGATGTCCTAACACTATGGCGTCGCTTTGTCTGATTGCTAAAGCTGTTGCTGCGACTGATTTCAGGCACGCAGGAAGAGCCTGAGCTACGGGATCTAATATACTAGAAAAATAAGCACATGGCTTGTGTGATCCTGCTTGTTCCTGCGTGAGTACTGACAAAGCAGTACCTTCAAGTTCTGTAACAAAAAGTGTAAAACGTTTGCTGTAACATGGCGTTGCTAAAACAGGTGCTTGGCATAAAGCTTTCCTTAAGCTTTCAAAAGCTTGTGTATGTTCCTGAGTCCAAGGGAGGACAGTCGGTGTCGCTGCCTCCTGTGTTGTCAACTGAATGAGTGGTTTAGCTAAAAATGCATATTGGGGGATCCACTGCCTACAGTACGAAGTGAGGCCTATGAAGGCCCGTACCTCCTTTTGTGTCTTGGGTGGTGGCATGTTTACAATTAACTGGATGCGATCAGGTGTGAGCTGTCTCCCCCATTTGGACAGCAAGTGCCCTAGGTACACAACTTGCTGGACACAGAATTGTAGTTTCGAAGGGGACACTTTGTGCCCCTTGTCGGCTAAGAAATGTAAAACCGTCAGTGATGCTTTTTCACATTCAGGTTCGTTTCGTGCTGTGATCAGCAGATCATCGACGTATTGAAGCAGGGCAGTGTTAGCTGGCATGTGAATACTGTCAAGTTCTCTTTTCAGTGCTTGGCTATAGATGCTGGGGCTTTCTGTGAATCCTTGAGGTGCGCGTGTGAATTTAAAACTTCGTCCATTTAAACTGAATCCGAACAAATATTGGCTTTCCGGATCGATTGGGACGCTAAAGAAAGCGTTCTTGAGATCAATTACAGTAAAGAACGTTGCTTCTGAATCTATGGCCGTTAATAATGAAGAGATATCTGGGACCACGGGGTATTGTGGTACAATGCATTTATTTAATTCTCGCAGATCAATAACTAGTCGATATACTGGTGGTGCTTTTGGATCGGTTCGTTTAAGAATCGGAATTATCGGGGAATTACATATATTGGAGTCGGTTTCTACAACCACTCCTTGTGCGATGAGCTCGTCAATGATTTGCAGTAAAGCCACAACAGCATCTGGCGGTAATTTGTATTGTCGCATTCGTGGTAGTACCACTCCTGTTTTGAGTGTGACTCGATATGGTGTAATGTGCATACAACCTACATCAGTGGGGCCTTGTGCCCATAAATGTGCAGGTAGATTCTGTAACCGGTGATCCATGTCTCTAGACACGTAGTGACCTTTAAAGTCACGCAAAAATAGTCGTACTCCTTCCGGAGAACAACATATTACAGCTCCTAGAGCCTTCAATGTTTTTATACCTAACAAGTTTTCTGGACATGATTTCGTAAGTAATAGATCTGTAGTCCGTGTTAATGGACCGACTGTAAATGCAAGTGGTTGCGATACTTCGTTAACAGTAGGCTTTCCTGAAAAACCAAGGGAAATATTTTGTGAGCCTGAGAGGGGTACCCCTGGGACTTCGCTGTGACGGATAGTGGTTCTGCTTGCCCCTGTATCGAGTAGAAACTTTCTATCTTTCCCTAATAACTGACTTTGTACAGAAGGACCTTCTTGATCTACTGGAACCTCAATAAGGGGTAAGCCAACTTCCCTCTCTAGGCTATTTCATGTGTAGCGCTGATACTCTGGGTAGTCATTTTGTGCATACTGGTACATCTGTTGTGTCGTGTTTTGTGTTGCAGCAATAGGCTGTGGCTGTTGTTGTAATTGTTGTTGTGGTTGTGGTGCGGTCTGTTGTACAGCTGGCATGGGCTGTATATTCTGAGGTACTGGTGGTTGGATCTGATCCTGTCTAGGCGGACGTGGTCTCTCTTTCGTTATACCCGTAGAGATATTATGTTTCAAAACTGCGCAATCGTGTATATAATGACCTGGCTGTTTACAATAGTTGCATGTCCCTCTAACAGGACCTACTGAATCATTGGACTGTGTCATACTCTTTTTATGACCGTCAACTGGAACTGACTGAGCAACAAGCATTTTCATTTTCGTGTCTTTCATACGTCTTTGTTCATGTTCTTGTTCTTCCCTAATTCTATTGTGATGATATTGTAACATTTGTAACATCTGTGACGGTGTGTTTCCTTGCCAGGTACTCTCGAATTTCAGTACTCTACTCTTGACTTGGGGCAGGGAATTCTCAACTAATTTTGTCACAAACAGATGTGGATACGATTCACTGCTTGCTTTTATGCCACTATTAATACCGAAACATTTTTCAAATCGGGAATAGAAATCACTAGTGTCTTCATCTTGTTTTTGTTTACATGCTGAGATTGCACCCAAGTCTTCCTTTTTCGTAGTTAATAAACGTGGTAGTACCAGCACTAGTAATCCTGGTAATGCTGTAGTCCTTTCCCCAAGCCCTGAACCTGCAGCTCGGGCCTTTTCTTCATTTTCTAATACTGTCCAATCTATCTTTTGGTCTCCCACCTCCCATTCCTTTTCTTTTAGTTTCTCGTAAATACCGGCGGGTAATAGGACTTTTAATATTTTCATAAGGTCCGGGTAAGTATACTCTCCCAGGAGTAACATGTCTTTTATCTCACGGTGGAAACCTGCTGGGTCTTTGTCATGGCTAGGTACTACTTTCTTCATCTCTAATAATTCAATTTTAGTTATGGGCGCGTACACAAACACGCGTTTAAGAATATTGTCCTCACCTCTGACTGGGTGCACTTCGCGTAAGGGATTCTGTCTGTCTATGTGATACGTTTTTCTTTCCAACTTGGGGGGAACTGAAACATGTTCTGGGCATACGAAGACAATGTACTGGTGTCGATATTCTAGAATTTCCTTAATTAAATCAGTACCTGAACCTTTCCATTTATTCGTGAGTAATTCTATCAGTATATCAGGTAGGGGACCGGGATCGGAGTGTTGGCTTCTATATAATATAACGAGATGTTGTATCATGTATATACCAGCTAAACGCTGTTCGTCTGGGGTAAGATTAAAAAACGTGTGTGCCAACGCATCATCACTGTATTTTTCAGAACTGTCAGCCCATTGTACTGCTGACCTGGCTAATTCTTGTTCATCCATAGAATCGAGCATATGATACCCCCTTCGGTCTCGAAGTAATTTATCAGCAGCCTGGAATAAGTGTTCAGGGGACTTCATATTCAACATAGGGGCTTGAAAATGTCTGTTACATTCTGGACGTATCGGGCGTATCGGGTCATTAAAGTATCTGGTATTGTTACAAGGTCTTCCCCTACCTACATAGGCTATCGTTTCTAATTGTCCTGTGGGCATTTCTGATTCTTCCTCCTCCTCTCCCTCTGACTCAGTTTTGTCTGCCTCTAATCTGGCTTTATGTATTCGTTCTACTTCTTTGCGGATCTTTCGGCACATAACTACTATGCATGTCTGTTTATCATGCTTTCCCTCGGATATATTCTGACCCCATCGGGTAAGTACTTGCATTTCATCCTGGTCTACCTCGGACCTATCTCTGTCTCTGATCAAGCAGTTTATGAAGAAACGTAACAGTTGTCTCTGTATATCCGCTTTCTGGTATTCTATGGCTTCGTCAATACTTTCAGGGCCTTGCCCTGTTTGGACAAAGCGATATATATTGTCTAAATGTTTAATCATTCCTGGTAGCGTCGTTAAATATAGTGAGGCTCGTCGTATACGTAGTGATGATAGCAGCATTCTATCATTTTTACCGGGCACTGGATCATATCTACAATCTACAAGATGTTCCTTAAACATGTCGGATGTTGCTATTTGAGGTGTACGTTGGTTTGCTAAATCTCTAAGAGACGATTTGCTTCTTGATGGTGGTGTGGCAAAAATTGCTGTCGCACCTTCTGAGGTGCTAGGCATGAAAGGATTTGTGGGGTGTAAGGTAGAGACTGTGGATGCAGGAAAAGCGGTGGAAACAGATGGTCCTGTTGGATTGTGCGGAGGAGTTTGTTGTTGCGGAGGTGGGGGTGGATGATCTCGGCGTTGAGCACCATCGACAGGTGGCGTGTGTGGTGGACCATTAACATATTCTGGAGCTTCATCGTCTAAATAAGAGGAAAGGAAAATATCTTTTGCGGTCTTGGGATGTGCTTTAGTCGGGAGTAATGGGAGTGGCAAATCTTTCGGTATTTCCGGGGTGGCCTTAGGTAAACCTTCGGCCAAAAGAGGATACATACCATTCATAAGAGTGTTTCGTTGTCGGGGGGCGTGGCTTGGCGCGCGACTAAGATGGTCGCAGCCCTGTAGAGCTCCGTCGTGCTGGTGCCCTTATCCTGGGTTTATCCTGCAGGGGAACCCCTCCTGGGTGCTGTGAGCTGTGGCGGGGGCGGCTCGCTCACCCCCCAACACATCGGCGTGACAGTCGGCACGCGTGGACATTGTATGTGCGGCGGGGGGCGCCTGCAAGTTGCGGCCGGCAGTCCCGGAGTGAGGCTGGAGCTCGGCGCCCGGCAGCGAGCCCGACTGGACACCGCGGCTTGGTGGAGGCCCACTGGGCCGCGGCAGTTACGGCGCCGGAGCTCGTGATCCGGAGGTACCGCGAAGGACCCGTGGAGGTGCCAGTGCGGTGCGCATGCTGTGAGGAGCCGGCATCGAGGACCCCCGTAGAGGAGCAGGTGTCCGGTGCTGAAGGAGTGCACGGCGGGAAACCCTGGAAGACGGACGACCTGGCTGGCTGCGGTGAGAGCGGGGCGGGCTTGACGACCCAGTGGGAGCCATCCTGTGGCTCGGAGCCCGCCGAGGCGCGATCGCATTGCCGGGAAGGGGGAGGCGCTCCCCGCTGCGACCCCCGTCTGCCCGTGGTGAACTATGGCGCAAGGTAGCGGGAGGACCGGGGAGTGAGACGCTGCCTGGGGCCCACAGATAGCAGGTCTTCCGCTGCTGCCCCGTTGCCCCGCTGTGTGTCCTGGGAGTGCGACACCTTGCCCTGAGGAGCCACGCGGAGGAGCGGGTGTCTGGCGCCGACGGTGTGGACGGTGGACAGCTCTGGGAGGCGGACGATCTTGCCGGCTGCGGAGAGAGCGGAGTAGGCCTGAAACCCCGGCGGGAGCCACCCTGCGGTTCGGAGCCCACCGAGGCGTGATCACGTTGCTGTGGAGGGGGAGGTGGCCCCCGTTGGGGCACCCGTCTGCCAGCGGAGGACTATCGTGGAGGTAACGAGAGGATCGGGGAGTGTGACGCCGCCCGGGGCCCGCGGATAGCGGCTCTTCCTCTGCTGCCCACGCGGTGTGCCCAGGGAGTGCGGCGCCTTGCGCAGGGTCATTGCTGGGAGCTACCTGGCAGTACACAGGCGCTTGACTACCGACGTGGAGGCCCGCGCATGAGGGTTTGTGTGGGAGCGTAGCGAGTGGATCCACGGTGCTGCGGAGGGACAGACGGCTTGTACTAGACGGGACGTGGTCGCCGGTCGCGTGGACTGCGGGCGGATGCCCACTGCACAGCAGCTGGTCATGGGTCGGCTGCGCAATGCCCAGAGGGATGGCCAGCCACCGGCGGCCGGCCCGGGCCGGGCTGCGGCGCCCGGAGACTCTGGCCCGGCTCCACAAACTGAGCTACTGGCGGCTAAACTGGACTCTGTGCTGGCCGCAGTGGAGCGGATAGGATCCTCGCTCGAGCAAACGAGATCCTCCTTGGAGGCCCGCATTGACAAAGTCACCGTTGACTTCACGTTGCTCCACGCGGATCATCGCAAGCTGGCGGACAAGGTGACGCTGCAGGGGCAGACTCTACAAGACGTACGGCCGGTCGTAGCCACTCACACGGCCGCCCTCCAGGACCTGCTTGACCGCGTCCATGCTCTGGAGGATCGCGTGGACGATGCCGAAGGACGTTCACGGCGCAGCAATGTGCGCGTGGTGGGCCTGCCGGAGGGGGAGGAGGGGCGGCAGCCGGAGCACTACGTGGAGGAATGGCTGCGCGGCCTGATCGGCCCCGAGAAGCTTTCGCCGCACTTTGTGGTGGAGCGGGCCCACAGGGTGCCGGCGCGGCGGCCCGGCCCCGGGTCTCGCCCTCGACCCTTCCTGTTTAAGCTCCTGAACTACCGGGATAGAGATGTGGTGCTCCGGGAGACCCGGCGCCTTGGCAACATCGCTGTCGGCAATGGACAGGTACAATTCTTCCCAGACTATACTGCCCTGGTGCAGAGGCGTCGCAGCAACTATCTGGCGGTCAAGCGTCGCCTGCGCGAGTTGGAGATATCATACTCCCTTTTGTTTCCTTCCCGTCTGCGGGTGGTCACCGCCGATGGCACTCGCTTCTTCGATGCACCATCTGAGGTTTGGGACTGGCTGGAGGAAACTGGGCGCAGCGATGGCCGGCGGCCGCCGGACGTGGAAGCAGCTCCGCGGCGTCGCAGGAGATCTCGGCAGCGCAGGGGGAGAGGACACTGGCGAGCGGAGGAACGCACCCTGGGAGTGGCCCCTAGCCCGGAGAGGAGCAGAATGGAACGGCAAGAGGCGCTGGAAGCGGTGGCCACTCTTGGGTCCCCGGACAGCAGGAGTGGGGAAGCTACCCGAGAGCAGGGTGGACTGGTGGCCAGCGGCTCCTCTTCTCCGTCCACTGTAATATCGGATGACCAGCTGCTGCCGCTGGTCACCCCACAGACATCGGACCATGTCATGTAGGGCATGGGTGGTGGGGAGGTTGGGGTCATCGCCAAAGGTACTCCCCAGCATTGGGCCTGACTCGTGTGGGCTGTTGCCACTTGACCCGGGCCTGTGGGGTGGAGGGGGTGCTGGGGGGTGGACGGAGGGGAGGCCTGTTGTCGGGGTATCTGGAGGGGTTAGCGGGGAGGCTGAGATGAGGAAGAGGCGACCGGGCTTGTGTTTCTCTCTAGTGGGGTGCGCACCTGTTGTGCTGGACGTTCCCGAGTGCGGACACACGCTGTGGGGGCCGCGCGCTCCTCCGGCTCGCATTGCGCCCTGCGCAGGGGAGGCCCTTGCACCGCATATACACAGGCACCTTTACAGGGGACCACACATACGCAGCGACCACCACTCGCCCGCCCCATCAGCCACAATTAGGCTCAGTTTAATATTGTGAGCGTTGCCTCATGGTTTGGACGAACGCCCGCAGAGGGGTTTGCCCTGATGGTTACTTTGGCCTGTTTGGTCTGGTTTTGTGTTTGATTGTACGTTTACATGATGTTGTTCTAACTGGTTATCAATGCAGCTCCCTATATAATCTAGTGACAGTCCTCTGCCTCCCGCTCTGGGGCGGAGTCCCTGGCCCCGGTCGCAGATCTCCACTTTGGATCTACCCATGGCTGTTACCAATGTAATTACGTGGAATGTCCGAGGCATGCACACGCCGGCGCGTAGGTACTCGGTCTATGCATACATGCAGCGACACGCAGTGGCCATAGCTCTCCTGCAGGAAACACATATGACACCGAGGGAACTGGAAAGACTGCGCATGCGCTGGAGGGGTCAGGTGTACGGCACCACATGTTCGGCGCACGCTAGAGGCACGCTGATATGGGTGAGGGCGGGTACCCCATTTGTTTGTTTGTTTGGAGGTGCTGGTGGACCCGGAGGGGAGGTATACCCTGGTACACGGGAAGATTGATGGGCAACAGGTGCTGCTGGGGTCCCTTTATGCGCCCAATGTAGAACAGCCCTCTTACCTGGCCAGGCTGTCGACGGTGCTGGCGCCGTACGCTGGCCTTCCCTGGCTCTTGGGCGGAGATTTTAATTCCGTCCTAGATGTGCACTTAGACCGGTCCTTCCCACCCCTGCGGAGCACACAGGTGGGGTCGAATGCTAGAGCCCTGACCGCCTGGCTATCGCAGTGGACCCTGATTGACCTGTGGCGGAGCATGCACCCCGGCGACCGCGTCTACTCCTTCTATTCAGCGGTTCACGGCCTCCATGTTCGGTTGGACAGGGTGGTGGGTACCCAATCGGTGCTTCCGTGGGTGGTTCGGGCGGAGTATATGGGTAGGACACACTCGGACCATAACCCCCTCATCCTGGGACTTCGGTGGCGCCCGGATAGACCTCCGGTTCCGACCTGGCGCCTTCAGACGGTAGCTTTGGAGGACTCGGAGTTCCGTGCCTCCCTGGGTACAGCGATCGAACAATACTTTGACCTAAATGAGGGCACTACGGATAGTGAGCTGCTGGAATGGGACGCCCATAAGGTGTATATTAGGGGGCACTGCTTGGGTGCGACGTGGAATATTCGTAGGCAGTTGGCGCGAACTCTTGGCGCCCTGGAATCCCGCCTCCTCGCGTGTGAATTGCCTGGGGAGGGTGGCGGTACAGGCTCAAGTGGCTTATTGGAGCTCAGGGCACGCCATGCTGAACTTCTAGAACGGCTGCGCTGCCTTAATTATGCGGCCCACTCGGCTAGGGTGCACGCTACGTCGGATAGAGCCGGGCGGCTCCTGGCCTGGCTGATTCGGCAGGAGACCGCGCGGGGCCCTATAGGCGCCATTGCTGGCCCCGATGGTACGCTTGTCCATACCCAATGGGAAATCCATCAAGCATTCACGGCGTACTATACCTCTCTGTACCGGTCAACTGGAAGGAGGAGAGAGTGTGACCTAGATGACTTTTTGGGCAGTGTAGTACTGCCCGTGGTGCCGGAGGAGCACCATGATCTTCTGGAGGGCCCCCCCACGGTGGAAGAGATAGGAGATGCTGTCTCCTCGCTGGCGACGGGTAAGGCGCCGGGGCCGGATGGGCTCCCGGCGGAATACTATAAGGCCTACCGCGAGTCCCTGATACCAAAACTCCACAGCCTCTACTTAACAGCTCTGGAGAACGGCACGTTACCGGAGTCGATGAAGGAGGCCTATCTGATTTCCCTGCTTAAGCCGGGCCGCGATGCTACCCAGCTGGGGTCTTACCGCCCGCTCGCCCTGCTCAACACAGACTATAAAATCCTGGCGAAGATACTGGCGGAGAGGCTGGCGCCGGTGGTGCCTGCGCTGATACACGGTGACCAAAACGGCTTCGTGCCTAAACGCAGCACCTCTCTCAATTTGAGGCGGTTCTTTCGAGTCATGGCGGAGAGCACCCGCCTCTGGCCCCGGGCAGGATGTCTGATTTTAGACCTGGAAAAGGCCTTTGATAGCCTGGAATGGGGGTACCTAGTGACTACGCTGTCGCGCTTCGGGATGGGGCTCGGCTTTCTCCAACTGGCGGCTCTCCTGTATAAAGGTCCGACGGTGAGAGTGCGTACGGGCCCATATGTTTCAGAACCCATTAAGGTCGGACGCGGCACCAGACAGGGCTGCCCGCTGTCGCCTCTCCTGTTTGCGCTCGCAATGGAGCCGCTGGCGGCGACGCTTCGTAGGGACCTGGCAGACGGCATTCCGCTGGGGGATGCGGTGCACCAGGTGTCCCTTTACGCGGATGACCTCCTAGTCTTTGTTAGGGATGTGTCTTCTATCCCTGTAGACTTGGAACGAGTCTTGTCCACTTTTGAACAGCTCTCGGGACTCCGGGTGAATGCCGCCAAATCCTGCCTCTATGCATTTCGAGACGACACTCAGGACCCCGCTTACCAGCTTGGTGGGGTGCGAGTGCGGTGGCAGTCGGACACCTTTCGTTACTTGGGAGTCCAGATCTATCGCCGGCCAGAGGACCTGGTGGAGGGCAACCTGGGGCGTGCCGTGACGGCGCTTCGGACTCAGATGGCCTTCTGGAGTACGCTAGCCCTATCTGTCACTGGCCGTATAGCGCTGGTCAAGATGGTAGTGCTGCCTCGGTTGTTGTACTACTTCGCCAATCTGCCGCTGTACCTGCCGGCATCTTTCTTCGCAGGCCTCATGCGTTCCCTCCGGGATTTCGTCTGGGGAGCGGCACGCCATAGGGTTGCGTTGCCCAAGCTATGCCTTCCCGTTGGCCAGGGCGGGCTCGCAATGCCCTGTCTTGAACACTACTATTTGGCGGCGCAGTTGCAATGGATAGCCCGGTGGCTGGCGGACAGATGCCGGGAGGATACTGCAACAGCGGAGAGTCCTCCGATGGCGGTGGCGGAGCTTCTGCGGATCTTTCACCAGACGACGGGGGCTTCCCGGCCAGCACCGGCGCTGCTGGCGGTGGCGTGCAAATGCTACCGCA
The DNA here is from genome assembly GCF_964204655.1 of Triturus cristatus. Classification (NCBI taxonomy): domain Eukaryota; kingdom Metazoa; phylum Chordata; class Amphibia; order Caudata; family Salamandridae; genus Triturus; species Triturus cristatus. Next base: position 726,636,534 of record NC_140579.1, on the reverse strand, counting down.
GAAGCCTCCGGCTCACCAGTACCAGGACCCCTTATGCCCCGGCTATGCCCCTGGAGGGTTCCCCTTGCGGCCGGGACACACTTGGGGCCGTGGAGCTGAGGGACTGGCATGCGGTGGATATCCACACATTGGAGGATCTCTACCGTGAGGGGGAATTGTTGTCATTCGCGACCCTTGCGGAGGAGACGGGACTGGCACAGGGCCAGTTCCTCCGCCATCGGGCCCTGGTAGAGACGCTCACGGGGCACTGGGGAGACCTACGGGAAGAGCCGGAACAACACTTGGTGATGCAGTATCTCCACGTCTTGGGCCGCGGGGGACACCTGATCAGGTGGTTTGCTGCGGCACTGCGCGCGCATGCTGTGCCGGGTCTGGGTGCACTACGCGAGAAATGGGAGGGAGACCTCGCCCGCCCCATGACAGACAAGGAATGGGACAGGGTGTTGCAGGGGCCGAGGAGGGTACCTCGAAATATGAGATTTCGTCAAATACAATTCTTCGTCTTGCATAGGGCCTACCTAACGCCTGCCGCCATTAATAGGTATTTCCACCGTGTGGATGCCAGCTGCCCCCGTTGTGCGGAAGCTGATGCTGATCTACTTCACATGCTGTGGGGCTGCCCGGAACTGAGTACATACTGGCAGGCGATACACGGGATACTCCGTCGGTGTACGGGACGGGAGATCCCTCCTGAGTGGCCTACTTACCTGTTGCACCTCTTTCATAGGTCACCCCCGGTCAAGGTAGCATCTCGTTTTATAGACCTGGGGGTCATAGTGGCAAAGCGACTCATCACTAAACGCTGGAAAGCAGACGCTGCGCCACATGTACGGGCGTGGCGCGGCTCTTTTCTAGTCTGGGCCAAGGCGGAGGAGGTGGCACTTCGGAGAGAGGAGACGCTGGGTCTCCGGATGACACCGATCGCATCCCAATGGGGAGAGATGCTGCAGGTCCTGCTACAATCTGATGGGGTGACTCTGGCTGGGGTCGAGGGTGAGCTGCAGGACCCGGGTTAGCTGCGGGGAGGTGGTCCGATCTGACGGGGTGCCGCAGCGCTGGGGCTGATTTGCTTGGATTCTGGCATTCCTGCGCGTCGCAGCCCGGATGTTCCTACACATGACGTTCCTGGGGTGGGAGCCGGGGGGGGGACTCGACGGGAGGGGGGGTTTGAGGGAGAAGGACACCTGGAATTGAGACAGGAGAGCTGCTGTTAGATGTTGTTTTCGTTGTTCTGTGGCAAGCAGGCCAGTTCCCCAGTTGCAGTATGGGTGCGCAAGGCTGTTTGATTATTGATCTGGGGGTACACTGGGCAGCACGCGTCTATAGTGAATAAGGCGGTGACTTGCTACTCTCAACTGCCACAGTGACTGCAACAACACGCGTGATGGTAGTGGTCATTCCAGACTCACGGGTCACAACTTTAGCCCATACTGATTGCTCCTCAATTGGCGTAAAGTGTTATGCTTATATGTGGCATACTACGAGTCCTTACTGTGTATCAACTGTAATTATGCTTTTTGCCATTCTGCGCTGCATTGTATAATCTTCTTGCTGCAAACTTTAAAATTCAATAAACAGATTTCTAAATAAATAAATAAGAGTGTTTCGTTGTCTGTCTACTTGTTCTGTTTTTACTCGGATACCTTCCTCAACTAATACGTTTTCTCGGGCTCTATTTGAGTTCTCCCTACTTTTCTCTTCCAGTCTGAACGCTTTCTCTGTGCGCCTATGCGATTCTTTACGCCATAACTCAATAGCATCTTTCTGTGACTGTCTGGCTTTCTTTTTCCATAATTCTTCTTCTACTCTCATGATGCAATCTGCATCCCATGTCCCAGCTGCGGGTCACCTCTGACTTTCTGCTAGATCCTTGGTGTAGTCCACCCATAAGTCAAGATATAATACGGCAGCTAGGCCATGTTTATGATACATGAAATACCCTGGAGTGTCCCTAGGTGGAATGGGAACAGCTTCTTCGAGTACTCCTTTTCTAGTATTGATCTGTCTTAATTTTGAAAAGAACGGCATCTTCAAACCTTGTTACTTGGTTCTTACTCGAACTGGACTTGAACACAATTAATACGATAAACACAATATAGAACACTCATTCATACCACAATTTTTGGACACAGTAAAACATTTAACATTTAACATTTAACCTTTAACGAACAATGATAATTAGAAGAAAACTAGTTACTGACATAATACTAATACTAGATAATACTGAATTATATACATGAACATTCTGGATATACTGCTAAACAGTACAGATACACTGCTAAAACAGTGCATACCGGATCTGTGTACCCAAACCCGTCAGGACCGGCACAAATTAATGTGCACGTCTAACTGCCTCCCCAGCAACGGTACTCACCGGGTAGCACGGAACGGAAGGCCTCGGAACTGAACTGAACTGGACCGGACTGGACTCGACTCGACTCGGAACTTCGGAACCTGGTGGGCCTCTGTATACCTCGGATCTTGCTCTCTCAGCTAGGCTCTGGTCGGGATACTTCGCACTTCTCACCGCCTCGTCTGGGTGTTGATCGCAGCCTCAGTCACCCCCGCTTGGCCGGAGGGAGATACAGGAAATCCTGCGGGTACGCGTTTTTTGTCCGTTCAGCTGTGGCAGGGGACCGGGCCTGCAACGCACCTCCGGCGCGTGAGATGAGAAAGTGTCCCTGTTCGGGCGCCAATTTATGTGGTAAATATTTAAATTACCTGTACTATTTTTTATGCGGTAAAGTCTAGTAAGAATAACTCAGTCAAAATAAGAGGCAGAATCCGTGGTATTAGAGGTTCTGGAAAGGGCTTTATTCCTTACAAAGGAATTATAGTTCGAACTAGGCAACCATATTCCATCACCACGAAGGTTCAGGAAGGGATCAGCAATACATTATTGACAAGTAACAATATTTATATGGAAAGCATTGCATTAGGACAGATGCAGGAGGCGTAACAGCTGATAATACAGATAAGAATACACATACGTAATGAAAATAGGCGTAAATACAGGCGTATACTAGAAACGTCATTAAAAATGATGTCACAAGTGGGTGGATCCATAAGAGAATCCTGCAGTGTCAGCAGAAATATTTTGACAGAGATGCGCGCGCAGCCGCATGACGCGTGATTGACGTACAACTAGAGGGTGAAGGGAACTTGACATTTGGCCCTACATGTGGAGACAGAAGTCTGGGGTGTCAGGACAACCTAGTCCTAAATCATATCTAATATCTTGTGTTTAAGGAACTATATTATCTGGAAGGAAGGGTCTTCTCGGACAGATCCTATTCTATACTGACTGTTAGTGCGTGTACAAGCGTCTATGTGTCTACATGCGATGCGAGGGGGCAGGAATCTTTCATAGTAACAGGGGCTATGAATTACTTGCAAAAAGACAACGAGGCCGAGCCTTTTGCTCGGTAGCTGGAGGGATGTTTACCTAAACTACTAGACAGGAATGCATTGGACGAGGAGCGGAGCAGATAACTTGAAGGCTGAATACAGTTTTTGGCAGGCAACAGGCCGCGTCAGGCACCGTTAGCCGCGCAGGGAGTAAGACAAAGTTCATGGACACGGATGCAGGTCCAAGCTGGAGCATTTCAGAGGCAGAAACAGAGAAAGGCTTGATGGCAGAATTCAGGGCCTACTCGCCTTAACTACAAAACTAGAAAAGTGAACCACATAAAGTCGGTGGCCTTTCATACTTAGGAATGGAATATTCGACCCATTCATGGCGGATCTGAAAGAGGGCATGTCGACGTTGGACGCACATGTATTTGCGTCTTCATAGCTGGAACTGGAGGGAACATACATGTACTTATAGCATGTACATGGAGCCGTTGGGGTCTAAGATAGGGGACACAATTGACCATAAAAATTCATATTTCCACAGTGGGGGAAGCCCGTCCGCGTCGCTTCCCCCCGCCAGGGCACCCTTCGTTATTGAAGGAAGAAGAAGAAAATGGGAAGATCCGCACGGCGTGGCAGGCTCCGCCTTGGCGCTGCCAGAGCTTCGGCGCTTTGTGCAGCCTCCGGCCTATTCGCACAGTCGTCCGCCACTGATGTCAATGGATTTTTGCATGGCTTTTATAGCCCAAAACCGACTAAAAGGACCGCCCAAAACAGGCCAATGTTGCAACTTCGAGGAAGGAGAGGCGAGGACGGTGTCACGTGGACGTGGATGCTTTGGGATGCAGGTTGCAGCAGACCGTCATGTAAATAGTTGTTTAAAACGTGTTTTAACCTGTTTACCCTGTTGGTGTGTTTGTTATACCTATAAGTTATTAAAATGTTATAACTATACTACTTCGTTGGAGTGTTTGTACATATTTGCAATCTGGCGACGAGCACAAGGATGCTACTGCGTAATCGGAAAAATAACATAGCCCAATTGTGCGCGATCTAGCCCTAGTTCGGTGACGTCGATGGTGGGTATCAGCAGGCTTCCGTTTGTGCAGGATTTGGTCATGCTTATTGGGCGGGGTGGGTAGTAGGGCAGACATGTTTAGGTAGCGAGAGCGATGGAGTCGGGCTACCTCGTGGCCGTCTCGACCGTGAGCTTGGCTCCTTCCCTTAGTTCCATATATCCCACAAAGGGCTATTTCCTAGCATTACTTTAGTTTTGTAGGGTCAAAAAGGATTCTGCCAGTGGCCACTGATTCTCGGGGTCCCCCTTTGTATATTTTATGCCATAGCTTGCTCTAAACTACGGCGATTAGTTCGTATTTTAGTGAACATGTCCTTATTAGGGGTGCCTTCCAGAGGAGCTGGATGGTTCACCTCTAATAAGCGGTCCGGGCAGAACCAACTACCAATCAGTGGGGAGAAGATAGGCATGACGGGTTTCAATGGGGACAAAAGTCAGCACTACCTATCTTTTCACTGCTTGCAAAGACTAGACAGAATATCTCTATTCCTCGTTATTTGTAAGCAGAGAATACCTCCAAAGAACCAATATCGAACAACTAGTGTTCGGACAATCAATCAATCAATCAATGGGGAGATAAAGATAGGCACGACGGGTTACAACGGGGACAAAAGTCTGCGTTACCTACCCTTCACTATTTGCAAAGACTAGACAGAATATTTCTATTCTACGTTATTTGCAACAGAGAATATCTCAAAGAGCACTATTCTTCAAAACAATCAATGTTCGGACAATCAATCAGTGGGGAGATAAAGATAGGCACGACGGGTTTCAACGGGGACAAAAGTCTGCGTTACCTACCCTTCACTATCTGCAAAGGGAGAGAGAGAGAGAGTATTTCTACTCCTCCCCGTTTGTAGACGGCGAATATCTCAAAGAGAACAATCAATGAGCAATACTAGTATTTCAAAACTTCAAACAATCAATCAATTATTTCGCAATTTGTCGTGTATCACGACCTTACCCGGACCGCGTGGACAGTTTCTCGTCTTCCGCCTCCAGCGCCCGATCGTCCTCTACTCTCTGTATTTGCCGCGGCACTCCTGATGGTTCCCAGTCAGGACCGTAGATCACTCGAGAGAGGTCTGCTCGGAACCAGTGAAGTTCGGATGATCGGCTGCCAGACGAGGGTCTATTGGGCAGGAGCTCTCCCGATCGTTGCAGTCGTTCACTCTGTCGTCAGGACCTCTCCCACTGGATCCACGTGTCTCTGATGGGCCCCACGCTTGGGACGCCAATTGTTAAATGGTAGCCGCAGTTTCAGTCGATAACCCTTCAAGTATTGCCCGGCGGTAATCGCCTCTCATACCATTCGATAATTTACCAATGAAAGAGGCAGGCGCCGGAGACTGGAAGGCAGGAAACAAAGTTTTTATTCCGTCGGAGCAGAACACATCAGATCAGACAGCAAGGTATCGTCACGAGGTGCTCTAACTGCATCTCTGAGGCCTGGCCTCTTATACACAGGTTTATGACTTTATTGCAGGTTTATTGTACATGGCACATTCTTGAGATTACTTTGATGTATAAAAGAACGTCTTCGGAATCCCCACTTCGAACTTGTTCCCACACATATCTACAGTGGAAGTCCCCACCCCATCCACAGTAGGAGATGGCTATCCCGCAGCTGGACATTCCGCCAATTCCCGGGGATTTGTGCAACCGGCCGGGTCTCAGGGGGTAGGGGCTTTGATCCACTGTAATCCCTTTGATGTGGGGTGTTTCCCTTACAGTAGGGGCAATAAACTGCATCCGCAGGGTTAGGTGATGGCCTGGGATCGGTTCGGACAATGGGGCGCAGAGGAAGGGGGTTATCAAAGAGAGGCATGACCATGTATGGGATGTCGGTCAGGCGTGGGATGTGGTTCCATGGCAGGGTCGCGCAGAATGAGGGGGGGTTTATGGCCCGTGTATGAGAGAGCGGGGCTGGCCGGCGCGCGGGGAATGCTCGCAGCGCCAGGGGAACGCGCTGGCGATCGAGAATGAGCGGGGAGAGAGTGGGGTGCCTAAAATGGCGGCCGTGCGTTCGCTGTGCGTGGCGCTGGGGAGAGGCAAGATGGCGCAGATAATGTTCAGTTACAAGCTAAATTTCCACAAGCCAGAGAACCAGGTCAGCAGAGCTGCTTCAAAGCCAGAGAACCAGGTCAGCAGAACTGCTTTAGCGCCATAGAGCCAGGTCAGCAGAGTTGCTCTAGAGCCAGAGAACTAGGTCAACATAGCTGCTTTAGAGCCAGAGAAACAGGTCAGCAGAGCTCCTCTAGAGCCTAAGAACCAGGTCAGTGGAGCTGCTCTAGAGTCTGAGAACCAGGTCAGCAGAGCTGCTGTAGAGCCAGAGAAACCAGGTCAGCAGAGTTGCTTTGAGGGAGAGAACCAGGTCAGCAGGACTGCTTTAGAGCCAGAGAACCAGGTCAGCAGAACGGCTTTGGAGGGAGAGAACCAGGTCAGCAGAGCTGCTATAGAGCCAGAGAACCAGGTCAGCAGAGATGCTTCAAAGCCAGAGAACCAGGTCAGCAGAGCCATTTTAGAGCCAGAGAACCAGGTCAGCAGAGCTGCTCTAGAGCCTAAGAACCAGGTCTGCAGAGCTGCTATAGAGCCTAAGAACAAGGTCAGCAGAGCTGCTCTAGAGCCAGAGAACCAGGTCAGCAGAGCTGCTTTAAAGCCAGAGAACCAGGTCAGCAGAGCTGCTTCAAAGCCAGAGAACCAGGTGAGAAGAGCCTTTGTAGAGCCAGAGAACCAGGTCAGCAGAGCTGCTCTACAGCATAAGAACCAGGTCAGCAGAGCTGCTCTAGAGCCAGAGAACCAGGTCAGCAGAGCTGCTTCAAAGCCAGAGAACCAGGTCAGCAGAACTGCTTTAGCGCAATAGAGCCAGGTCAGCAGAGTTGCTCTAGAGCCAGAGAACTAGGTCAGCAGAGCTGCTTTAGAGCCAGAGCACTAGGTCAGCAGAGCTGCTTTAGAGCCTGAGAACCAGGTCAACAGAGCTGCTTTAGAGCCTGAGAACCAGGTCAGCAGAGCTGCTTTAGAGCCAGAGAACCAGGTCAGCAGAGCTGCTTTAGAGCCAAAGAATCAGGTCAGCAGAGCTACTTTAGAGCCAGAGAACCAGGTCACCAGAGCTGCTCTAGAGCCAGAGAACCAGGTCAGCAGAGCTGCTCTAGAGCCAGAGAACCAGGTCAGCAGAGCTGCTCAAGAGCCAGAGAACCAGGTCAGCAGACATGCTTCAAAGCCAGAGAACCAGGTCAGCAGAGATGCTCTAGAGCCAGAGAACCAGGTCAGCAGAGCTGCTTCAAAGCCAGAGAACCAGGTCAGCAGAACTGCTTTAGCGCAATAGAGCCAGGTCAGCAGAGTTGCTCTAGAGCCAGAGAACTAGGTCAGCAGAGCTGCTTTAGAGCCAGAGCACTAGGTCAGCAGAGCTGCTTTAGAGCCTGAGAACCAGGTCAACAGAGCTGCTTTAGAGCCTGAGAACCAGGTCAGCAGAGCTGCTTTAGAGCCAGAGAACCAGGTCAGCAGAGCTGCTTTAGAGCCAAAGAATCAGGTCAGCAGAGCTACTTTAGAGCCAGAGAACCAGGTCACCAGAGCTGCTCTAGAGCCAGAGAACCAGGTCAGCAGAGCTGCTCTAGAGCCAGAGAACCAGGTCAGCAGAGCTGCTCAAGAGCCAGAGAACCAGGTCAGCAGACATGCTTCAAAGCCAGAGAACCAGGTCAGCAGAGATGCTCTAGAGCCAGAGAACCAGGTCAGCGGAGCTGCTCTAGAGCCAGAGAACCAGGTCAGCAGAGCTGCTCTAGAGCCAGAGAACCAGGTCAGCAGACATGCTTTAAAGCCAGAGTACCAGGTCAGCAGAGCTGCTTTAGAACCATAGAACCAGGTCAGCAGAGCTGCTTCAAAGCCAGAGTCCCAGGTCAGCCGAGCCGTTTTAGAGCCAGAGATCCAGGTCAGCAGAGCTGCTCTAGAGCCTAATAAACAGGTCTGCAGAGCTGATATTGAGACAGAGAACCAGGTCAGCAGAGCTGCTTTTGAGGGAGAGAACCAGGTCAGCAGAGATGCTCTAGAGCCAGAGAACCAGGTCAGCAGAGCTGCTTCAAAGCGAGAGAACCAGGTCAGCAGAGCCGTTTTAGACCCAGAGAACCAGGTCAGCAGAGCTGCTCTAGAGCCTAAGAACCAGTAGTGCAGAGCTGCTTTTGAGCCTAAGAACAAGGTCAGCAGAGCTGCTCTAGAGCCTGAGAACCAGAACAGCAGACCTGCTCTAGAGTCAGAGAACCAGGTCAGCAGAGCTGCTCTAGAGCCAGAGAACCAGGTCAGCAGAGCTGCTTCAAAGTCAGAGACCTAGGTCAGCAGAACCGTTTTAGAGCAAGTGAACCAGGTCAGCAGAGCTGCTATAGACCCTAAGAACAAGGTCAGCAAAGCTGCTCTAGAGCCAGAGAACAAGGTCAGCAGAGCTGCTTTAGAGCCAGAGAACCAGGTCAGCAGAGCTGCTTCAAAGCAAAAGAACCAGGTCAGCAGAGCCGTTGTAAAGCCAGAGAACCAGGTCAGCAGAGCTGCTCTAGAGCCAGAGAACCAGGTCAGCAGAGCTGCTTCAAAGCCAGAGAACCAGGTCAGCAGAGCTGCTTCAGCGCCATGGAGCCAGGTCAGCAGAGCTGCTCTAGAGCCAGAGAACCAGGTCAGCAGAGCTGCTCTAGAGCCAGAGAACCAGGTCAGCAGACATGCTTCAAAGCCAGAGAACCAGGTCAGCAGAGCTGCTCTAGAGCCAGAAAACCAGGTCAGCAGAGCTACTCTAGAGCCAGAGAACCAGGTCAGCAGAGCTGCTCTAAAGCCAGAGAACCAGGTCAGCAGACATGCTTCAATGCCAGAGAACCAGGTCAGCAGAGCTGCTTTAGAACCATAGAACCAGGTCAGCAGAGCTGCTTCAAAGCCAGAGTTCCAGGTCAGCCGAGCCGTTTTAGAGCCAGTAGAACCAGGTCAGCAGAGCTGCTCTAGAGCCTAATAAACAGGTCTGCAGAGCTACTATAGAGACAGAGAACCAGGTCAGCAGAGCTGCTTTATAGCCAGAGAACCAGGTCAGCAGAACTGCTTTAGAGGGAGAGAACCAGGTCAGCAGAGATGCTCTAGAGCCAGAGAACCAGGTCAGCAGAGATGCTTCAAAGCCAGAGAACCAGGTCAGCAGAGCTGCTTCAAAGCCAGAGAACCAGGTCAGCAGAGCCGTTTTATAGCCAGAGAACCAGATCAGCAGAGCTGCTCTAGAGCCTAAGAACCAGTAATGCAGAGCTGCTTTTGAGCCTAAGAACAAGGTCAGCAGAGCTGCTCTAGAGCCTGAGAACCAGAACAGCAGACCTGCTCTAGAGCCAGAGAACCAGGTCAGCAGAGCTGCTCTAGAGCCAGAGAACCAGGTTAGCAGAGCTGCTTCAAAGTCAGAGACCCAGGTAAGCAGAACCGTTTTAGAGCAAGAGAACCAGGTCAGCAGAGCTGCTCTAGAGCCGAAGAACCAGGTCTGCAGAGCTGCTATGGACCCTAAGAACAAGGTCAGCAGAGCTGCTCTAGAGCCAGAGAACAAAGTCTGCAGAGCTGCTTTAGAGCCAGAGAACCAGGTCAGCAGAGCTGCTTCAAAGCCGAGAACCAGGTCAGCGGAGCTGCTATACAGCCTAAGAACCAGGTCATCAGAGCTGCTCTAGAGCCAGAGAACCAGGTCAGCATAGCTGTTCTAGAGCCAGAGAACCAGTTCAGCAGAGCTGCTCTAGAGCCAGAGAACCAGGTCAGCAGACATGCTTCAAAGCCAGAGAACCAGGTCAGCAGAGCTGCTCTAGAGCCAGAGAACCAGGTTAGCAGAGCTGCTCTAGAGCCAGAGAACCAGGTCAGCAGAGCTGCTCTATAACCAGAGAACTAGGTCAGCAGACATGCTTCAAAGCCAGAGAACCAGGTCAGCAGAGATGTTTTAGAACCATAGAACCAGGTCAGCAGAGCTGCTTCAAAGCCAGAGTTCCAGGGCAGCCGAGCCGTTTTAGAGCCAGAGAACAAGGTCAGCAGAGCTGCTCTAGAGCCTAATAAACGGGTCTACAGAGCTGCTATAGAGACAGAGAACCAGGTCAGCAGAGCTGCTTTAGAGCCAGAGAACCAGGTCAGCAGAACTGCTTTAGAGGGAGAGAACCAGGTCAGCAGAGATGGTCTAGAGCCAGAGAACCAGGTCAGCAGAGATGCTTCAAAGCCAGAGAACCAGGTCAGCAGATCTGCTTCAAAGCCAGAAAACCAGGTCAGCAGAGCCGTTTTAGAGCCAGAGAACCAGGTCAGCAGAGCTGCTCTAGAGCCTAAGAACCAGTAATGCAGAGCTGCTTTTGAGCCTAAGAATAAGGTCAGCAGAGCTGCTCTAGAGCCTGAGAACCAGAACAGCAGACCTGCTCTAGAGCCAGAGAACCAGGTCAGCAGAGCTGCTCTAGAGCCAGGGAACCAGGTCAGCAGAGCTTCTTCAAAGTCAGAGACCCAGGTCAGCAGAACCGTTTTAGAGCAAGAGAACCAGGTCTGCAGAGCTGCTATAGACCCTAAGAACAAGGTCAGCAGAGCTGCTCTAGAGCCAGAGAACAAGGTCAGCAGAGCTGCTTTAGAGCCAGAGAACCAGGTCAGCAGAGCTGCTTCAAAGCCAGAGAACCCGGTCAGCAGAGCCGTTGTAAAGCGAGAGAACCAGGTCAGCAGAGCTGCTCTACAGCCTAAGAACCAGGTCAGCAGAGCTGCTCTAGAGCCAGAGAACCAGGTCAGTAGAGCTGCTTCAAAGTCAGAGACCTAGGTCAGCAGAACCGTTTTAGAGCAAGTGAACCAGGTCAGCAGAGCTGCTATAGACCCTAAGAACAAGGTCAGCAGAGCTGCTCTAGAGCCAGAGAACAAGGTCAGCAGAGCTGCTTTAGAGCCATAGAACCAGGTCAGCAGAGCTGCTTCAAAGCAAAAGAACCAGGTCAGCAGAGCCGTTTTAGAGCAAGAGAACCAGGTCTGCAGAGCTGCTATAGACCCTAAGAACAAGGTCAGCAGAGCTGCTCTAGAGCCAGAGAACAAGGTCAGCAGAGCTGCTTTAGAGCCAGAGAACCAGGTCAGCAGAGCTGCTTCAAAGCCAGAGAACCCGGTCAGCAGAGCCGTTGTAAAGCGAGAGAACCAGGTCAGCAGAGCTGCTCTACAGCCTAAGAACCAGGTCAGCAGAGCTGCTCTAGAGCCAGAGAACCAGGTCAGCAGAGCTGCTCTAGAGCCTAAGAACCAGTAATGCAGAGCTGCTTTTGAGCCTAAGAATAAGGTCAGCAGAGCTGCTCTAGAGCCTGAGAACCAGAACAGCAGACCTGCTCTAGAGCCAGAGAACCAGGTCAGCAGAGCTGCTCTAGAGCCAGGGAACCAGGTCAGCAGAGCTTCTTCAAAGTCAGAGACCCAGGTCAGCAGAACCGTTTTAGAGCAAGAGAACCAGGTCTGCAGAGCTGCTATAGACCCTAAGAACAAGGTCAGCAGAGCTGCTCTAGAGCCAGAGAACAAGGTCAGCAGAGCTGCTTTAGAGCCAGAGAACCAGGTCAGCAGAGCTGCTTCAAAGCCAGAGAACCCGGTCAGCAGAGCCGTTGTAAAGCGAGAGAACCAGGTCAGCAGAGCTGCTCTACAGCCTAAGAACCAGGTCAGCAGAGCTGCTCTAGAGCCAGAGAACCAGGTCAGTAGAGCTGCTTCAAAGTCAGAGACCTAGGTCAGCAGAACCGTTTTAGAGCAAGTGAACCAGGTCAGCAGAGCTGCTATAGACCCTAAGAACAAGGTCAGCAGAGCTGCTCTAGAGCCAGAGAACAAGGTCAGCAGAGCTGCTTTAGAGCCAGAGAACCAGGTCAGCAGAGCTGCTTCAAAGCAAAAGAACCAGGTCAGCAGAGCCGTTGTAAAGCCAGAGAACCAGGTCAGCAGAGCTGCTCTAGAGCCAGAGAACCAGGTCAGCAGAGCTGCTTCAAAGCCAGAGAACCAGGTCAGCAGAGCTGCTTTAGCGCCATGGAGCCAGGTCAGCAGAGCTGCTCTAGAGCCAGAGAACCAGGTCAGCAGGGCTGCTCTAGAGCCAGAGAACCAGGTCAGCAGACATGCTTCAAAGCCAGAGAACCAGGTCAGCAGAGCTGCTCTAGAGCCAGAGAACCAGGTCAGCAGAGCTGCTCTAGAGCCAGAGAACCAGGTCAGCAGAGCTGCTCTAAAGCCAGAGAACCAGGTCAGCAGACATGCTTCAATGCCAGAGAACCAGGTCAGCAGAGCTGCTTTAGAACCATAGAACCACGTCAGCAGAGCTGCTTCAAAGCCAGAGTTCCAGGTCAGCCGAGCCGTTTTAGAGCCATTAGAAGCAGGTCAGCAGAGCTGCTCTAGAGCCTAATAAACAGGTCTGCAGAGCTGCTATAGAGACAGAGAACCAGGTCAGCAGAGCTGCTTTAGAGCCAGAGAACCAGGTCAGCAGAACTGCTTTAGAGGGAGAGAACCAGGTCAGCAGAGATGCTCTAGAGCCAGAGAACCAGGTCAGCAGAGATGCTTCAAAGCCAGAGAACCAGGTCAGCAGAGCTGCTTCAAAGCCAGAGAACCAGGTCAGCAGAGCCGTTTTATAGCCAGAGAACCAGATCAGCAGAGCTGCTCTAGAGCCTAAGAACCAGTAATGCAGAGCTGCTTTTGAGCCTAAGAACAAGGTCAGCAGAGCTGCTCTAGAGCCTGAGAACCAGAACAGCAGACCTGCTCTAGAGCCAGAGAACTAGGTCAGTAGAGATGCTTCAAAGCCAGAGAACCAGGTCAGCAGAGCTGCTCTAGAACAAGAGAACCAGGTCAGCAGAGCTGCTCTAGAGCCGAAGAACCAGGTCTGCAGAGCTGCTATATACCCTAAGAACAAGGTCAGCAGAGCTGCTCTAGAGCCAGAGAACAAAGTCTGCAGAGCTGCTTTAGAGCCAGAGAACCAGGTCAGCAGAGCTGCTTCAAAGCCAGAGAACCAGGTCAGCGGAGCTGCTATACAGCCTAAGAACCAGGTCATCAGAGCTGCTATAGAGCCAGAGAACCAGGTCAGCATAGCTGTTCTAGAGCCAGAGAACCAGTTCAGCAGAGCTGCTCTAGAGCCAGAGAACCAGGTCAGCAGACATGCTTCAAAGCCAGAGAACCAGGTCAGCAGAGCTGCTCTAGAGCCAGAGAACCAGGTTAGCAGAGCTGCTCTAGAGCCAGAGAACCAGGTCAGCAGAGCTGCTCTATAACCAGAGAACTAGGTCAGCAGACATGCTTCAAAGCCAGAGAACCAGGTCAGCAGAGATGTTTTAGAACCATAGAACCAGGTCATCAGAGCTGCTTCAAAGCCAGAGTTCCAGGGCAGCCGAGCCGTTTTAGAGCCAGAGAACAAGGTCAGCAGAGCTGCTCTAGAGCCTAATAAACGGGTCTACAGAGCTGCTATAGAGACAGAGAACCAGGTCAGCAGAGCTGCTTTAGAGCCAGAGAACCAGGTCAGCAGAACTGCTTTAGAGGGAGAGAACCAGGTCAGCAGAGATGGTCTAGAGCCAGAGAACCAGGTCTGCAGAGATGCTTCAAAGCCAGAGAACCAGGTCAGCAGATCTGCTTCAAAGCCAGAAAACCAGGTCAGCAGAGCCGTTTTAGAGCAAGGGAACCAGGTCTGCAGAGCTGCTATAGACCCTAAGAACAAGGTCAGCAGAGCTGCTCTAGAGCCAGAGAACAAGGTCAGCAGAGCTGCTTTAGAGCCAGAGAACCAGGTCAGCAGAGCTGCTTCAAAGCCAGAGAACCCGGTCAGCAGAGCCGTTGTAAAGCGAGAGAACCAGGTCAGCAGAGCTGCTCTACAGCCTAAGAACCAGGTCAGCAGAGCTGCTCTAGAGCCAGAGAACCAGGTCAGCAGAGCTGCTTCAAAGCCAGATACCAGGTCAGCAGAGCTGCTTTAGCGCCATAGAGCCAGGTCAGCAGAGTTGCTTTAGAGCCTGAGAACAAGGTCAGCAGAGCTGCTTTAGCGCCATAGAACCAGGTCAGCAGAGCTGCTCTAGAGCCAGAGAACCAGGTCAGCAGAGCTGCTTCAAATCCAGAGAACCAGGTCAGCAGAACTGCTTTAGCGCAATAGAGCCAGGTCAGCAGAGTTGCTCTAGAGCCAGAGAACTAGGTCAGCAGAGCTGCTTTAGAGCCAGAGAACCAGGTCAGCAGAGCTGCTTTAGAGCCTGAGGACCAGGTCAGCAGAGCTGCTTTAGATCCAGAGAATCAGGTCAGCAGAGCTCCTTTAGAGCCAGAGAACCAGGTCAGCAGAGCTGCTCTAGAGCCAGAGAACCAGGTCAGCATAGCTGCTCTAGAGCCAGAGAACCAGGTCAGCAGAGCTGCTCTAGAGCCAGAGAACCAGGTTAGCAGACATGCTTCAAAGCCAGAGAACCAGGTCAGCAGAGCTGCTCTAGAGCCAGAGAACCAGAGTGTGGTAAATTAAGTCAATATTACCTCATCTCAGAATGTCTATACTTAATAATCATAATTTCAGTCAAAGCAAAGAGAGGAGTCCGTGGTGTTCGAGTAAAAAAGGGTCCAGTAACTCGAGTTAAGGGGAGAGCTCCAGCACCAAGCGGGTACAGGAGTGGTCTGCAGTTTTATTCACACATCAGAATATTTATACAGTTTTCAGTCAATAGGAAAAAGAAGAAAGGAGAAGTGACAAGAAAAAGGGAAGTGACAAGCAGTAATTTCCAACAGATGTGTCAAGGTAGGGGCGTGTCTTGTGTCTCGTGAGAGGGCATGTGATGTTTGGAAATGTGTTCTCTTTCAGTTGAAGGCCCTTACTCATTCGGGGGTTTATCTCTGGCTTAGAGTCAAGAACAGGAACCATTTTGTGTAAAACAGGAACTATCTTGCTGGTTCTGGGAATTAGCAGAACCACAGAAATGTGTGTTCACAGTGTACAGCCTTGTGCTTCCTCTATTAGTTGGTGTGGTTTCAGGGCCTAACCTTGTGCTTCCTCTTACAGTTGGGGGTGGTCACAGGGCAGCTGGTGTGACAGGCTGTGTCACCAACAATGGACAGGATGTGGCTGAATCTCTGGCACAACTGGGGGAAGGCACACAGGCAGGCTTCTTGGAATTGGCTCGACCACAAGGAGCAGGGGGTTGTGCAAAATTCAATGGGGATGTGAAGGATAGTTTTCAGACAAGTTGCTGAGAGCATGTCACACACAAAATGGGTGTTTGTCTGAGGCAAATGGCTACCAGGCAGAAACAGGGAAATGATGGGGCACAATTGTCAATTTTATTTCCACAAGAGAACCAGGTCAGCAGAGCTGCTGTAGAGCCAGAGAAACCAGCTCAGCAGAGTTGCTTTAGAGGGAGAGAACCAGGTCAGCAGAGCTGCTTTAGAGCCAGAGAACCAGGTCAGCAGAACGGCTTTAGAGGGAGAGAACCAGGTCAGCAGAGCTGCTCTAGAGCCAGAGAACCAGGTCAGCAGAGATGCTTCAAAGCCAGAGAACCAGGTCAGCAGAGCCGTTTTAGAGCCAGAGAACCAGGTCAGCAGAGCTGCTCTAGAGCCTAAGAACCAGGTATGCAGAGCTGCTATAGAGCCTAAGAACAAGGTCAGCAGAGCTGCTCTAGAGCCAGAGAACCAGGTCAGCAGAGCTTCTTTAAAGCCAGAGAACCAGGTCAGCAGAGCTGCTCTACAGCCTAAGAACCAGATCAGCAGAGCTGCTCAGAGCCAGAGAACCAGGTCAGCAGAACTGCTTCAAAGCCGGAGAACCAGGTCAGCAGAGCTGCTTTAGCGCCATAGAGCCAGGTCAGCAGAGCTGCTCTAGAGCCAGAGAACTATGTCAGCAGAGCCTTTGTAGAGCCAGAGAACCAGGTCAGCAGAGCTGATTTAGAGCCAGAGAACCAGGTCAGCAGAGCTTCTCTAGAGCCAGAGAACCAGATCAGCAGACCAGCTCTAGAGGCAGAGAACCAGGTCAGCAGAGCTGCTCTAGAGCCAGAGAACCAGGTCAGCAGAGCTGCTTCAAAGTCAGAGATCCAGGTCAGCAGAGCCATTTTAGAGCAAGAGAACCAGGTCAGCAGAGATGCTCTAGAGCCGAAGAACCAGGTCTGCAGAGCTGCTATAGACCCTAAGAACAAGGTCAGCAGAGCTGCTCTAGAGCCAGAGAACAAGGTCAGCAGAGCTGCTTTAGAGCCAGAGAACCAGGTCAGCAGAGCTGCTTCAAAGCCAGAGAACCAGGTCAGCAGAGCCGTTGTAAAGCCAGAGAACCAGGTCAGCAGAGCTGCTCTACGGCCTAAGAACCAGTTCAGCAGAGCTGCTCTAGAGCCAGAGAACCAGGTCATTAGAGCTGCTTCAAAGCCAGAGAACCAGGTCAGCAGAGCTGCTTTGGCGCCATAGAGCCAGGTCAGCAGAGTTGCTTTAGAGCCAGAGAACAAGGTCAGCTGAGCTGCTTCAAAGCCAGAGAACCAAGTCAGCAGAGCTGCGTTAGAACCATAGAATCAGGTCAGCAGAGCTGGAGTAGAGCCCTAGAACCAGATCAGCAGAGCTGCTCTAGCTCCAGAGAACCAGGTCAGTAGACCTGCTGTAGAGCCAGAGAAACCCGGTCAGCAGAGCTGCTTTAGAGGGAGAGAACGATGTCAGCAGAACTACTTTAGAGCCAGAGAACCAGATCAGCAGAGCTGCTTTAAAGCCAGAGAACCAGGCCAGCAGAGCCGCTCTAGAGCCTGAGAGCCAGGTCAGCAGAGCTGCTGTAGATCCAGAGAAACCAGGTCAGCAGAGCTGCTTTAGAGGGAGAGAACCAGGTCAGCAGAGATGCTTTAGAGCCAGAGAACCAGGTCAGCAGAATTGCTTCAGAGGGAGAGAACCAGATCAGCAGAACTGCTCTAGAGCCAGAGAACCAGGTCAGCAGAGATGCTTCAAAGTCGGAGAACCTGGTCAGCTGAGCTACTTTAGAGCCAGAGAACCTGGTCAGCAGAGCTGCTTCAAAGGTAGAGTTCCAGGTCAGCAGAGCCATTTTAGAGCCAGAGAACTAGGTCAGCAGAGCTGCTCTAGAGCCTAAGAGCCAGGTCTGCAGTGCTGCTATAGAGACAGAGAACCAGGTCAGCAGAACTGCTGTAGAGGGAGAGAATCAGGTCAGCAGAGCTGCTCTAGAGCCTAAGAACCAGGAATGCAGGGCTGCTTCAAAGCCAGAGAACCAGGTCAGCGGAGCTGCTATACAGCCTAAGAACCAGGTCATCAGAGCTGCTCTAGAGCCAGAGAACCAGGTCAGCATAGCTGTTCTAGAGCCAGAGAACCAGTTCAGCAGAGCTGCTCTAGAGCCAGAGAACCAGGTCAGCAGACATGCTTCAAAGCCAGAGAACCAGGTCAGCAGAGCTGCTCTAGAGCCAGAGAACCAGGTTAGCAGAGCTGCTCTAGAGCCAGAGAACCAGGTCAGCAGAGCTGCTCTATAACCAGAGAACTAGGTCAGCAGACATGCTTCAAAGCCAGAGAACCAGGTCAGCAGAGATGTTTTAGAACCATAGAACCAGGTCAGCAGAGCTGCTTCAAAGCCAGAGTTCCAGGGCAGCCGAGCCGTTTTAGAGCCAGAGAACAAGGTCAGCAGAGCTGCTCTAGAGCCTAATAAACGGGTCTACAGAGCTGCTATAGAGACAGAGAACCAGGTCAGCAGAGCTGCTTTAGAGCCAGAGAACCAGGTCAGCAGAACTGCTTTAGAGGGAGAGAACCAGGTCAGCAGAGATGGTCTAGAGCCAGAGAACCAGGTCTGCAGAGATGCTTCAAAGCCAGAGAACCAGGTCAGCAGATCTGCTTCAAAGCCAGAAAACCAGGTCAGCAGAGCCGTTTTAGAGCAAGGGAACCAGGTCTGCAGAGCTGCTATAGACCCTAAGAACAAGGTCAGCAGAGCTGCTCTAGAGCCAGAGAACAAGGTCAGCAGAGCTGCTTTAGAGCCAGAGAACCAGGTCAGCAGAGCTGCTTCAAAGCCAGAGAACCCGGTCAGCAGAGCCGTTGTAAAGCGAGAGAACCAGGTCAGCAGAGCTGCTCTACAGCCTAAGAACCAGGTCAGCAGAGCTGCTCTAGAGCCAGAGAACCAGGTCAGCAGAGCTGCTTCAAAGCCAGATACCAGGTCAGCAGAGCTGCTTTAGCGCCATAGAGCCAGGTCAGCAGAGTTGCTTTAGAGCCTGAGAACAAGGTCAGCAGAGCTGCTTTAGCGCCATAGAACCAGGTCAGCAGAGCTGCTCTAGAGCCAGAGAACCAGGTCAGCAGAGCTGCTTCAAATCCAGAGAACCAGGTCAGCAGAACTGCTTTAGCGCAATAGAGCCAGGTCAGCAGAGTTGCTCTAGAGCCAGAGAACTAGGTCAGCAGAGCTGCTTTAGAGCCAGAGAACCAGGTCAGCAGAGCTGCTTTAGAGCCTGAGGACCAGGTCAGCAGAGCTGCTTTAGATCCAGAGAATCAGGTCAGCAGAGCTCCTTTAGAGCCAGAGAACCAGGTCAGCAGAGCTGCTCTAGAGCCAGAGAACCAGGTCAGCATAGCTGCTCTAGAGCCAGAGAACCAGGTCAGCAGAGCTGCTCTAGAGCCAGAGAACCAGGTTAGCAGACATGCTTCAAAGCCAGAGAACCAGGTCAGCAGAGCTGCTCTAGAGCCAGAGAACCAGAGTGTGGTAAATTAAGTCAATATTACCTCATCTCAGAATGTCTATACTTAATAATCATAATTTCAGTCAAAGCAAAGAGAGGAGTCCGTGGTGTTCGAGTAAAAAAGGGTCCAGTAACTCGAGTTAAGGGGAGAGCTCCAGCACCAAGCGGGTACAGGAGTGGTCTGCAGTTTTATTCACACATCAGAATATTTATACAGTTTTCAGTCAATAGGAAAAAGAAGAAAGGAGAAGTGACAAGAAAAAGGGAAGTGACAAGCAGTAATTTCCAACAGATGTGTCAAGGTAGGGGCGTGTCTTGTGTCTCGTGAGAGGGCATGTGATGTTTGGAAATGTGTTCTCTTTCAGTTGAAGGCCCTTACTCATTCGGGGGTTTATCTCTGGCTTAGAGTCAAGAACAGGAACCATTTTGTGTAAAACAGGAACTATCTTGCTGGTTCTGGGAATTAGCAGAACCACAGAAATGTGTGTTCACAGTGTACAGCCTTGTGCTTCCTCTATTAGTTGGTGTGGTTTCAGGGCCTAACCTCGTGCTTCCTCTTACAGTTGGGGGTGGTCACAGGGCAGCTGGTGTGACAGGCTGTGTCACCAACAATGGACAGGATGTGGCTGAATCTCTGGCACAACTGGGGGAAGGCACACAGGCAGGCTTCTTGGAATTGGCTCGACCACAAGGAGCAGGGGGTTGTGCAAAATTCAATGGGGATGTGAAGGATAGTTTTCAGACAAGTTGCTGAGAGCATGTCACACACAAAATGGGTGTTTGTCTGAGGCAAATGGCTACCAGGCAGAAACAGGGAAATGATGGGGCACAATTGTCAATTTTATTTCCACAAGAGAACCAGGTCAGCAGAGCTGCTGTAGAGCCAGAGAAACCAGCTCAGCAGAGTTGCTTTAGAGGGAGAGAACCAGGTCAGCAGAGCTGCTTTAGAGCCAGAGAACCAGGTCAGCAGAACGGCTTTAGAGGGAGAGAACCAGGTCAGCAGAGCTGCTCTAGAGCCAGAGAACCAGGTCAGCAGAGATGCTTCAAAGCCAGAGAACCAGGTCAGCAGAGCCGTTTTAGAGCCAGAGAACCAGGTCAGCAGAGCTGCTCTAGAGCCTAAGAACCAGGTATGCAGAGCTGCTATAGAGCCTAAGAACAAGGTCAGCAGAGCTGCTCTAGAGCCAGAGAACCAGGTCAGCAGAGCTTCTTTAAAGCCAGAGAACCAGGTCAGCAGAGCTGCTCTACAGCCTAAGAACCAGATCAGCAGAGCTGCTCAGAGCCAGAGAACCAGGTCAGCAGAACTGCTTCAAAGCCGGAGAACCAGGTCAGCAGAGCTGCTTTAGCGCCATAGAGCCAGGTCAGCAGAGCTGCTCTAGAGCCAGAGAACTATGTCAGCAGAGCCTTTGTAGAGCCAGAGAACCAGGTCAGCAGAGCTGATTTAGAGCCAGAGAACCAGGTCAGCAGAGCTTCTCTAGAGCCAGAGAACCAGATCAGCAGACCAGCTCTAGAGGCAGAGAACCAGGTCAGCAGAGCTGCTCTAGAGCCAGAGAACCAGGTCAGCAGAGCTGCTTCAAAATCAGAGATCCAGGTCAGCAGAGCCATTTTAGAGCAAGAGAACCAGGTCAGCAGAGATGCTCTAGAGCCGAAGAACCAGGTCTGCAGAGCTGCTATAGACCCTAAGAACAAGGTCAGCAGAGCTGCTCTAGAGCCAGAGAACAAGGTCAGCAGAGCTGCTTTAGAGCCAGAGAACCAGGTCAGCAGAGCTGCTTCAAAGCCAGAGAACCAGGTCAGCAGAGCCGTTGTAAAGCCAGAGAACCAGGTCAGCAGAGCTGCTCTACGGCCTAAGAACCAGTTCAGCAGAGCTGCTCTAGAGCCAGAGAACCAGGTCATTAGAGCTGCTTCAAAGCCAGAGAACCAGGTCAGCAGAGCTGCTTTGGCGCCATAGAGCCAGGTCAGCAGAGTTGCTTTAGAGCCAGAGAACAAGGTCAGCTGAGCTGCTTCAAAGCCAGAGAACCAAGTCAGCAGAGCTGCGTTAGAACCATAGAATCAGGTCAGCAGAGCTGGAGTAGAGCCCTAGAACCAGATCAGCAGAGCTGCTCTAGCTCCAGAGAACCAGGTCAGTAGACCTGCTGTAGAGCCAGAGAAACCCGGTCAGCAGAGCTGCTTTAGAGGGAGAGAACGATGTCAGCAGAACTACTTTAGAGCCAGAGAACCAGATCAGCAGAGCTGCTTTAAAGCCAGAGAACCAGGCCAGCAGAGCCGCTCTAGAGCCTGAGAGCCAGGTCAGCAGAGCTGCTGTAGATCCAGAGAAACCAGGTCAGCAGAGCTGCTTTAGAGGGAGAGAACCAGGTCAGCAGAGATGCTTTAGAGCCAGAGAACCAGGTCAGCAGAATTGCTTCAGAGGGAGAGAACCAGATCAGCAGAACTGCTCTAGAGCCAGAGAACCAGGTCAGCAGAGATGCTTCAAAGTCGGAGAACCTGGTCAGCTGAGCTACTTTAGAGCCAGAGAACCTGGTCAGCAGAGCTGCTTCAAAGGTAGAGTTCCAGGTCAGCAGAGCCATTTTAGAGCCAGAGAACTAGGTCAGCAGAGCTGCTCTAGAGCCTAAGAGCCAGGTCTGCAGTGCTGCTATAGAGACAGAGAACCAGGTCAGCAGAACTGCTGTAGAGGGAGAGAATCAGGTCAGCAGAGCTGCTCTAGAGCCTAAGAACCAGGAATGCAGGGCTGCTTTAGAGCCTAAGAACAAGGTCAGCAGAGCTGCTCTAGAGTCAGAGAACCAGGTCAGCAAAGTTGCTCTAAAGCCAGAGAACTAGGTCAGCAGAGCTGCTTTAGAGCCAGAGAACCAGGTCAGCAGAGCTGCTTTAGAGCCTGAGAACCAGGTCAGCAGAGCTGCTTAAGAGCCAGAGAATCAGGTCAGCAGAGCTGCTTTAGAGCCAGAGAACCAGGTCAGCAGAGCTGCTCTAGAGCCAGAGAACCAGGTCAGCAGAGCTGCTCTAGAGCCAGAGAACTAGGTCAGCAGAGCTGCTCTAGAGCCAGAGAACCCGGTCAGCAGACATGCTTCAAAGCCAGAGAACCAAGTCAGCAGATCTGCCTTAGAGCCATAGAATCAGGTCAGAAGAGCTGAACTAGAGCCCTTGAATCGGATCAGCAGAGCTGCTCTAGATCCAGAGAACCAGGTCAGCAGACCTGCTGTAGATCCAGAGAAATCCTGTCAGCAGAGCTGCTTTAGAGGGAGAGAACCAGGTCAGCAGAACTACTTTAGAGCCAGAGAACCAGGTCAGCAGAGCTGCTTTAGAGCCAGAGAACCAGGCCAGCAAAGCCGCTAAAGAGCCTGAGAACCATGTCAGCAGAGCTGATGTAGATCCAGAGAAAACAGGTCAGCAGAGCTGCTTTAGAGCCAGAGAACCAGGTCAGCAGAATTGCTTCAGAGGGAGAGAACCAGATCAGCAGAGCTGCTCTAGAGCCAGGTAACCAGGTCAGCAGAGATGCTTCAAAGCCAGAGAACCAGGTCAGCAGAGCTGCTTTATAACCATAGAACCAGGTTAGCAGAGCTGCTTCAAAGCCAGAGTTCCAGGTCAGCAGAGCCGTTTTAGATCCAGAGAACTAGGTCAGCAGAGCTGCTCTAGAGCCTAAGAGCCAAGTCTGCAGTGCGGCTATAGAGACAGAGAACCAGGTCAGCAGAGCTGCTTTAGAGCCAGAGAACCAGGTCAGCAGAACTGCTTTAGAGGGAGAGAACCAGGTCTGCAGAGATGGTCTAGAGCCAGAGAACCAGGTCAGCAGAGATGCTTCAAAGCCAGAGAACCAGGTCAGCAGAGCTGCTTCAAAGCCAGAGAACTGGGTCAGCAGAGCCGTTTTAGAGCCAGAGAACCAGGTCAGCAGAGCTGATCTAGAGCCTAAGAACCAGGAATGCAGAGCTGCTTTAGAACCTAAGAACAAGGTCAGCAGAGATGCTCTAGAGCCAGAGAACCAGGTCAGCAGAGCTGCTTTAGAGCCAGAAAACCAGGTCAGCAGAGCTGCTTTAAAGCCAGAAAACCAGGTCAGCAGAGCTGTTGTAGAGCCAGAGAACCGGGTCAGAGAGTTGCTCTACAGCCTAAGAACCAGGTCAGCAGAGCTGCTCTAGAGCCAGAGAACCAGGTCAGCTGAGCTGCTTCAAAGCCAGAGAACCAGGTCAGCAGAACTGCTTTAGCGCAATAGAGCCAGGTCAGCAGAGTTGCTCTAGAGCCAGAGAACTAGGTCTGCAGAGCTGCTTTAGAGCCAGAGAACCAGATCAGCAGAACTGCTTTAGAGCCTGAGAACCAGGTCAGCAGAGCTGCTTTAGATCCAGAGAATCAGGTGAGCAGAGCTCCTTTAGAGCCAGAGAACCAGGTCAGCAGAGCTGCTCTAGAGCCAGAGAACCAGGTCAGCAGAGCTGCTCTAGAGCCAGAGAACCAGGTCAGCATAGCTGCTCTAGAGCCAGAGAACCAGGTCAGCAGAGCTGCTCTAGAGCCACAGAACCAGGTCAGCAGACATGCTTCAAAGCCAGAGAACCAGGTCAGCAGAGCTGCTCTAGAGCCAGAGAACCAGGTCAGCAGAGCTCCTCTAGAGCCAGAGAACCAGGTCATCAGAGCTGCTTTAGAGCCAGAGAACCAGGTCAGCAGACATGCTTCAAAGCCAGAGAACCAGGTCAGCAGAGCTGCTCTAGAGCCAGAGAACCAGGTCAGAGGAGCTGCTCTAGAGCCAGAGAACCAGGTCAGAGGAGCTGCTTCAAAGCCAGAGTTCCAGGTCAGCAGAGCCGTTTTAGAGCCAGAGAACCAGGTCAGCAGAGCTGCTCTAGAGCCTAATAAACAGGTCTGCAGAGCTGCTATAGAGCCAGAGAACCAGGTCAGCAGAGCTGCTTTAGAGCCAGAGAACCAGGTCAGCAGAACTGCTTTAGAGGGAGAGAACCAGATCAGCAGGGATGCTCTAGAGCCAGAGAACCAGGTCAGCAGAGATGCTTCAAAGCCAGAGAACCAGGTCAGCAGAGCTGCTTCAAAGCCAGAGAACCAGGTCAGCAGAGCCGTTTTAGAGCCAGAGAACCAGGTCAGCAGAGCTGCTCTAGAGCCTAAGAACCAGTAATGCAGAGCTGCTTTTGAGCCTAAGAACAAGGTCAGCAGAGCTGCTCTAGAGCCTAAGAACCAGTAATGCAGAGCTGCTTTTGAGCCTAAGAACAAGGTCAGCAGAGCTGCTCTAGAGCCTGAGAACCAGAACAGCAGACCTGCTCTAGAGCCAGAGAACCAGGTCAGCAGAGCTGCTCTAGAGCCAGAGAACCAGGTCAGCAGAGCTGCTTCAAAGTCAGAGACCCAGGTCAGCAGAACCGTTTTAGAGCAAAAGAACCAGGTCAGCAGAGCTGCTCTAGAGCCGAAGAACCAGGTCTGCAGAGCTGCTATAGAACCTAAGAACAAGGTCAGCAGAGCTGCTCTAGAGCCAGAGAACCAGGTCAGCAGAGCTGCTTTAGAGCCAGAAAACCAGGTCAGCAGAGCTACTTCAAAGCCAGAAAACGAGGTCAGCAGAGCCGTTGTAGAGCCAGTGAACCGGGTCAGCAGAGTTGCTCTACAGCCTAAGAACCGGGTCAGCGGAGCTGCTCTAGAGCCAGAGAACCAGGTCAGCAGAGCTGCTTCAAAGCCAGAGAACCAGGTCAGCAGAACTGCTTTAGCGCAATAGAGCCAGGTCAGCACAGTTGCTCCAGAGCCAGAGAACTAGGTCAGCAGAGCTGCTCTAGAGCCAGAGAACCAGGTCAGCAGAGCTGCTCTAGAGCCAGAGACCCAAGTCAGCATAGCTGCTCTCGAGCCAGAGAACCAGGTCAGCAGAGCTGCTCTAGAGCCAGAGAACCAGGTCAGCAGACATGCTTCAAAGCCAGAGAACCAGGTCAGCAGAGC
This sequence comes from Triturus cristatus, assembly GCF_964204655.1. Lineage (NCBI taxonomy): Eukaryota > Metazoa > Chordata > Amphibia > Caudata > Salamandridae > Triturus > Triturus cristatus. The sequence continues at coordinate 726,611,655 of NC_140579.1, read as the reverse complement.
TGCTCTATAGCCAGAGAACCAGGTCAGCAGAGCTGCTCTAGAGCCAGAGAACCAGGTCAGCAGACATGCTTCAAAGCCAGAGAACCAGGTCAGCAGACCTGCTTTAGAATCCTAGAACCAGGTCAGCAGAGCTGCTTCAAAGCCAGAGCTCCAGGTCAGCAGAGCCATTTTAGAGCCAGAGAACCAGGTCAGCAGAGCTGCTCTAGAGCCAGAGAACCAGGTCAGCAGACATGCTTCAAAGCCAGAGAACCAGGTCAGCAGAGCTGCTCTATAGCCAGAGAACCAGGTCAGCAGAGCTGCTCTAGAGCCAGAGAACCAGGTCAGCAGACATGCTTCAAAGCCAGAGAACCAGGTCAGCAGACCTGCTGTAGATCCAGAGAAATCCTGTCAGCAGAGCTGCTTTAGAGGGAGAGAACCAGGTCAGCAGAACTACTTTAGAGCCAGAGAACCAGGTCAGCAGAGCTGCTTTAGAGCCAGAGAACCAGGCCAGCAAAGCCGCTAAAGAGCCTGAGAACCATGTCAGCAGAGCTGATGTAGATCCAGAGAAAACAGGTCAGCAGAGCTGCTTTAGAGCCAGAGAACCAGGTCAGCAGAATTGCTTCAGAGGGAGAGAACCAGATCAGCAGAGCTGCTCTAGAGCCAGGTAACCAGGTCAGCAGAGATGCTTCAAAGCCAGAGAACCAGGTCAGCAGAGCTGCTTTATAACCATAGAACCAGGTTAGCAGAGCTGCTTCAAAGCCAGAGTTCCAGGTCAGCAGAGCCGTTTTAGAGCCAGAGAACTAGGTCAGCAGAGCTGCTCTAGAGCCTAAGAGCCAAGTCTGCAGTGCGGCTATAGAGACAGAGAACCAGGTCAGCAGAGCTGCTTTAGAGCCAGAGAACCAGGTCAGCAGAACTGCTTTAGAGGGAGAGAACCAGGTCTGCAGAGATGGTCTAGAGCCAGAGAACCAGGTCAGCAGAGATGCTTCAAAGCCAGAGAACCAGGCCAGCAGAGCTGCTTCAAAGCCAGAGAACTGGGTCAGCAGAGCCGTTTTAGAGCCAGAGAACCAGGTCAGCAGAGCTGATCTAGAGCCTAAGAACCAGGAATGCAGAGCTGCTTTAGAACCTAAGAACAAGGTCAGCAGAGATGCTCTAGAGCCAGAGAACCAGGTCAGCAGAGCTGCTTTAGAGCCAGAAAACCAGGTCAGCAGAGCTGCTTTAAAGCCAGAAAACCAGGTCAGCAGAGCTGTTGTAGAGCCAGAGAACCGGGTCAGAGAGTTGCTCTACAGCCTAAGAACCAGGTCAGCAGAGCTGCTCTAGAGCCAGAGAACCAGGTCAGCTGAGCTGCTTCAAAGCCAGAGAACCAGGTCAGCAGAACTGCTTTAGCGCAATAGAGCCAGGTCAGCAGAGTTGCTCTAGAGCCAGAGAACTAGGTCTGCAGAGCTGCTTTAGAGCCAGAGAACCAGATCAGCAGAACTGCTTTAGAGCCTGAGAACCAGGTCAGCAGAGCTGCTTTAGATCCAGAGAATCAGGTCAGCAGAACTGCTTTAGCGCAATAGAGCCAGGTCAGCAGAGTTGCTCTAGAGCCAGAGAACTAGGTCTGCAGAGCTGCTTTAGAGCCAGAGAACCAGGTCAGCATAGCTGCTCTAGAGCCAGAGAACCAGGTCAGCAGAGCTGCTCTAGAGCCACAGAACCAGGTCAGCAGACATGCTTCAAAGCCAGAGAACCAGGTCAGCAGAGCTGCTCTAGAGCCAGAGAACCAGGTCAGCAGAGCTCCTCTAGAGCCAGAGAACCAGGTCATCAGAGCTGCTTTAGAGCCAGAGAACCAGGTCAGCAGACATGCTTCAAAGCCAGAGAACCAGGTCAGCAGAGCTGCTCTAGAGCCAGAGAACCAGGTCAGAGGAGCTGCTCTAGAGCCAGAGAACCAGGTCAGAGGAGCTGCTTCAAAGCCAGAGTTCCAGGTCAGCAGAGCCGTTTTAGAGCCAGAGAACCAGGTCAGCAGAGCTGCTTCAAAGCCAGAGAACCAGGTCAGCAGAGCTGCTTCAAAGCCAGAGAACCAGGTCAGCAGAGCCGTTTTAGAGCCAGAGAACCAGGTCAGCAGAGCTGCTCTAGAGCCTAAGAACCAGTAATGCAGAGCTGCTTTTGAGCCTAAGAACAAGGTCAGCAGAGCTGCTCTAGAGCCTGAGAACCAGAACAGCAGACCTGCTCTAGAGCCAGAGAACCAGGTCAGCAGAGCTGCTCTAGAGCCAGAGAACCAGGTCAGCAGAGCTGCTTCAAAGTCAGAGACCCAGGTCAGCAGAACCGTTTTAGAGCAAAAGAACCAGGTCAGCAGAGCTGCTCTAGAGCCGAAGAACCAGGTCTGCAGAGCTGCTATAGAACCTAAGAACAAGGTCAGCAGAGCTGCTCTAGAGCCAGAGAACCAGGTCAGCAGAGCTGCTTTAGAGCCAGAAAACCAGGTCAGCAGAGCTACTTCAAAGCCAGAAAACGAGGTCAGCAGAGCCGTTGTAGAGCCAGTGAACCGGGTCAGCAGAGTTGCTCTACAGCCTAAGAACCGGGTCAGCGGAGCTGCTCTAGAGCCAGAGAACCAGGTCAGCAGAGCTGCTTCAAAGCCAGAGAACCAGGTCAGCAGAACTGCTTTAGCGCAATAGAGCCAGGTCAGCACAGTTGCTCCAGAGCCAGAGAACTAGGTCAGCAGAGCTGCTCTAGAGCCAGAGAACCAGGTCAGCAGAGCTGCTCTAGAGCCAGAGACCCAAGTCAGCATAGCTGCTCTCGAGCCAGAGAACCAGGTCAGCAGAGCTGCTCTAGAGCCAGAGAACCAGGTCAGCAGACATGCTTCAAAGCCAGAGAACCAGGTCAGCAGAGCTGCTCTATAGCCAGAGAACCAGGTCAGCAGAGCTGCTCTAGAGCCAGAGAACCAGGTCAGCAGACATGCTTCAAAGCCAGAGAACCAGGTCAGCAGACCTGCTTTAGAATCCTAGAACCAGGTCAGCAGAGCTGCTTCAAAGCCAGAGCTCCAGGTCAGCAGAGCCATTTTAGAGCCAGAGAACCAGGTCAGCAGAGCTGCTCTAGAGCCAGAGAACCAGGTCAGCAGACATGCTTCAAAGCCAGAGAACCAGGTCAGCAGAGCTGCTCTATAGCCAGAGAACCAGGTCAGCAGAGCTGCTCTAGAGCCAGAGAACCAGGTCAGCAGACATGCTTCAAAGCCAGAGAACCAGGTCAGCAGACCTGCTTTAGAATCCTAGAACCAGGTCAGCAGAGCTGCTTCAAAGCCAGAGCTCCAGGTCAGCAGAGCCATTTTAGAGCCAGAGAACCAGGTCAGCAAAGCTGCTCTAGAGCCTAATAAACAGGTCTGCAGAGCTGCTTTAGAACCAGAGAACCAGGTCAGCAGAACTGCTTTAGAGGGCGAGAACCAGGCCAGCAGAGATGCTCTAGAGCCAGAGAACCAGGTCAGCAGAGATGCTTCAAAGCCAGAGACCCAGGTCAGCAGAGCTGCTTCAAAGCCAGAGAACCAGGTCAGCAGAGCCGTTTTAGAGCCAGAGAACCAGGTCAGCAGAGCTGCTCTAGAGCCTAAGAACCAGTAATGCAGATCTGCTTTAGAGTCTAAGAACAAGGTCAGCAGAGCTGCTCTAGAGCCAGAGAACCAGGTCAGCAAAGCTGCTTTAGAGCCGGAGAACCAGGTCAGCAGAGCTGCTTCAAAGCTAGACAACAAGGTCAGCAGAGCCGTTGTAGAGCCAGAGAACCAGGTCAGCACAGTTGCTCCACAGCCTAAGAACCAGGTCAGCAGAGCTGCTATAGAGCCAGAGAACCAGGTCAGCAGAGCTGCTTCAAAGCCAGAGAACCAGGTCAGCAGAACTGCTTTAGCGCCATAGAGCCAGGTCAGCAGAGTTCCTCTAGAGCCAGAGAACTAGGTCAACATAGCTGCTTTAGAGCCAGAGAAACAGGTCAGCAGAGCTCCTCTAGAGCCTAAGAACCAGGTCAGTGGAGCTGCTCTAGAGTCTGAGAACCAGGTCAGCAGAGCTGCTGTAGAGCCAGAGAAACCAGGTCAGCAGAGTTGCTTTAGAGGGAGAGAACCAGGTCAGCAGAACTGCTTTAGAGCCAGAGAACCAGGTCAGCAGAACGGCTTTGGAGGGAGAGAACCAGGTCAGCAGAGCTGCTCTAGAGCCAGAGAACCAGGTCAGCAGAGATGCTTCAAAGCCAGAGAACCAGGTCAGCAGAGCCATTTTAGAGCCAGAGAACCAGGTCAGCAGAGCTGCTCTAGAGCCTAAGAACAAGGTCAGCAGAGCTGCTCTAGAGCCAGAGAACCAGGTCAGCAGAGCTGCTTTAAAGCCAGAGAACCAGGTCAGCAGAGATGCTTCAAAGCCAGAGAACCAGATGAGAAGAGCCTTTGTAGAGCCAGAGAACCAGGTCAGCAGAGCTGCTCTACAGCATAAGAACCAGGTCAGCAGAGCTGCTCTAGAGCCAGAGAACCAGGTCAGCAGAGCTGCTTCAAAGCCAGAGAACCAGGTCAGCAGAACTGCTTTAGCACAATAGAGCCAGGTCAGCAGAGTTGCTCTAGAGCCAGAGAACTAGGTCAGCAGAGCTGCTTTAGAGCCAGAGCACTAGGTCAGCAGAGCTGCTTTAGAGCCTGAGAACCAGGTCAACAGAGCTGCTTTAGAGCCTGAGAACCAGGTCAGCAGAGCTGCTTTAGAGCCAGAGAACCAGGTCAGCAGAGCTGCTTTAGAGCCAAAGAATCAGGTCAGCAGAGCTACTTTAGAGCCAGAGAACCAGGTCACCAGAGCTGCTCTAGAGCCAGAGAACCAGGTCAGCAGAGCTGCTCTAGAGCCAGAGAACCAGGTCAGCAGAGCTGCTCAAGAGCCAGAGAACCAGGTCAGCAGACATGCTTCAAAGCCAGAGAACCAGGTCAGCAGAGATGCTCTAGAGCCAGAGAACCAGGTCAGCGGAGCTGCTCTAGAGCCAGAGAACCAGGTCAGCAGAGCTGCTCTAGAGCCAGAGAACCAGGTCAGCAGACATGCTTTAAAGCCAGAGAACCAGGTCAGCAGAGCTGCTTTAGAACCATAGAACCAGGTCAGCAGAGCTGCTTTAGAGCCAGAGAAACAGGTCAGCAGAGCTCATCTAGAGCCTAAGAACCAGGTCAGCAGAGCTGCTCTAGAGCCAGAGAACCAGGTCAGCAGAGCTTCTTTAAAGCCAGAGAACCAGGTCAGCAGAGCTGCTCTACAACCTAAGAACCAGGTCAGCAGAGCTGCTCAGAGCCAGAGAACCAGGTCAGCAGAACTGCTTCAAAGCCGGAGAACCAGGTCAGCAGAGCTGCTTTAGCGCCATAGAGCCAGGTCAGCAGAGCTGCTCTAGAGCCAGAGAACTATGTCAGCAGAGCCTTTGTAGAGCCAGAGAACCAGGTCAGCAGAGCTGATTTAGAGCCAGAGAACCAGGTCAGCAGAGCTGCTCTAGAGCCAGAGAACCAGAACAGCAGACCAGCTCTAGAGGCAGAGAACCAGGTCAGCAGAGCTGCTCTAGAGCCAGAGAACCAGGTCAGCAGAGCTGCTTCAAAGTCAGAGATCCAGGTCAGCAGAGCCATTTTAGAGCAAGAGAACCAGGTCAGCAGAGCTGCACTAGAGCCGAAGAACCAGGTCTGCAGAGCTGCTATAGACCCTAAGAACAAGGTCAGCAGAGCTGCTCTAGAGCCAGAGAACCAGGTCAGCAGAGCTGCTTTAGAGCCAGAGAAACCAGGTCAGCAGAGTTTCTTTAGAGGGAGAGAACCAGGTCAGCAGAACTGCTTTAGAGCCAGAGAACCAGGTCAGCAGAACGGCTTTGGAGGGAGAGAACCAGGTCAGCAGAGCTGCTCTAGAGCCAGAGAACCAGGTCAGCAGAGATGCTTCAAAGCCAGAGAACCAGGTCAGCAGAGCCATTTTAGAGCCAGAGAACCAGGTCAGCAGAGCTTCTCTAGAGCCTAAGAACCAGGTCTGCAGAGCTGCTATAGAGCCTAAGAACAAGGTCAGCAGAGCTGCTCTAGAGCCAGAGAACCAGGTCAGCAGAGCTGCTTTAAAGCCAGAGAACCAGGTCAGCAGAGATGCTTCAAAGCCAGAGAACCAGATGAGAAGAGCCTTTGTAGAGCCAGAGAACCAGGTCAGCAGAGCTGCTCTACAGCATAAGAACCAGGTCAGCAGAGCTGCTCTAGAGCCAGAGAACCAGGTCAGCAGAGCTGCTTCAAAGCCAGAGAACCAGGTCAGCAGAACTGCTTTAGCACAATAGAGCCAGGTCAGCAGAGTTGCTCTAGAGCCAGAGAACTAGGTCAGCAGAGCTGCTTTAGAGCCAGAGCACTAGGTCAGCAGAGCTGCTTTAGAGCCTGAGAACCAGGTCAACAGAGCTGCTTTAGAGCCTGAGAACCAGGTCAGCAGAGCTGCTTTAGAGCCAGAGAACCAGGTCAGCAGAGCTGCTTTAGAGCCAAAGAATCAGGTCAGCAGAGCTACTTTAGAGCCAGAGAACCAGGTCACCAGAGCTGCTCTAGAGCCAGAGAACCAGGTCAGCAGAGCTGCTCTAGAGCCAGAGAACCAGGTCAGCAGAGCTGCTCAAGAGCCAGAGAACCAGGTCAGCAGACATGCTTCAAAGCCAGAGAACCAGGTCAGCAGAGATGCTCTAGAGCCAGAGAACCAGGTCAGCGGAGCTGCTCTAGAGCCAGAGAACCAGGTCAGCAGAGCTGCTCTAGAGCCAGAGAACCAGGTCAGCAGACATGCTTTAAAGCCAGAGAACCAGGTCAGCAGAGCTGCTTTAGAACCATAGAACCAGGTCAGCAGAGCTGCTTTAGAGCCAGAGAAACAGGTCAGCAGAGCTCCTCTAGAGCCTAAGAACCAGGTCAGCAGAGCTGCTCTAGAGCCAGAGAACCAGGTCAGCAGAGCTTCTTTAAAGCCAGAGAACCAGGTCAGCAGAGCTGCTCTACAGCCTAAGAACCAGGTCAGCAGAGCTGCTCAGAGCCAGAGAACCAGGTCAGCAGAACTGCTTCAAAGCCGGAGAACCAGGTCAGCAGAGCTGCTTTAGCGCCATAGAGCCAGGTCAGCAGAGCTGCTCTAGAGCCAGAGAACTATGTCAGCAGAGCCTTTGTAGAGCCAGAGAACCAGGTCAGCAGAGCTGATTTAGAGCCAGAGAACCAGGTCAGCAGAGCTGCTCTAGAGCCAGAGAACCAGAACAGCAGACCAGCTCTAGAGGCAGAGAACCAGGTCAGCAGAGCTGCTCTAGAGCCAGAGAACCAGGTCAGCAGAGCTGCTTCAAAGTCAGAGATCCAGGTCAGCAGAGCCATTTTAGAGCAAGAGAACCAGGTCAGCAGAGCTGCACTAGAGCCGAAGAACCAGGTCTGCAGAGCAGCTATAGACCCTAAGAACAAGGTCAGCAGAGCTGCTCTAGAGCCAGAGAACCAGGTCAGCAGAGCTGCTCTAGAGCCAGAGAACCAGGTCAGCAGAGCTGCTTCAAAGTCAGAGACCCAGGTCAGCAGAACCGTTTTAGAGCAAAAAAACCAGGTCAGCAGAGCTGCTCTAGAGCCGAAGAACCAGGTCTGCAGAGCTGCTATAGAACCTAAGAACAAGGTCAGCAGAGCTGCTCTAGAGCCAGAGAACCAGGTCAGCAGAGCTGCTTTAGAGCCAGAAAACCAGGTCAGCAGAGCTACTTCAAAGCCAGAAAACGAGGTCAGCAGAGCCGTTGTAGAGCCAGTGAACCGGGTCAGCAGAGTTGCTCTACAGCCTAAGAACCGGGTCAGCGGAGCTGCTCTAGAGCCAGAGAACCAGGTCAGCAGAGCTGCTTCAAAGCCAGAGAACCAGGTCAGCAGAACTGCTTTAGCGCAATAGAGCCAGGTCAGCAGAGTTGCTCCAGAGCCAGAGAACTAGGTCAGCAGAGCTGCTCTAGAGCCAGAGAACCAGGTCAGCAGAGCTGCTCTAGAGCCAGAGACCAAAGTCAGCATAGCTGCTCTCGAGTCAGAGAACCAGGTCAGCAGAGCTGCTCTAGAGCCAGAGAACCAGGTCAGCAGACATGCTTCAAAGCCAGAGAACTAGGTCAGCAGAGCTGCTCTATAGCCAGAGAACCAGGTCAGCAGAGCTGCTCTAGAGCCAGAGAACCAGGTCAGCAGAGCTGCTCTAGAGCCAGAGAACCAGGTCAGCAGACATGCTTCAAAGCCAGAGAACCAGGTCAGCAGACCTGCTTTAGAATCCTAGAACCAGGTCAGCAGAGCTGCTTCAAAGCCAGAGCTCCAGGTCAGCAGAGCCATTTTAGAGCCAGAGAACCAGGTCAGCAAAGCTGCTCTAGAGCCTAATAAACAGGTCTGCAGAGCTGCTTTAGAACCAGAGAACCAGGTCAGCAGAACTGCTTTAGAGGGCGAGAACCAGGCCAGCAGAGATGCTCTAGAGCCAGAGAACCAGGTCAGCAGAGATGCTTCAAAGCCAGAGACCCAGGTCAGCAGAGCTGCTTCAAAGCCAGAGAACCAGGTCAGCAGAGCCGTTTTAGAGCCAGAGAACCAGGTCAGCAGAGCTGCTCTAGAGCCTAAGAACCAGTAATGCAGATCTGCTTTAGAGTCTAAGAACAAGGTCAGCAGAGCTGCTCTAGAGCCAGAGAACCAGGTCAGCAAAGCTGCTTTAGAGCCGGAGAACCAGGTCAGCAGAGCTGCTTCAAAGCTAGACAACAAGGTCAGCAGAGCCGTTGTAGAGCCAGAGAACCAGGTCAGCAGAGCTTCTTCAAAGCCAGAGAACCAGGTCAGCAGAACTGCTTTAGCGCCATAGAGCCAGGTCAGCAGAGTTGCTCTAGAGCCAGAGAACTAGGTCAACATAGCTGCTTTAGAGCCAGAGAAACAGGTCAGCAGAGCTCCTCTAGAGCCTAAGAACCAGGTCAGTGGAGCTGCTCTAGAGTCTGAGAACCAGGTCAGCAAAGCTGCTGTAGAGCCAGAGAAACGAGGTCAGCAAAGTTGCTTTAGAGGGAGAGAACCAGGTCAGCAGAACTGCTTTAGAGCCAGAGAACCAGGTCAGCAGAACGGCTTTGGAGGGAGAGAACCAGGTCAGCAGAGCTGCTCTAGAGCCAGAGAACCAGGTCAGCAGAGATGCTTCAAAGCCAGAGAACCAGGTCAGCAGAGCCATTTTAGAGCCAGAGAACCAGGTCAGCAGAGCTGCTCTAGAGCCTAAGAACCAGGTCTGCAGAGCTGCTATAGAGCCAGAGAACCAGGTCAGCAGAGCTGCTTCAAAGCCAGAGAACCAGGTCAGCAGAACTGCTTTAGCGCCATAGAGCCAGGTCAGCAGAGTTGCTCTAGAGCCAGAGAACTAGGTCAACATAGCTGCTTTAGAGCCAGAGAAACAGGTCAGCAGAGCTCCTCTAGAGCCTAAGAACCAGGTCAGTGGAGCTGCTCTAGAGTCTGAGAACCAGGTCAGCAAAGCTGCTGTAGAGCCAGAGAAACCAGGTCAGCAGAGTTGCTTTAGAGGGAGAGAACCAGGTCAGCAGAACTGCTTTAGAGCCAGAGAACCAGGTCAGCAGAACGGCCTTGGAGGGAGAGAACCAGGTCAGCAGAGCTGCTCTAGAGCCAGAGAACCAGGTCAGCAGAGATGCTTCAAAGCCAGAGAACCAGGTCATTAGAGCCATTTTAGAGCCAGAGAACCAGGTCAGCAGAGCTGCTCTAGAGCCTAAGAACCAGGTCTGCAGAGCTGCTATAGAGCCTAAGAACAAGGTCAGCAGAGCTGCTCTAGAGCCAGAGAACCAGGTCAGCAGAGCTGCTTTAAAGCCAGAGAACCAGGTCAGCAGAGATGCTTCAAAGCCAGAGAACCAGATGAGAAGAGCCTTTGTAGAGCCAGAGAACCAGGTCAGCAGAGCTGCTTCAAAGCTAGACAACAAGGTCAGCAGAGCCGTTGTAGAGCCAGAGAACCAGGTCAGCACAGTTGCTCTACAGCCTAAGAACCAGGTCAGCAGAGCTGCTATAGAGCCAGAGAACCAGGTCAGCAGAGCTGCTTCAAAGCCAGAGAACCAGGTCAGCAGAACTGCTTTAGCGCCATAGAGCCAGGTCAGCAGAGTTGCTCTAGAGCCAGAGAACTAGGTCAACATAGCTGCTTTAGAGCCAGAGAAACAGGTCAGCAGAGCTCCTCTAGAGCCTAAGAACCAGGTCAGTGGAGCTGCTCTAGAGTCTGAGAACCAGGTCAGCAGAGCTGCTGTAGAGCCAGAGAAACCAGGTCAGCAGAGTTGCTTTGAGGGAGAGAACCAGGTCAGCAGAACTGCTTTAGAGCCAGAGAACCAGGTCAGCAGAACGGCTTTGGAGGGAGAGAACCAGGTCAGCAGAGCTGCTATAGAGCCAGAGAACCAGGTCAGCAGAGATGCTTCAAAGCCAGAGAACCAGGTCAGCATAGCCATTTTAGAGCCAGAGAACCAGGTCAGCAGAGCTGCTCTAGAGCCTAAGAACCAGGTCTGCAGAGCTGCTCTAGAGCCTAAGAACAAGGTCAGCAGAGCTGCTCTAGAGCCAGAGAACCAGGTCAGCAGAGCTGCTTTAAAGCCGGAGAACCAGGTCAGCAGAGCTGCTTCAAAGCCAGAGAACCAGGTGAGAAGAGCCGTTTTAGAGCCAGAGAACCAGGTCAGCAGAGCTGATCTAGAGCCTAAGAACCAGGAATGCAGAGCTGCTTTAGAACCTAAGAACCAGGTCAGCAGAGCTGCTTTAGAGCCAGAAAACCAGGTCAGCAGAGCTGCTTTAAAGCCAGAAAACCAGGTCAGCAGAGCTGTTGTAGAGCCAGAGAACCGGGTCAGAGAGTTGCTCTACAGCCTAAGAACCAGGTCAGCAGAGCTGCTCTAGAGCCAGAGAACCAGGTCAGCTGAGCTGCTTCAAAGCCAGAGAACCAGGTCAGCAGAACTGCTTTAGCGCAATAGAGCCAGGTCAGCAGAGTTGCTCTAGAGCCAGAGAACTAGGTCTGCAGAGCTGCTTTAGAGCCAGAGAACCAGATCAGCAGAGCTGCTTTAGAGCCTGAGAACCAGATCAGCAGATCTGCTTTTGATCCAGAGAATCAGGTCAGCAGAGCTGCTCTAGAGCCAGAGAACCAGGTCAGCAGAGCTGCTCTAGAGCCACAGAACCAGGTCAGCAGACATGCTTCAAAGCCAGAGAACCAGGTCAGCAGAGCTGCTCTAGAGCCAGAGAACCAGGTCAGAGGAGCTGCTCTAGAGCCAGAGAACCAGGTCAGCAGAGCTGCTTTAGAGCCAGAGAACCAGGTCAGCAGACATGCTTCAAAGCCAGAGAACCAGGTCAGCAGAGCTGCTCTAGAGCCAGAGAACCAGGTCAGAGGAGCTGCTCTAGAACCATAGAACCAGATCAGCAGAGCTGCTTCAAAGCCAGAGAACCAGGTCAGCAGAGCTGCTCTAGAGCCTAAGAACCAGTAATGCAGAGCTGCTTTTGAGCCTAAGAACAAGGTCAGCAGAGCTGCTCTAGAGCCTGAGAACCAGAACAGCAGACCTGCTCTAGAGCCAGAGAACCAGGTCAGCAGAGCTGCTCTAGAGCCAGAGAACCAGGTCAGCAGAGCTGCTTCAAAGTCAGAGACCCAGGTCAGCAGAACCGTTTTAGAGCAAAAGAACCAGGTCAGCAGAGCTGCTCTAGAGCCGAAGAACCAGGTCTGCAGAGCTGCTATAGAACCTAAGAACAAGGTCAGCAGAGCTGCTCTAGAGCCAGAGAACCAGGTCAGCAGAGCTGCTTCAAAGCCAGAAAACGAGGTCAGCAGAGCCGTTGTAGAGCCAGAGAACCGGGTCAGCAGAGTTGCTCTACAGCCTAAGAACCGGGTCAGCGGAGCTGCTCTAGAGCCAGAGAAGCAGGTCAGCAGAGCTGCTTCAAAGCCAGAGAACCAGGTCAGCAGAACTGCTTAAGCGCAATAGAGCCAGGTCAGCAGAGTTGCTCCAGAGCCAGAGAACTAGGTCAGCAGAGCTGCTCTAGAGCCAGAGAACCAGGTCAGCAGGGCTGCTCTAGAGTCAGAGACCCAAGTCAGCATAGCTGCTCTCGAGCCAGAGAACCAGGTCAGCAGAGCTGCTCTAGAGCCAGAGAACCAGGTCAGCAGACATGCTTCAAAGCCAGAGAACCAGGTCAGCAGAGCTGCTTTAGAGCCAAAGAATCAGGTCAGCAGAGCTACTTTAGAGCCAGAGAACCAGGTCACCAGAGCTGCTCTAGAGCCAGAGAACCAGGTCAGCAGAGCTGCTCTAGAGCCAGAGAACCAGGTCAGCAGACATGCTTCAAAGCCAGAGAACCAGGTCAGCAGACCTGCTTTAGAACCCTAGAACCAGGTCAGGAGAGCTGCTTCAAAGCCAGAGCTCCAGGTCAGCAGAGCCATTTTAGAGCCAGAGAACCAGGTCAGCAAAGCTGCTCTAGAGCCTAATAAACAGGTCTGCAGAGCTGCTTTAGAACCAGAGAACCAGGTCAGCAGAACTGCTTTAGAGGGCGAGAACCAGGTCAGCAGAGATGCTCTAGAGCCAGAGAACCAGGTCAGCAGAGATGCTTCAAAGCCAGAGACCCAGGTCAGCAGAGCTGCTTCAAAGCCAGAGAACCAGGTCAGCAGAGCCGTTTTAGAGCCAGAGAACCAGGTCAGCAGAGCTGCTCTAGAGCCTAAGAACCAGTAATGCAGATCTGCTTTAGAGTCTAAGAACACGGTCAGCAGAGCTGCTCTAGAGCCAGAGAACCAGGTCAGCAAAGCTGCTCTAGAGCCAGAGAACCAGGTCAGAGGAGCTGCTCTAGAGCCAGAGAACCAGGTCAGCAGAGCTGCTTTAGAGCCAGAGAACCAGGTCAGCAGACATGCTTCAAAGCCAGAGAACCAGGTCAGCAGAGCTGCTCTAGAGCCAGAGAACCAGGTCAGAGGAGCTGCTCTAGAACCATAGAACCAGATCAGCAGAGCTGCTTCAAAGCCAGAGAACCAGGTCAGCAGAGCTGCTCTAGAGCCTAAGAACCAGTAATGCAGAGCTGCTTTTGAGCCTAAGAACAAGGTCAGCAGAGCTGCTCTAGAGCCTGAGAACCAGAACAGCAGACCTGCTCTAGAGCCAGAGAACCAGGTCAGCAGAGCTGCTCTAGAGCCAGAGAACCAGGTCAGAGGAGCTGCTCTAGAGCCAGAGAACCAGGTCAGCAGAGCTGCTTTAGAGCCAGAGAACCAGGTCAGCAGACATGCTTCAAAGCCAGAGAACCAGGTCAGCAGAGCTGCTCTAGAGCCAGAGAACCAGGTCAGAGGAGCTGCTCTAGAACCATAGAACCAGATCAGCAGAGCTGCTTCAAAGCCAGAGAACCAGGTCAGCAGAGCTGCTCTAGAGCCTAAGAACCAGTAATGCAGAGCTGCTTTTGAGCCTAAGAACAAGGTCAGCAGAGCTGCTCTAGAGCCTGAGAACCAGAACAGCAGACCTGCTCTAGAGCCAGAGAACCAGGTCAGCAGAGCTGCTCTAGAGCCAGAGAACCAGGTCAGCAGAGCTGCTTCAAAGTCAGAGACCCAGGTCAGCAGAACCGTTTTAGAGCAAAAGAACCAGGTCAGCAGAGCTGCTCTAGAGCCGAAGAACCAGGTCTGCAGAGCTGCTATAGAACCTAAGAACAAGGTCAGCAGAGCTGCTCTAGAGCCAGAGAACCAGGTCAGCAGAGCTGCTTCAAAGCCAGAAAACGAGGTCAGCAGAGCCGTTGTAGAGCCAGAGAACCGGGTCAGCAGAGTTGCTCTACAGCCTAAGAACCGGGTCAGCGGAGCTGCTCTAGAGCCAGAGAAGCAGGTCAGCAGAGCTGCTTCAAAGCCAGAGAACCAGGTCAGCAGAACTGCTTAAGCGCAATAGAGCCAGGTCAGCAGAGTTGCTCCAGAGCCAGAGAACTAGGTCAGCAGAGCTGCTCTAGAGCCAGAGAACCAGGTCAGCAGGGCTGCTCTAAAGTCAGAGACCCAAGTCAGCATAGCTGCTCTCGAGCCAGAGAACCAGGTCAGCAGAGCTGCTCTAGAGCCAGAGAACCAGGTCAGCAGACATGCTTCAAAGCCAGAGAACCAGGTCAGCAGAGCTGCTCTAGAGCCAGAGAACCAGGTCAGCAGAGCTGCTCTAGAGCCAGAGAACCAAGTCAGCAGAGCTGCTCTAGAGCCAGAGAACCAGGTCAGCAGACATGCTTCAAAGCCAGAGAACCAGGTCAGCAGACCTGCTTTAGAACCCTAGAACCAGGTCAGGAGAGCTGCTTCAAAGCCAGAGCTCCAGGTCAGCAGAGCCATTTTAGAGCCAGAGAACCAGGTCAGCAAAGCTGCTCTAGAGCCTAATAAACAGGTCTGCAGAGCTGCTTTAGAACCAGAGAACCAGGTCAGCAGAGCTGCTTTAGAGGGCGAGAACCAGGTCAGCAGAGATGCTCTAGAGCCAGAGAACCAGGTCAGCAGAGATGCTTCAAAGCCAGAGACCCAGGTCAGCAGAGCTGCTTCAAAGCCAGAGAACCAGGTCAGCAGAGTCGTTTTAGAGCCAGAGAACCAGGTCAGCAGAGCTGCTCTAGAGCCTAAGAACCAGTAATGCAGATCTGCTTTAGAGTCTAAGAACAAGGTCAGCAGAGCTGCTCTAGAGCCAGAGAACCAGGTCAGCAAAGCTGCTTTAGAGCCGGAGAACCAGGTCAGCAGAGCTGCTTCAAAGCTAGACAACAAGGTCAGCAGAGCCGTTGTAGAGCCAGAGAACCAGGTCAGCACAGTTGCTCTACAGCCTAAGAACCAGGTCAGCAGAGCTGCTATAGAGCCAGAGAACCAGGTCAGTAGAGCTGCTTCAAAGCCAGAGAACCAGGTCAGCAGAACTGCTTTAGCGCCATAGAGCCAGGTCAGCAGAGTTGCTCTAGAGCCAGAGAACTAGGTCAACATAGCTGCTTTAGAGCCAGAGAAACAGGTCAGCAGAGCTCCTCTAGAGCCTAAGAACCAGGTCAGTGGAGCTGCTCTAGAGTCTGAGAACCAGGTCAGCAGAGCTGCTGTAGAGCCAGAGAAACCAGGTCAGCAGAGTTGCTTTGAGGGAGAGAACCAGGTCAGCAGAACTGCTTTAGAGCCAGAGAACCAGGTCAGCAGAACGGCTTTGGAGGGAGAGAACCAGGTCAGCAGAGCTGCTATAGAGCCAGAGAACCAGGTCAGCAGAGATGCTTCAAAGCCAGAGAACCATGTCAGCAGAGCCATTTTAGAGCCAGAGAACCAGGTCAGCAGAGCTGCTCTAGAGCCAGAGAACCAGGTCAGCTGAGCTGCTTCAAAGCCAGAGAACCAGGTCAGCAGAACTGCTTTAGCGCAATAGAGCCAGGTCAGCAGAGTTGCTCTAGAGCCAGAGAACTAGGTCTGCAGAGCTGCTTTAGAGCCAGAGAACCAGATCAGCAGAGCTGCTTTAGAGCCTGAGAACCAGGTCAGCAGAGCTGCTTTAGATCCAGAGAATCAGGTCAGCAGAGCTCCTTTAGAGCCAGAGAACCAGGTCAGCAGAGCTGCTCTAGAGCCAGAGAACCAGATCAGCATAGCTGCTCTAGAGCCAGAGGACCAGGTCAGCAGAGCTGCTCTAGAGCCACAGAACCAGGTCAGCAGACATGCTTCAAAGCCAGAGAACCAGGTCAGCAGAGCTGCTCTAGAGCCAGAGAACCAGGTCAGCAGAGCTGCTCTAGAGCCAGAGAACCAGGTCAGAGGAGCTGCTCTAGAGCCAGAGAACCAGGCCAGCAGAGCTGCTTTAGAGCCAGAGAACCAGGTCAGCAGACATGCTTCAAAGCCAGAGAACCAGGTCAGCAGAGCTGCTCTAGAGCGAGAGAACCAGGGCAGAGGAGCTGCTCTAGAACCATAGAACCAGATCAGCAGAGCTGCTTCAAAGCCAGAGTTCCAGGTCAGCAGAGCCGTTTTAGAGCCAGAGAACCAGGTCAGCAGAGCTGCTCTAGAGCCTAATAAACAGGTCTGCAGAGCTGCTATAGAGACAGAGAACCAGGTCAGCAGAGCTGCTTTAGAGCCAGAGAACCAGGTCAGCAGAACTGCTTTAGAGGGAGAGAACCAGATCAGCAGGGATGCTCTAGAGCCAGAGAACCAGGTCAGCAGAGATGCTTCAAAGCCAGAAAACCAGGTCAGCAGAGCGGCTTCAAAGCCCGAGAACCAGGTCAGCAGAGATGTTTTAGAGCCAGAGAACCAGGTCAGCAGAGGTGCTCTAGAGCCTAAGAACCAGTAATGCAGAGCTGCTTTTGAGCCTAAGAACAAGGTCAGCAGAGCTGCTCTAGAGCCTGAGAACCAGAACAGCAGACCTGCTCTAGAGCCAGAGAACGGGGTCAGCAGAGCTGCTCTAGAGCCAGAGAACCAGGTCAGCAGAGCTGCTTCAAAGTCAGAGACCCAGGTCAGCAGAACCGTTTTAGAGCAAAAGAACCAGGTCAGCAGAGCTGCTCTAGAGCCGAAGAACCAGGTCTGCAGAGCTGCTATAGAACCTAAGAACAAGGTCAGCAGAGCTGCTCTAGAGCCAGAGAACCAGGTCAGCAGAGCTGCTTTAGAGCCAGAAAACCAGGTCAGCAGAGCTACTTCAAAGCCAGAAAACGAGGTCAGCAGAGCCGTTGTAGAGCCAGAGAACCGGGTCAGCAGAGTTGCTCTACAGCCTAAGAACCGGGTCAGCGGAGCTGCTCTAGAGCCAGAGAACCAGGTCAGCAGAGCTGCTTCAAAGCCAGAGAACCAGGTCAGCAGAACTGCTTTAGCGCAATAGAGCCAGGTCAGCAGAGTTGCTCCAGAGCCAGAGAACTAGGTCAGCAGAGCTGCTCTAGAGCCAGAGAACCAGGTCAGCAGGGCTGCTCTAGAGCCAGAGACCCAAGTCAGCATAGCTGCTCTCGAGCCAGAGAACCAGGTCAGCAGAGCTGCTCTAGAGCCAGAGAACCAGGTCAGCAGACATGCTTCAAAGACAGAGAACCAGGTCAGCAGAGCTGCTCTAGAGCCAGAGCACCAGGTCAGCAGAGCTGCTCTAGAGCCAGAGAACCAGGTCAGCAGAGCTGCTCTAGAGCCGGAGAACCAGGTCAGCAGACATGCTTCAAAGCCAGAGAACCAGGTCAGCAGACCTGCTTTAGAACCCTAGAACCAGGTCAGGAGAGCTGCTTCAAAGCCAGCGCTCCAGGTCAGCAGAGCCATTTTAGAACCAGAGAACCAGGTCAGCAGAACTGCTTTAGAGGGCGAGAACCAGGTCAGCAGAGATGCTCTAGAGCCAGAGAACCAGGTCAGCAGAGATGCTTCAAAGCCAGAGACCCAGGTCAGCAGAGCTGCTTCAAAGCCAGAGAACCAGGTCAGCAGAGCCGTTTTAGAGCCAGAGAACCAGGTCAGCAGAGCTGCTCTAGAGCCTAAGAACCAGTAATGCAGATCTGCTTTAGAGTCTAAGAACAAGGTCAGCAGAGCTGCTCTAGAGCCAGAGAACCAGTCAGCAAAGCTGCTTTAGAGCCGGAGAACCAGGTCAGCAGAGCTGCTTCAAAGCTAGACAACAAGGTCAGCAGAGCCGTTGTAGAGCCAGAGAACCAGGTCAGCACAGTTGCTCTACAGCCTAAGAACCAGGTCAACAGAGCTGCTATAGAGCCAGAGAGCCAGGTCAGCAGAGCTGCTTCAAAGCCAGAGAACCAGGTCAGCAGAACTGCTTTAGCGCCATAGAGCCAGGTCAGCAGAGTTGCTCTAGAGCCAGAGAACTAGGTCAACATAGCTGCTTTAGAGCCAGAGAAACAGGTCAGCAGAGTTCCTCTAGAGCCTAAGAACCAGGTCAGTGGAGCTGCTCTAGAGTCTGAGAACCAGGTCAGCAGAGCTGCTGTAGAGCCAGAGAAACCAGGTCAGCAGAGTTGCTTTGAGGGAGAGAACCAGGTCAGCAGAACTGCTTTAGAGCCAGAGAACCAGGTCAGCAGAACGGCTTTGGAGGGAGAGAACCAGGTCAGCAGAGCTGCTATAGAGCCAGAGAACCAGGTCAGCAGAGATGCTTCAAAGCCAGAGAACCAGGTCAGCAGAGCCATTTTAGAGCCAGAGAACCAGGTCAGCAGAGCTGCTCTAGAGCCTAAGAACCAGGTCTGCAGAGCTGCTATAGAGCCTAAGAACAAGGTCAGCAGAGCTGCTCTAGAGCCAGAGAACCAGGTCAGCAGAGCTGCTTTAAAGCCAGAGAACCAGGTCAGCAGAGCTGCTTCAAAGCCAGAGAACCAGGTGAGAAGAGCCTTTGTAGAGCCAGAGAACCAGGTCAGCAGAGCTGCTCTACAGCATAAGAACCAGGTCAGCAGAGCTGCTCTAGAGCCAGAGAACCAGGTCAGCAGAGCTGCTTCAAAGCCAGAGAACCAGGTCAGCAGAACTGCTTTAGCGCACTAGAGCCAGGTCAGCACAGTTGCTCTAGAGCCAGAGAACTAGGTCAGCAGAGCTGCTTTAGAGCCAGAGCACTAGGTCAGCAGAGCTGCTTTAGAGCCTGAGAACCAGGCCAACAGAGCTGCTTTAGAGCCTGAGAACCAGGTCAGCAGAGCTGCTTTAGAGCCAGAGAACCAGGTCAGCAGAGCTGCTTTAGAGCCAAAGAATCAGGTCAGCAGAGCTACTTTAGAGCCAGAGAACCAGGTCACCAGAGCTGCTCTAGAGCCAGAGAACCAGGTCAGCAGAGCTGCTCTAGAGCCAGAGAACCAGGTCAGCAGACCTGCTCAAGAGCCAGAGAACCAGGTCAGCAGACATGCTTCAAAGCCAGAGAACCAGGTCAGCAGAGATGCCCTAGAGCCAGAGAACCAGGTCAGCGGAGCTGCTCTAGAGCCAGAGAACCAGGTCAGCAGAGCTGCTCTAGAGCCAGAGAACCAGGTCAGCAGACATGCTTTAAAGCCAGAGAACCAGGTCAGCAGAGCTGCTTTAGAACCATAGAACCAGGTCAGCAGAGCTGCTTCAAAGCCAGAGTTCCAGGTCAGCCGAGCCGTTTTAGAGCCAGAGATCCAGGTCAGCAGAGCTGCTCTAGAGCCTAATAAACAGGTCTGCAGAGCTGATATTGAGACAGAGAACCAGGTCAGCAGAGCTGCTTTTGAGGGAGAGAACCAGGTCAGCAGAGATGCTCTAGAGCCAGAGAACCAGGTCAGCAGAGATGCTTCAAAGCCAGAGAACCAGGTCAGCAGAGCTGCTTCAAAGCGAGAGAACCAGGTCAGCAGAGCCGTTTTAGACCCAGAGAACCAGGTCAGCAGAGCTGCTCTAGAGCCTAAGAACCAGTAGTGCAGAGCTGCTTTTGAGCCTAAGAACAAGGTCAACAGAGCTGCTCTAGAGCCTGAGAACCAGAACAGCAGACCTGCTCTAGAGTCAGAGAACCAGGTCAGCAGAGCTGCTCTAGAGCCAGAGAACCAGGTCAGCAGAGCTGCTTCAAAGTCAGAGACCTAGGTCAGCAGAACCGTTTTAGAGCAAGTGAGGTCAGCAGAGCTGCTATAGACCCTAAGAACAAGGTCAGCAGAGCTGCTCTAGAGCCAGAGAACAAGGTCAGCAGAGCTGCTTTAGAGCCAGAGAACCAGGTCAGCAGAGCTGCTTCAAAGCAAAAGAACCAGGTCAGCAGAGCCGTTGTAAAGCCAGAGAACCAGGTCAGCAGAGCTGCTCTAGAGCCAGAGAACCAGGTCAGCAGAGCTGCTTCAAAGCCAGAGAACCAGGTCAGCAGAGCTGCTCTAAAGCCAGAGAACCAGGTCAGCAGAGCTGCTCTAGAGCCAGAGAACCAGGTCAGCAGAGCTGCTTTAAAGCCAGAGAACCAGGTCAGCAGACATGCTTCAATGCCAGAGAACCAGGTCAGCAGAGCTGCTTTAGAACCATAGAACCAGGTCAGCAGAGCTGCTTCAAAGCCAGAGTTCCAGGTCAGCCGAGCCGTTTTAGAGCCATTAGAACCAGGTCAGCAGAGCTGCTCTAGAGCCTAATAAACAGGTCTGCAGAGCTGCTATAGAGACAGAGAACCAGGTCAGCAGAGCTGCTTTAGAGCCAGAGAACCAGGTCAGCAGAACTGCTTTAGAGGGAGAGAACCAGGTCAGCAGAGATGCTCTAGAGCCAGAGAACCAGGTCAGCAGAGATGCTTCAAAGCCAGAGAACCAGGTCAGCAGAGCTGCTTCAAAGCCAGAGAACCAGGTCAGCAGAGCCGTTTTATAGCCAGAGAACCAGATCAGCAGAGCTGCTCTAGAGCCTAAGAACCAGTAATGCAGAGCTGCTTTTGAGCCTAAGAACAAGGTCAGCAGAGCTGCTCTAGAGCCTGAGAACCAGAACAGCAGACCTGCTCTAGAGCCAGAGAACCAGGTCAGCAGAGCTGCTCTAGAGCCAGAGAACCAGGTTAGCAGAGCTGCTTCAAAGTCAGAGACCCAGGTAAGCAGAACCGTTTTAGAGCAAGAGAACCAGGTCAGCAGAGCTGCTCTAGAGCCGAAGAACCAGGTCTGCAGAGCTGCTATAGACCCTAAGAACAAGGTCAGCAGAGCTGCTCTAGAGCCAGAGAACAAAGTCTGCAGAGCTGCTTTAGAGCCAGAGAACCAGGTCAGCAGAGCTGCTTCAAAGCCAGAGAACCAGGTCAGCGGAGCTGCTATACAGCCTAAGAACCAGGTCATCAGAGCTGCTCTAGAGCCAGAGAACCAGGTCAGCATAGCTGTTCTAGAGCCAGAGAACCAGTTCAGCAGAGCTGCTCTAGAGCCAGAGAACCAGGTCAGCAGACATGCTTCAAAGCCAGAGAACCAGGTCAGCAGAGCTGCTCTAGAGCCAGAGAACCAGGTTAGCAGAGCTGCTCTAGAGCCAGAGAACCAGGTCAGCAGAGCTGCTCTATAACCAGAGAACTAGGTCAGCAGACATGCTTCAAAGCCAGAGAACTAGGTCAGCAGAGATGTTTTAGAACCATAGAACCAGGTCAGCAGAGCTGCTTCAAAGCCAGAGTTCCAGGGCAGCCGAGCCGTTTTAGAGCCAGAGAACAAGGTCAGCAGAGCTGCTCTAGAGCCTAATAAACGGGTCTACAGAGCTGCTATAGAGACAGAGAACCAGGTCAGCAGAGCTGCTTTAGAGCCAGAGAACCAGGTCAGCAGAACTGCTTTAGAGGGAGAGAACCAGGTCAGCAGAGATGGTCTAGAGCCAGAGAACCAGGTCAGCAGAGATGCTTCAAAGCCAGAGAACCAGGTCAGCAGATCTGCTTCAAAGCCAGAAAACCAGGTCAGCAGAGCCGTTTTAGAGCCAGAGAACCAGGTCAGCAGAGCTGCTCTAGAGCCGAAGAACCAGTAATGCAGAGCTGCTTTTGAGCCTAAGAATAAGGTCAGCAGAGCTGCTCTAGAGCCTGAGAACCAGAACAGCAGACCTGCTCTAGAGCCAGAGAACCAGGTCAGCAGAGCTGCTCTAGAGCCAGGGAACCAGGTCAGCAGAGCTTCTTCAAAGTCAGAGACCCAGGTCAGCAGAACCGTTTTAGAGCAAGAGAACCAGGTCTGCAGAGCTGCTATAGACCCTAAGAACAAGGTCAGCAGAGCTGCTCTAGAGCCAGAGAACAAGGTCAGCAGAGCTGCTTTAGAGCCAGAGAACCAGGTCAGCAGAGCTGCTTCAAAGCCAGAGAACCCGGTCAGCAGAGCCGTTGTAAAGGGAGAGAACCAGGTCAGCAGAGCTGCTCTACAGCCTAAGAACCAGGTCAGCAGAGCTGCTCTAGAGCCAGAGAACCAGGTCAGCAGAGCTGCTTCAAAGCCAGATACCAGGTCAGCAGAGCTGCTTTAGCGCCATAGAGCCAGGTCAGCAGAGTTGCTTTAGAGCCTGAGAACAAGGTCAGCAGAGCTGCTTTAGCGCCATAGAACCAGGTCAGCAGAGCTGCTCTAGAGCCAGAGAACCAGGTCAGCAGAGCTGCTTCAAATCCAGAGAACCAGGTCAGCAGAACTGCTTTAGCGCAATAGAGCCAGGTCAGCAGAGTTGCTCTAGAGCCAGAGAACTAGGTCAGCAGAGCTGCTTTAGAGCCAGAGAACCAGGTCAGCAGAGCTGCTTTAGAGCCTGAGGACCAGGTCAGCAGAGCTGCTTTAGATCCAGAGAATCAGGTCAGCAGAGCTCCTTTAGAGCCAGAGAACCAGGTCAGCAGAGCTGCTCTAGAGCCAGAGAACCAGGTCAGCATAGCTGCTCTAGAGCCAGAGAACCAGGTCAGCAGAGCTGCTCTAGAGCCAGAGAACCAGGTTAGCAGACATGCTTCAAAGCCAGTGAACCAGGTCAGCAGAGCTGCTCTAGAGCCAGAGAACCAGGTCAGCAGAGCTGCTCTAGAGCCAGAGAACCAGGTCAGCAGACATGCTTCAAAGCCAGAGTGTGGTAAATTAATTCAATATTACCTCATCTCAGAATTTCTATACTTAATAATCATAATTTCAGTCAAAGCAAAGAGAGGAGTCCGTGGTGTTCGAGTAAAAAAGGGTCCAGTAACTCGAGTTAAGGGGAGAGCTCCAGCACCAAGCGGGTACAGGAGTGGTCTGCAGTTTTATTCACACATCAGAATATTTATACAGTTTTCAGTCAATAGGAAAAAGAAGAAAGGAGAAGTGACAAGAAAAAGGGAAGTGACAAGCAGTAATTTCCAACAGATGTGTCAAGGTAGGGGCGTGTCTTGTGTCTCGTGAGAGGGCATGTGATGTTTGGAAATGTGTTCTCTTTCAGTTGAAGGCCCTTACTCATTCGGGGGTTTATCTCTGGCTTAGAGTCAAGAACAGGAACCATTTTGTGTAAAACAGGAACTATCTTGCTGGTTCTGGGAATTAGCAGAACCACAGAAATGTGTGTTCACAGTGTACAGCCTTGTGCTTCCTCTATTAGTTGGTGTGGTTTCAGGGCCTAACCTCGTGCTTCCTCTTACAGTTGGGGGTGGTCACAGGGCAGCTGGTGTGACAGGCTGAGTCACCAACAATGGACAGGATGTGGCTGAATCTCTGGCACAACTGGGGGAAGGCACACAGGCAGGCTTCTTGGAATTGGATCGACCACAAGGAGCAGGGGGTTGTGCAAAATTCAATGTGGATGTGAAGGATAGTTTTCAGACAAGTTGCTGAGAGCATGTCACACACAAAATGGGTGTTTGTCTGAGGCAAATGGCTACCAGGCAGAAACAGGGAAATGATGGGGCACAATTGTCAATTTTATTTCCACAAGAGAACCAGGTCAGCAGCGCTGCTTTAGAACCATAGAACCAGGTCAGCAGGGCTGCTTCAAAGCCAGAGTTCCAGGTCAGCCGAGCCGTTTTAGAGCCAGAGAACCAGGTCAGCAGAGCTGTTCTAGAGCCTAATAAACAGGTCTGCAGAGCTGCTATAGAGACAGAGAACCAGGTCAGCAGAGTTGCTTTAGTGCCAGAGAACCAGGTCAGCAGAACTGCTTTAGAGGGAGAGAACCAGGTCAGCAAAGATGCTCTAGAGCCAGAGAACCAGGTCAGCAGAGCTGCTTCAAAGCCAGAGAACCAGGTCAGCAGAGCCATTTTAGAGCCAGAGAACCAGGTCAGCAGAGCTGCTCTAGAGCCTAAGAACCAGCAATGCAGAACTACGTTTGAGCCTAAGAACAAGGTCAGCAGAGCTGCTCTAGAGCCTGAGAACCAGAACAGCAGACCAGCTCTAGAGCCAGTGAACCAGGTCAGCAGAGCTGCTCTAGAGCCAGAGAACCAGGTAAGCAGAGCTGCTTTAGAGCCGAAGAACCAGGTCTGCAGAGCTGCTGTAGACCCTAAGAACAAGGTCAGCAGAGCTGCTCTAGAGCCAGAGAACAAGGTCAGCAGAGCTGCTTTAGAGCCAGAGAACCAGGTCAGCAGAGCTGCTTCAAAGCCAGAGAACCAGGTCAGCAGAGCTGTTGTAAAGCCAGAGAACCAGGTCAGCAGAGCTGCTCTACAGCCTAAGAACCAGGTCAGCAGAGCTGCTCTAGAGCCAGAGAACCAGGTCAGCAGAGCTGCTTCAAAGCCAGAGAACCAGGTCAGCAGAGCTGCTTTAGCACCATAAGGCCAGGTCAGCAGAGTTGCTTTAGAGCCAGAGAACAAGGTCAGCTGACCTCCTCTAGAGCCAGAGAACCAGGTCAGCAGAGCTGCTCTAGAGCCAGAGAACTAGGTCAGCAGAGCTGCTCTAGAGCCAGAGAACCAGGTCAGCATAGTTGCTCTAGAGCCAGAGAACCAGGTCAGCAGAGCTGCTCTAGAGCCAGAGAACCAGGTCAGCAGACATGCTTCAAAGCCAGAGAACCAGGTCAGCAGAGCTGCTCTAGAGCCAGAGAACCAGGTCAGCAGAGCTGCTGTAGAGCCAGAGAACCAGGTCAGCAGAGCTGCTCTAGAGCCAGAGAACCAGGTCAGCAGACATGCTTCAAAGCCAGAGAACCAGGTCAGCAGAGCTGCTTTAGAACCATAGAACCAGGTCAGCAGAGCTGCTTCAAAGCCAGAGTTCCAGGTCAGCCGAGCCGTTTTAGAGCCAGAGAACCAGGTCAGCAGAGCTGCTCTAGAGCCTAATAAACAGGCCTGCAGAGCTGCTATAGAGACAGAGAACCAGGTCAGCAGAGCTGCTTTATAGCCAGAAAACCAGGTCAGCAGAACTGCTTTAGAGGGAGAGAACCAGGTCAGCAGAGATGCTCTAGAGCCAGAGAACCAGGTCAGCAGAGATGCTTCAAAGCCAGAGAACCAGGTCAGCAGAGCTGCTTCAAAGCCAGAGAACCAGGTCAGCAGAGTCGTTTTAGAGCCAGAGAACCGGGTCAGCAGAGTTGCTCTAGAGCCTAAGAACCAGGTCAGCCGAGCTACTCTAGAGCCAGAGAACCAGGTCAGCAGAGCTGCTTTAGAACCATAGAACCAGGTCAACAGAGCTGCTTCAAAGCCAGAGTTCCAGGTCAGCCGAGCCATTTTAGAGCCAGAGAACCAGGTCAGCAGAGCTGCTCTAGTGCCTAATAAGCAGGTCTGCAGAGCTGCTATAGAGACAGAGAACCAGGTCAGCAGAGCTGCTTTAGAGCCAGAGAACCAGGTCAGCAGAACTGCTTTAGAGGGAGAGAACCAGGTCAGCAGAGATGCTCTAGAGCCAGAGAACCAGGTCAGCAGAGCTGCTTCAAAGCCAGAGAACCAGGTCAGCAGAGCCATTTTAGAGCCAGAGAACCAGGTAAGCAGAGCTGCTCTAGAGCCTAAGAACCAGTAATGCAGAACCTCTTTTAAGCCTAAGAACAAGGTCAGCAGAGCTGCTCTAGAGCCTGAGAACCAGAACAGCAGACCTGCTCTAGAGCCAGAGAACCAGGTCAGCAGAGCTGCTCTAGAGCCAGAGAACCAGGTAAGCAGAGCTGCTTTAGAGCCGAAGAACCAGGTCTGCAGAGCTGCTATAGACCCTAAGAACAAGGTCAGCAGAGCTGCTCTAGAGCCAGAGAACAAGGTGAGCAGAGCTGCTCTAGAGCCAGAGAACCAGGTCAGCAGAGCTGCTCTAGAGCCAGAGAACCAGGTCAGCATAGCTGCTCTAGAGCCAGAGAACCAGGTCAGCAGAGCTGCTCTAGAGCCACAGAACCAGGTCAGCAGACATGCTTCAAAGCCAGAGAACCAGGTCAGCAGAGCTGCTCTAGAGCCAGATAACCAGGTCAGCAGAGCTGCTCTAGAGCCAGAGAACCAGGTCAGAGGAGCTGCTCTAGAGCCAGAGAACCAGGTCAGCAGAGCTGCTTTAGAGCCAGAGAACCAGGTCAGCAGACATGCTTCAAAGCCAGAGAACCAGGTCAGCAGAGCTGCTCTAGAGCCAGAGAACCAGGTCAGAGGAGCTGCTCTAGAACCATAGAACCAGATCAGCAGAGCTGCTTCAAAGCCAGAGTTCCAGGTCAGCAG